>NW_028076767.1:32970976-33415353 GCF_014824575.4 Sturnira hondurensis
AATGACCTTAAATAGATATAATCCCTAAAAACTACATTTTCATACTTGTAAAATGGCAACTGCAATGTTAACAAATTTAAAAATTGCTAAAATGATTAAATAAAATATTTTATGCAAGTTTTAGCATTGAACTTGACACAGAATAAATGTTCAATAATTGAAAGCATAATTTAAATAAGTTTATTTATTCTTAGGATTTCAAAATGTTATGTGAAAATATGACTTAAATAAGATTAAACAAAGATATTTAGATGGTTTATGAAACTATATTAAGTAACTGACTGGGCCACACATTTATTACTGTACAATTTATTCCTATGACATCAGTCACATTATAAGTAAAAATTCTAAACAATTATAAAAGATAATCACATATGCACAAACATTAACTTAATATCTATACAATATTTTAAGGAAAATATTTTAATTTGCATCTCAAATGGTAATTGAGATACAGTATGATTAATAAGAAAATAATCACTATATATGATTTTATTTATAAATCCATGTTATTAATGATAAGTCTTTGATATATTTTTTATTGAAGTACCTAGTATCTCTCTATATTTTATAAGCTGTTCATCTTTATGTTATTATATTTTGTAAATTACCCAATGTTTACTTCAATTATTTGTTTCATTGTTCAACCCCATGATTTTCTTAAAATATTAATTGAAAATTAATAAATATTATGAAATGCATTATTACACCTAATTTTTATGTGAAGTAATATATTCAAAGCACAGTTGGAAAGGAAATTGGCCACATTAACTAAATTGTCTCATGAGGCTGAACCTAGAAGTTTCTGCTTACAATATGAAATTTTTATATTTTCCTTCTTTCTATAGATGTTAGCCTACATTAAATTTAAGATTATGTCCTTTAACAATATTCTAATTAACCTTTTCTAATTATATTTTTCTTTATACTAAAACAAATGTATATCTGATAATTTTCTAACAGATCTTTTTCTGGGCAAGGAGGAGCGTTGGGCAGAGAACCTAAGGAAGCACACGATCAGGGCCTTGTTGCGCATCTGACACGGGTGACATCCGAGTGTCCTTCCGGAACAAGCCCGCAGAAACTGGGCCAGATGATTTAGGGTAGAGCAGTGAGAGTTGTCTGAGGACCGACCGGAAAGCTAGATTCCTGAACCCTGCCTGGAGGTATTCAAGTTTAGTAGCTCGAAAGTGAAGTCCAGGATGTGATATTTTCTAAATCCTCACGTGAAAATTACGATCTTCTAGAATGGAATCTGCACCGCAGGGAACTGTAGTTTCCTACACAGAACAAACTGGGTCATCCACCCATAGATCATACAGGTCTGCATTGTATGGTCAATTCCCTGGCCTATTTTTCACTGAAATCCATAAAACACAGATACTTCGTATTATTCATTGGGTGTTCCTTATGTGCGGTCTGAAAAGCACCAGCCCATTAATCTGCTTTGGAAGGAGGAATGATAAATCTTCTTTAAGATATCAATAATAATAAAAATAATGAAAGTTTTGATTATGGGCCAGATGCTAAAGTAGAGAATTTACTTATATTGTTTAACCCTGAGTATCAATAATTACATTTAGTTTACACAATAGGTTTAAAATAATATGTGGTACACGGCAGAAACTAAGTGAATTATAATTTTTGTCTTTATAGAAAAAGAACAGAAATTAAGAGAAGTTAAATAACTAGCCTGAGGCTAAGTGATGGGAAACAAAGGAGTGAAACACTGTCAAACTCTTTAGGTGTAAAACCCAGCAAAACGCTCATGTCCTAGAAAAAAATTACAGTTTTATAGTTGTCCTAATTCTAGTCAGGTTGTTAGCTAAAAATAACGAAAGTTAACTCATTAAATTGGGCATGAAATACATTTATTGGAAGAGTGTTGTGTAGGTGACAGACTGTTGAATGAGCCTTGTTGAGGAACCAAACCTGGCAATGCTTTATTTCACTCCCAAGGCTTGGCTCATACGTGGTCATGGTCAGTCATTCTGGCTCCCATCCCCTCTTCACTCAGCTGCAGCTGCCTCAGATTATCTCATTGACCCTGTGCCTTTGTAGCATCCTGCCTCTGAAGAGCCCCCTTTTAAATAAATATTTACTTATTTTTAGAGAGAGGGGACAGGATGGAGAAAGAGAGGGAGAGAAACATCAATGTGTGGTTGCCTCTCATGTGTCCCCCGCTGGGGACCTGGCCTGCCACCCAGGCATGTGCCCTGACCTGTGAACTGGCGACCCTTTGCTTCACAGTCCCACGCCCAATCCACTGAGCTACACCAGCCAGGGCTGAAGACCCCCTTCTTTTATGCAGCTAAACTGAACCTGCCAAAAGTTGGGGAGAAAGAATAACAATAACTGCATTCCTCTTTCTCCTTGCATATTATAGGGCTTAGGGTTGTTGAAAATAACTAAGTATCATTTAAATGGCATCATCTATACACAGCTTTCTTGCGGGAATCTACAAATCCTAAAAGAATGCAGAAGTTGAACCAGGACAGAAAATGGGGATCCATTTCGGGCAGATTTCTGTCACTGTAGAGGTTTCCATATTTGGCAAGATGACCATACAAGTCATTAGTCAAATTAGAATAATTCAGATGATTAAATGCAGTACTTTATTAGACATTCTAGAATAATAATCTAAACTGGGATAATCCCAGGCATTCCAAGATGTACCATCATCCAATTATTTAAATTGATATACATTCTCATATTAGTTTACATTCTTCTTAACTGCCTAAGAAAAATCAATGATCTTCTTCCCTCCCTCTCTCCCCCCTCCTTCCTTCTTTCATCTCTCTCCCTTTTTCTTTCCTTCCTTCTTTTTTCCTTCCTTCCACCTGCCTTCTCTTCCTTCCTTCCTTCTTCCATTCCTCCTTCCCTTCTCTTTTTTCTGTCTCTCTCTTTCCATTTATATACTTATCTTTTATTCTCAGGATCATGGCTATCCAGTGGAACTTTGGCCATGGAGTTGCTTCAAATTTACCAAAACCTTTCAGATGTTACTGCCAGAACTCAGATATATCTGGTGGGTGAGCTGGGGGGAGGGGCAGGCTCTTAATTACTGTTCAAATAAGTATTTTTTGATCTCTGGACCTGGCTCAAACTGTTATTAGAACTCCATGTACTTCTCAAGAAACAAACAGGCAAACAGGCTGAAATTAGAATAACAATATCCTTCCTGCTTTTCTAGATTACAGCGTAGAAAGAAGGGAGGGAGAGAGAGCAGAGCAAGGAGGAAGGACAAAGGGAGGGTGGTAGGGGAAGGAAAGAAGGGAGGGGGAGAAGAGAAGAGAAGTAGAAGAAAGGAGGGAGGAAGGAAAAGGAGACAGTGAGCCCTGGCTGGTGTGGCTCAGTGGATTGTGTGCAGACTTGTGAACCAAAGGATCATGGTTCGATTCCCAATCAGGGCACATGCCTGGGTTGCAGGCCAGTTCCCATCAGAGGACGCATGAGAGGCAACCACACATTGATATTTCTCTTGCTTTCTCTTTCCCTTCCCATCTAAAGATTGATAAATAAAAATCTTTAAAAAAGAAAAGGAGAAAGTAAACATGAGTGATTTTTGCTGTGTGTGCATGTTTATTTCACGTGTGCCAGTGAATAAGTATTGTACTTATGTTGCCACATGAGGTGCTGAGAGAAAAGACAAGAATCTCGCACATGACCTGTAGTTTCAATAATTAACAAAACTGCATTGGTACTTCATTAATGAGTCAAAGAACTGGTATGTTTAATGCCTGGAAGACAAATAAGTACTCAAACTTTAGCATACATGAATTGAATCACTGATATAGTATTTTAATTAAAGCAATTTAAGATTATAAACAATATCCAAGTCTCTAATTATGTCTTGCATTATCAAATTATGCTTACAGCTATGCTAGGTATTATGCAGAGAAAAATCAATTTGTTTTCATTTATTATTACTATTACTATTATTTACTTCACTAACCCTTTACCAAGGAATAACATGGTAACAATACTGTAGATTGTCTCAAAGGTGGTCCTGCAGGACAGCGATATGCAGTATGCCACATCCACAATTTTATCAGCATCAGTCTGCCTGCAAAAGAGCCTTGTGAGTTTTTGAGGAGCAGCATGTACCACATTATCAACTCCTCCAAATCCTGATCCATAAAAATGTCATCTTTCATGTAGTATCAATAATTTCACAGTGATTAGTAACATAGATAGAGCAGTTTGTAGAATTATATTCAATATGCACATTTCTTCTAAGAAATATAATCCCCAGTTCTATAGAAAAAATTCTTAAATTTTAATAAAAGTTGGAAATTTGAGTCTCAGATATTTTGCAACTATTTTTTGTCATATCACTTGCAGAAATCATGAAAATAGAGCTGAATTTTACAATTTCACATTATTTTATGTTTTAGCTATTCTCGTTTCAACAAATATTGGTCATCACAGTCTACCCTTTTGGCTTAATAATGCAATACATAAAAATGTCAATCAAATGTAATTATAAGCTAACTATAACTTTGAAATAGGGCATTCTGAACCATAAAAATAGTAGGTTGTAGGTACTCAGAAGAACCTAAAAACATCCACTTCGATAGTAAAAACTAACAGTTTTATAGGCGAGGGGACAGCCTATTAAGATGTAGTTGGACGCCAACTTTGTGTCAGCTCCATTACTACATACATCAGTACCACACGCGGCTGAGGTAGAGAATGACCAAGAACAATTACTCAGTGAGGTATACAGTAAAGCACGTAACAAATATATATGTACGTTTTTGTACTGACTTCTTCCTGGTCAGTGGAATTTTAAAGTTATTCTTAGCAAAAAAATAAATAAAAAAAACTATGGTAACTGTATTGAACAAATTTATGAATCCATAATCATTTCCTATACCTGTATATATGCAAGAGAAAATGTTATGCCGCCCCCTAGTGTAAATATTAATTTTGTAATATCAGAACTGCAGAAATCCAAGAACTGCAAGGGAATCACTGCTATAGAAATTATTATGGAGAGAGGTAAAAGTTCTTCTAAACTTTCTTAAAGAGATAGCTTTCTACGAATACAGAATTTAGTTCTGTGAACTTTATGAATCAGAAGAATGGCTGATATTTGAAGATTTCCATAGACTTTCCATTTCTTTACCTTCTGGAATATTCTGGGCTCAATTCATGCTCAAGGAAGGAGATTTTATAAATCTTGGGGTGGAAATAAGTACATAAGAGGTGCCATGGGTAAACTGAGAAAAAAGGAAATATTATATTGTTCGATTCTATGTTCAAATTATATAAATTTATTCATGCTGAGTTGATTTAAGATTGAATAAGATTCTGACACAGATATTAATGTTCTGATATGAAATATGTCAATATCCACCACCGTTTACTGAGAGTTTATTATGTGTCAACCTGGTGCAGTTTGCTTCATATGCTTTATCTCATCTGATGTGCAAACTTGTCTTCTATGTAGGTTTTATTATCATCTCCATTTAAAGAAAATATAACTGACAGAGAGGTGAATTTGACTGAGGTAGTAAAGCTAGGCACTAGTTGTTCTAGATACGTCTTGTCTGATCAGTCACCTCTTTTTCTGGTCTGTTCAGTCACACTGGTTTTATTTGGGACTAGCAATGTGCCTGGTTTAACAACGAAGGGTGGAGAGGAATAAGGAGGGAAAATGGGACAACTATAATAGCATAATCAATAAAATACATTTTAAAATGAAAAAAATCATGTTTCCATCCTTCCCTGCACTTAGAAGTGGTCTTGTCACATAGCTCTGACCAGGGAGGTGTAAGCAACACTGTGGGGTGGACTTCTTAAAACAGCAGTCAACTTTTTGCCATTTCTCCTTACTTATTTATTCTACTTACAATGTTGATGTAATGGCTGGAGAAGTGACCACCTTACAGCTATAGGGAAAATATAAATGCAATTTAAGAGTTTTTAGCCTTAACATTATTGAGCTACTTAGTGTCAAAATATATCAACTAGCATATTTCTCCCACATTAAAAATTTACATAAAACACTATTTAGGTACAGAGTTGACATTTGGGTAATTGTTTAAAAGCAGCTCTTCTCACTATTTATTGATAAAGAAGTACATATATGATTTGAGCTCAGGCCCATACAGTTATTAAGCATTTCTGCTTTACCGCTATAAGTATGTCAGTAAATACTTTGAAGACATGCTAAACTAGATGTAAGAACATAATCAACAAACATATCCTCAAGTGAGGATAAAAAATAAGTAAATAGAATTATTTTCTCTCATTTAGAGACAGACTGATTTTATTCAAGTACAATAACTGTATATGTGATTAGCCACTAGAGGTGAATAGATAAAAATACTACATTTAACATAGTTATAAATATGGGATTTAACTGGAGGGTGGTGGGGATTGATCAAAAGTTTGTAATCCATGCAAGTATTTAAAATAAAGTTCTTATAAACTTTATAAAAATGGAACATTCCACAATAAGGTTTATCAGCTAAACTTAAAAAATTTAATAATGTCCACTTCATCTATTTCCAGTTAAACCCAAATATGATTTATATTTTGGTACTGGCATAAGAGCAGACACATAGATCAGTGGAACAGAACAGAGAGCCCAGAAATAAACCCATGTCTCTGTGGTCAATTAATATTTGACAAAGCAGGCAGGAGCATAAAATGGAGAAAAAGAGCCTCTTCAATAAATGGTGTTGGGAGGTCTGGACAGCTACATGCAAAAATATTAAACTCAATCACCAACTTACACCATACATAAAAATAAACTCAAAATGGATAAAAGACTTAAATATAAGTCTTGACACCGTAAAAGTCCTAGAGGAGAACATAGGCAGGAAAATCTCAGATATTCCATGCAGCAATACTTTCACTGATATGTCCCCTGGAGCAAGGGATATAAAGGAAATAATAGTAAATGGGACTATATCAAATTAAAAGATTCTGCATGGCTAGAAATAATATCAGCAAAATGAAAAGGGAACCAACATATTTGCCAATGATACCTCGGACAAGGGTTTGATCTCCAAAATATATAAGGAACTCTCGTGACTCTACTCTAATTAGGAAGGCAAACAACCCAATTAAAAATGGGCAAAGGACATGAACAGAACTTCTCCAAGAAAGATATACAGAGGGCCCAGAAACATGTGAAAAGATGTTCAGCATTACTAACTATCAGAGAGATGCAAATTAAAACGACAATGAGGTACCACTTCACACCAGTCAGAATGGCTGTCATTTACAAATCAACAAACAACAAGTGCTGGTGAGGTTATGGGGAAAACAGAACCCTAGTACTCTGTTGGTGAGAATGCAGACTGGTGCAGCCACTGTAGAAAACAGTATGGGACTTCCTCAGAAAAACTAAAAATGGAACTGCCTTTTGACCCAGCAATTCCACATCTGGGATTATACTCTAAGAATCCTGAAATTCCAATCCAAAAGAACCTACGAACCCCAATGTTCATAGTAGCAAAATTTATAATAGTCAAGTGCTGGAAGCAACCTAAGTGCCCATCAATAAATGAATAGATCAAAAATTCATGGTACATTTACATGATGGAATACTATGCAGCAGAAGGAATGAAGGAGATCTACCCTTTGTGCCAGCATGGATGGAACTGGATAATATGATGCTAAGTGAAATAAGCCAGGTGGTGAAAGGCAAATACCACATGATCTCACCTACAAATGGAACCTAATTAACAAAAATATAACCAGAGACATTGAAACGAAGAACAAATTGACAGTAACCATAGGGGAGGGGGAAGAGAGATAATAGGGGAAAAATGGTGAAGGGTCAAGTCAAAGAATGTATGTAAAGGACTCGTGGACAAAGGCAATGGGGTGGGGGTAGGATTGAGTGTGGAAGGTGGGGGTGGGTGGGGCAGTGGAGAGTGGGAGGGGGAAAATGGGAACAACAGGAGTTGAACAACAATAAAAAATAATATTTCTATTTAAAAAATAAATAAATAAACAATGAGTTACTTTATTGTACAAAGACATAATAAACTGATCCTTAATGTACTAATCAGAGTTCTCCAGATAAACAGAAACAAGGGTTTGGGGAGAAGGAGAAAGGAACTAGGTTTTAAAGAACTAGGAACTGATGCAGTGATTGTGGGTTTGTGGATATCTGTGGGTAGGCTGGTATGCTGAACACCCAGGAGAGATCTGATGATGCAGTCTTAGGGTAGAATTTCTTCTCAGGAAACTCAGTTTTTGCTTCTACAGTTTTCCATGAGGCGTCCTTCGCATGGAGGATCATCGCATCTATTTCAAGGCAACTGATTGTATACATTAATCACATCCACAAAATATCTTCAAATCAACACCTACTTTGGTGTTTGATTAAATAACGGGTTCTATTCTGATTAACATATACAACTAGCCATCAGACTCAGCATAGCTCATTTTTCTAAAAATATTTAAGGAAAAAGTTTTATAGGAATTTGAATATGGTATTGTCATCATGAACATTTTATACATTCAACATAATTAAATTTAGAAAAGTATATCATTTTCTTCGAAGAGTGTCAAACCATTATGAAAAAGTTCACAATAGTACATCAGGTAATAGACTTTGACAATGAGAATTGCACTTTAATTGCTTATTACCCTATTGTATTTTATACTGTGCTAGAAAGTATACTGTAATACATTTACAAAATTAATGAAATCATGCTGGTTGAAAACACCACCATAAAATAGTATATATGGTAAGCATTTTCTTGGAGTCAAAGGGTAATTTAGAATAAGGTAAGACAGATAAACTGGTTTCTGGTTAAAAATTTTAGAAAGGAAAATCAATAAAATTATATTTCTTAGTTTTTGTAGTCATCAATTTAAAAAGTGACAAATCAAGGTATTCATACATGGTTTCTTCATGAATTCTGACTTCAGTACACCACCAATCAAATCTTCTGTTTTTATTTTTTTCTTTCTAGCTGGAGTACTAAAGCTCATAATATTCAGTTAACTGCCTTCTATAGTTATATCTCAGTTAAATAGTATCATTGGAGGAAATTATCCATATTCTATTATCATTACCATTATTAAAATATTACTTTCCATATGCATAATACTTTTAAGTAACTACTTTCCAAATATGCTACATTAACTAAATAAACATGTTTACTGGACATATAAATTAAAGAATAAAATTACATTCAAATTTTATCCTTAAAATGACCAAAACAAGAAGAAGTTACCAAAAATGCCTTTGTCATGAGGGACAGTTTGCAATTTTAAAAGGCAAAAATGCATCACCTTCCATTTAAATGTCTCTTTATTGTTATAGTATTTTTAGATACATGATCGGAAAGCCGCTGTTCAGCACCTCAACCAATATTTAGTAAGTGGATGCTATGGAAAAATACACATATGACAAAAACTTTCTTGAATTCTATTATCTATCTAAAAGTTGGTAAAATGAAGGGCATATTATGTGAAATCATAAAAACAATTCTTTCTTTGATATATAAAACTTGGTTCTCAGAATAAACAAAGAGTAGAAAGTGCCTTCATCAGTCAGGGAGAAAATGTAATTAAATGGAAAACCTATATAACAGTAAAAATAAAGCAATTCAGACAGTAGCAAACTTTAAAGTGCATTCTTTGTTGAATAGCATTTAAACCCATGTATTTTAAAATACATCTTAAAGTTGAAAGCAAATGAAGACCAGCCTTGAATTTTTTTCTGAGCAGACAAAACCAGTTTAGTCATACAGACAAAATTTATTTTTTATTTAATCTTCCTTGTATTTTTTCATTACCATTTAGTCCCCTTATAACTAACCTAGCCTGGATCATTTTTAACTTATGCTTCTGCACATCATAAGCCAAACTTGATTGGTTACCCAAGATTGATATAAGGTAACCACCGAAAAAAGTTTAATTACGAAAAATTACTGTGAAAATAAACAGCCATTGCCTTCTCCCTACTTAAGTTGCATTAAAACTATATACCCCTGGGCCTCATCCATGTTTTGGTTTGAGTGGTGCCAGGTTGAAAACTATCTTATTGGTGTGTACACAACAAACTTTTACCAATTACTACTTACCAGCATACCTGAGATGCATTGGTTTTACTAAGGTTTTCCTGAAATTTGATGGTTCACAGCATCAGACTTGAGATCTAAAGACAATGCCAAGGACTGAGAGAGGTTGGTGAGCAGCCAGGTATTGTACCTACAGAACCTTTTTAACTCCCTGCCTTCTCACCAACCCTGGAGTTTGAGGGAGTCTTGCATCTGAGCTCTGCTCTCTTCCTGTTCTGAGCTCTTCAGCTATATTATGCACACTTGCATTCCATTTCTGTTTGTTGAAGTTTCTTATAAATTGCCATGTTATCTGTAAGGGCAGAAAACCATGATTCCCTGTGTTTTAGGCAGTAGAATTACCAGGCTCCGCACAGATTATTTGTTTTAGATTATCTAAAGGCAGAGATATGTTCCAACTGGTCTAAATCTCCTCTCTCAAAAACTCCAGCTTCTCATACATATACCCACTATGGATTATATTCTGGTACCTTTCTGAAAAACTGGGTGAACTTTCTGATAATTTAGAATTGTAATGGCCACTTTGGTGGAACTTTAGCTTAGCTAAATCCATTTTAAGGGGCACCTTTAAAAGAAAAGATTCTAAAATTTTCAGAGACAATATAATGCACTCTTTGATATGCAGAATGCTCAAAAAACAAAACAACTCCAAAAATAGCTATAAAAGGATCCTTACACCATACAAACAAAAGAAATTGTTACTGTAGGTAGTTAACTACTAATAAGAAAGAAAGCAAAGGGAATTACACATTGAGCTAAATAAATTGAGGAGCAAAACCCTGCTTGCTTAGCCAGGAAGCCATAGCATTTACAGACGCATGCGTACAATCTGGGAGACTGAATTCTAGGAGCACAAGAAATCTGAAAATCTGCCCAGGAGTACTGCTGACCAAACTGTTCTGGGGAGCAGGGAGAGGTGTTTGGCCACAGAGGTCACTCACTCTAACTAGGGGTGGACCCAGCAGAAGCCCCAGGAAGCCTGGGAAGTTGGTTATTTTGAAAAAGCTCCCATTTATAAACCCCAGGGAACAAAGAAGCCCTCTCTCTGTCTCCCCCCTTGCCCTCTCTCTCTCACTAGGTGACCTGCGCTTGCCCAGTTCATTCACATATGTTCTCTCTCACCCAGGAACACATGCAATCATGTGGGTCTAGCAGTCCTGTGGGCCTGTAGCAGACGGAGGGGGCTCCTGAAGCACTGAGCTAGGGGCAGATTTCAACCCGAATAAGCCTTACCACACAACAATCTCCCCTGCATAGATAGGCCCATGATATCTTTCTTGTGATCCCACGGAAGAGCCTGATTTCTACTGACAACAAAATCTTTAGCAAAGCACTGGCCACATATGAGCAAGTAACCTTGACTTAGTCCATCTGCCAAACACAAAATTTGGATCCAACCATTCTTTCAAGTTTTGTACCCAGGCACAGGTAACAAATTTTAAAACAAATGCTATGAGACCTCTATTTCTGTTGTATCTGTCTGTAAATTTATGCATATATATTACAAATATATGATGTTTTTCTACCTTCATGTGGTATTACCAAAATTAAATTGTAAAGAGTACTATTTAACTGGCCTAAAGAAAACTAAGCATTATTTAAATCAAATATACTGTCAGAAATATGGAAACTAACCCAAATGTTTTTCAACTTCACATGAATTATGATAATCTTTGATAAATGAAAGCTAGTTTGTTTGTAGGTTTAATAAAAGCAGGTCAAAATTTGACAACAAGAAAAAACAGCAATATTATGGTGAGCTGTTTGGTGTCTAAACCAAGCATGTTCATTAGAAGCAAGTAATTTAAATAAATGTAAATAAGATAAAAGTTTATACTAAGTTGAACTAAATAATTGATATTCAGTGAATATCCAAATTATTTTCAAATAAGATAAATATTAAATGCCAAACATAAGTTAATTTTTAATGTTTTACAGAGAAACAAAGATATTATATCCATTAATGGAGGGAAAGGATGAAGGGTTTACAAGAACAATTATAAAGGACACGTGGACAATGACAAGGGGGGTTGGAAACAGGGAGGGAGGTGGGGAGGATGGGGTGGTAGGAAGGGATGGAGAGAAAGGCAGAAAACTATACTTGAACAACAATAAAAATGTTTTAAAAAGCCTTTTTTGGCCCTGCCTGGTGTGTCTCAGTGGATTGAGTGCCAGCCTGTGAACCAAAGGGTAGTAGATTGAATTCCCGGTCAGGACACATGCCTGAGTTGCCAGCCAGGTCCCTGGTCGGGGGGTGCCTGTGATGCAATCACACTTGATATTTTCTCTCCTCTCCTTCTCCCTCCCCTTCCCTCTCTTAAAAAAATGTCTTAAAAATAAAAGTAAACTTTTTTCCCACAATGAAAAATTTATTGCACAGGCAGAAATTACTCATACAGACTTTCTATGTAAGTTCCCTAGACTTGGGAAAGGAACAGCACTAGGGAAATCCTGCTTGCCATTGACATCTGTGTAGGGAAGGGTGGCCTGTGTGTCAGACGTTTGTGGACCACCTCATGAGTGCAGTGACACTGTGAAAATTCTGGGTGTGTTGATGTGTTTGCTACAACAACTGTGCATAACACACTGTGGCAAAGAGGCAAATAAGTGGCTGCTGCAATGGGCTGGCCTTTACTGTGGGCAGTTCAGTCGGACAACAATACATAAATAGAGGTTGAAACTCAAGTTGGAAAGTTGGAAGAGTTGAGATTGGAGAAGGCCAGAAGCTGTGTACATCTCTGCTAGCTTTGGGACTGGCAGACAAAGTGGGAGAATATAATAACAATTTGGAAATCTTTGAGAGAGCCATGTTGCAAAACTAGAGGGTCCCTTGTGACTAAAACTGATTAGGATGCTGAAAGGTAGAATCTCTGGGAAAGTGATGAGAATGAAGAGACCCATGTTGTGGTGTTGTGGTGATTAATGAGGAAAGAGATGAAACAAACGTCCCATGCCATCTGACCCCTGATACACAGGAAAACTTTAAATAGCAATTACCCCATAATTCCTAAAAGAAAAGTTACATTTTTTCTCTCCCCTTTGACATTGTAAATCTTGTCATGTCTTTAAAATGTTAAAATGTAGCCTTTCCTGGTGAGGCTCAGTGGATTGAGTGCCAGCCTGCAAACCAAAGGATCACTGGTTCAATTCCCAGTGGGGGCACATGCCTGGGCTGCAGGCCAGGTCCCCAGTCAGGGTCACATGAGAGGCAACCACACATTGATGTTTCTCTCCCTCTCTTTCTCCCTCCCTTCCCCTCTATAAAAATAAATAAATACAAAACATTACAATAAAAGATATAATTAAAAAGATCATAATAGTGAATTGGGTAAGAATTTCTAAAATTTGATAAAAATCTGATAAATTTATAAAACTGTTAACAAAAGATACAGATGAATACAAATTAATTACAACAGACTAAACCAAATGATGAAGATAATTAGTGTTTAAGAATTCATTTAAAGCATTGCTGGCACTTTAATATTTTGTTTTTTAGATTTAAAAGAACTCCTTTTCTCCTCTCTTTAAAACAATCTATAACTCACAGCAACTTGGTAAAGCATTTATTTGCAACAGAAGTTGAAATATCTTTCTCCAGACATGACCTCTTTAGAATTTAGAAACTCTTATTTAATACTCTCATTTTCATGACAATATTTGTATCTGCCTAAGTTTAATAAGAACTATGTACCTAAGTCCAATGAGATCTATCCTCTTTGTAATAGGGCACAACTGGACAAGTTCTTGGTGTCGCTTCTTAGCATCAAGAGCTTTTGAAATCCAATTGGAGATTTTGTATGAAAAGTTCTAGCCAAGCCTATGTGTAAACACTATTTTTGCTGCATTCATGTAAGTAACCAAAACTAGACTTAATCTGCAAACAAATTAACCTTAGCATGGTTATCTTTGATAGAAACAGGGATGAGTATAGAGAGGAAAATTATATTTCAATGATACCCCTTTGTGGATATCAGAGTGTAGTGCTGTTGTCTTTGATGTTTTGATTTCAACCCATAAAATGGACTGAATCCTAAATTCTTCAGATCTCCTCCAATATTTGGTAAGGACTCTTTAAACTAATACTTTTAATTTTCTCCCACTACTTTGACTTGGAATCATTACGAAGCTATATAAAATTGCCTTCTACTCAAAGTCATGCAGGCTAAAGCTGCACAACTTGACATAAACTTTGGAGAAGTTGCCACAACCACTCCTATGTGGACAGTATCCATGCCTGTTGTTAGGTCGCCACTGAGACCGCCAGGGATGTTCAAAGCGCAAATCAGAAAAATCTGTCTGGTTACCATGGCTTGCCTTCACTCCATCTGAAAATGCTTCTAACCTGGCATCTAGAAATTGTCTCAACTGTCTGATCTCCAAACTCAGAAACTGAATTTATAATTTGCTCAAACTATTAACCTTTGTTTTCCTTCTGTCTCTGTAGAAATTCCTCTCATGAAATTACCTGACTGCTCATGCCATATAGATATGGCTTAATTTTCGCGGAAGCTCACCAACAACACAGCCTCCTGAAAGAAAACATCTTCATGTTCATCCTGTCCTAAGTAATAGTGAGGATGTGTTTGCTAATGCATCGTGTTATGCTTATGTAAATAACCTAAATAATTAAAATCCAATTACACATTACCCAAATAATTGTTGATTGACTTAGAAAGGGGAAATCTGAATCTGATTATAAACCACCTGAGTTAATTAATTGATTCAATTTTGACTCCTGGGAATTTCTGCTTTGGGGAAATTGCCAATAGTTGGATATTATTCTCCTTAAAGTCATCATATTAACCTCTCTCATGCATTGTATGCTCTCAAAGGATTTAAATTCCTACAGGCAGCCACTCACATCAAATGTAACCATCAAGGTCAGACAACCGGATGGAAACAATAACCACAGAAATAATGAAGATGGCGACCACACGTCACTCCCGTTTCCCTGTGTGACTAATGGAAACAGCAAGTATGTGATTCTTTAGCTTGACTACATCACCGGTGATGAGCAAAAATACTGCTATTCTGGTTGGTTGTTCTCTCTGTTGGCTGAGAGAATGGCCAACATGGGGGAATAGTCAAATACAAAAACAAATGGAGACCAGCCTGAAAAACACCCTGAGCAGACAAAACCAGTTTAGTCATACAACTTTAATCTGATTTGCCTTGCAAGACTGACTTGAGTTGGGTCATTTCTTTCTTAATCATAAGCAAAACATGAACTATTTCTGAAGGTTTATATGAGGTAACCACTGAAAATTCTAGTAGTATAACCAATCACTGTGAAGGATAAATAGTCACTGATTTTTCACTACATGAGCTGTTTTATAACAATATCCTCCTGAATTTAAAACAAAATTCCATGTTTTGGTTGGAGTGTTCCTGGTTTGCAAACTATTTTTTTGGTTGTGTGAACAATAAACTTTTACTAATTTCTACATCAGATTCTTGAATAATGTCCTTTTATTAAATGTCATTTTGTTATAAACACTGATGAAAAATTCAACCAATCAATTACTGCCAGGGCCACTGTCTGTGTGAAGGGAGTGTATTCTCCCCACATCTGTGTGGATTTCCTCCAGGTACTCTGGTTTCCTCCCATGTGCCTCTTGATGTGTACATCAAGAGGTACACATCAGATGACTTGACATGTCTGAACTGTCTCAGCCTAGGGGAGTGGAGTATGGGTGTGAGTGGTCCTGAGACCCAAGAGCATCCTCTCCACGTGGGGTCCTGCTCCATGTGCTGAGCTGCCAAGACAGGCTCTGGCCAATCAGCACGCTGAGCTGGAATAAGTGGGTTGAAAAATAACAATCTTACTTATTTTCAAAATTTTTAAATGTATGTATAGGTCACATGTATTCCAATGTTTAATATTAAAAATCTTTTGGGTCTTTGCCCTGGCTGGTGTAGCTCAGTGGATTGAGCACGGGCCTGCCAACCAAAGGATTGATTCCCAGTCAGGGCACATGCCTGGGTTGCAGGCCAGTTCCCAGCAGGGGACACATGAGAGGCAACCATACATTGATGTTTCTCTCTCTCTCTCCTTCCCTTCCCCTCTAAAGATACATAAATAAAATCTTTAAAAAAGTGTTTTGGGTCTTTATTTAGAAGTTCAGTGATGTTTTTCTGACCAGAAATATGACATACAAACAGAACTCTTATTTACATAAATTAGCCTATGGTAAAATTGGTTTCATTGTACACCATTTTGTTTGAGTTTGCCATTTCCAAGAACTTACAGACAACATTAAGCAAGGACTTCCTGTACTTCAAAGTTATTGGTTTTACTTCTGTTATTTCTGAACTTTTGATACATGGTGCACACTAAACAAACTACTTCAGCAGATGAATTTGGCCTTGAATACAACATATGAAATCTATGGACTAGATAGTTCTCTAGCCTCTTACTGATCTGTAAAAATGTAATTGCAGTCATCAATAACCTAGAAAATACTGGTACATAACAGTGAAGTAAAGACAAGATATTATACCACTATTTGAATTATAGCTATCAAAAACAACTCAATATTTCATGAACTAACAAGGTGTGTTGCAGTCATGGGTATCACTTGACAATATTTGGCTTAAAATATTGCTTAAAGTTTTAGTAAGTAATAACATAAATAATTTAAAGTTACTTTCCTTGCTTGAATAATGTGCTCTGAAAATGCACAAGCTGCAAAGTTTTGCTAGAATAACAAAACAAGTACAGGAGAAGAATATATGACACCTTACATTCGGAAAAGTGAGACACAAGATGAGCTCTAACTCTGAATATATAATAGTTTAAAACAAACTTGGAAGAATAAATCCTGACTGAGTAAGTGAACAAATTTATAAAGTAGGAAAGATTGGAAATATAGTAGGGTATCATCCTAATTCACCCTCACCCTTGACCTTAGTCAAAGATATTAACCTAACAATGATAATTTTCCATCACTTATTCAGCAATTGATACCTTTAGTCTTACCTACAACCTTAAATATTCCACATAAATGGGTTTCAATGACTGCAGGAATGTTTCAAATTACACTCCCTAGGAAATATAAAAGTGTATGAGGGAATGACATAAAAATAATGTTAGGTAATAATAATTAGAACTAAAGGCCATATAGTAAGTTTCAAAGATATCACCTAATTTTTGTATACCCCAAAGAAAACCCCAGAATATTTTAAACTTTTCAAAATGAATACATATGAAAATGTTCTGAGTGACAAGAAACCTGCAAACATGTCAAAATTTGTGAATACTTTTTCACCACATTAAAAATGAACCTGAGCACCCCTGAACACAACCTAACACACACTGTTTAACACAGAATACTCAGCACAGAGCCTGTGGTACCTAGAATTGGGCACGATCATTGTGGTTTACAACTAAGGCACCTCAATAAATCCAAATGAACTAAAATATATTGAGAACCCATTAACAAATTATTTCTTTTTTTCTCGCCAAAGCTGGTACTTAATGTATTGGAAATACAGGGCAGCCTATAGAAACAATGGTTATTCCAGGCAAATATTACTGATGTTTCCATTGAACAAGAAAAACAAGAAATGAAATAAAATTGAACTCTAATTATTTTGTGAATCAGGCACTATTTCTAAATACCTGGAGGCAAATGGACAAGTAGAATGTTTTCAAAAAATAGGTGACACCAATACCATCTTTTTATCAGTATGAATGTTATCATAAGCAATTCCTACTAATTCCATAATTTAGTACATAAATTATAAAGCAAATATGCCTGGAGTCAGGAAATCTGCATTATAATATTGATTCAATGCATCACTGCTAAACCACCAACCATTCCTTCTGAATTCCATAGTCAATAAAACAGACATAATACTCTTACAAGATACAAAAATGCTAATTGACTAACAGAATATAATGAGCAAAATGGTAATGATTTCCGGAGTTTAGAGGCAAACTCCAAATTCTGTATTAAAAGTGACTAAATTATATTTAAATTCTGTATTAAATATATAATATACATTTAAATGTTTCAAAACACATAATTAGGACAAAGAAATTTTATGGATCAATTGCAAAACAGAAGTATTACAAAATGTCTTTATCCAGTGAACAACTGCATACCAAATGGTAGCTTGCGAAAATCTAAGAAAAAAATGAGTATGAGCAAAAGGTAAACTTAATAATTCTTATTAAACCATACAACTTATTCAGAATATTCTGGAACACTAATTAAATAATAACTTTTTTCTTATTCCATGGAATTAAAACTATATCACAAATATGGTGCTATTTATAACAGAAATCATGGCAAGCATAATGACCTTTCTCTTTGCTTTAAGACATTGCAAAATAGAAATTTGCATATGTTCAGTTAAAATTGTCAAGAGAAATATACTTAAAGGCTTGGGAATAGGGTCAAGATTGACAATAGACAATTTATAAACACTTTTTAAAATTTTGTGTGTGTGAGTGGCACAAAGTGACCTACTGAAAGGACTGTGTATTTTGATAATCTCATCCATATGACTGGCAGGATTACATTCTGGATTTAGGACTACATACAATTAATCAAAGTCAATGAAACTTTTCTTTCACTCTATAAGTAATTTTATTCTTTAAGTAACTTCTAATTTCATGAAATATCATTGTAGGAACAGTTATAGACCACCTTATATGAGTTCAATGGTATATTGAAGACAATAAAATCATTTTTAAGTTTAAATTTAAAAATTTTTCAGAATATCCATTAGTTATCCAGTGATTGAAAATAATTAGAAATTATTTGGAAAAATTAAAATACCTTTTCTCTAAGTGGTTTTACATTGTAAGTTGTAATATTTTGTGAAAAAAAGCACTGGAAATATTAAAATCCTTTTAAGTTAATACACATTTTAAAATGCAAGAATTAAATAATTTTTAAAAGAAAAAATTTAAATATATGAAAATCAAATAGACAAAAAGTAGAAAAGATTTCCATTTTTATTCTATGAAACAGACATTAAAAACACAATAATAATAAATTCTTACCTGAAAATGTACAAAATGTTTATGCATATTTACAATTTTAAAGTAATATTTGTGTTTTTTATAAGGTTGTTAAGTCTGAGAAGTTTTAGGTTCAGTTTTCTGGTTATACCTTATAGTAAGTTTTAGGTAGCAATAAATATCTATAAAGGATGTAAGAATGTTTATAAAGTATAAATGCTCTTTAACAGACAGTGCACTTATAAATAGATTTAGAATCTCTTCTGTTATACTTAAATAATAGACATAAATCTAATTTTCTTTAATAACAAAATCACCAAAAGGTATACAAAACAAACATATTACAACTATTACTTGTAAAGTAATAATTTCAAATATAGTTGGACCTTACATAAAAATCTACATACTTTTTGTTAGTGTAAACTTCTTACCCAGGAAATACATACTTGCTCAGTTTATGAACATAACCTAAAAAGACTAACTATGTATGAAGTCCTGATAAGTTCTTTTATTATAATTAAGACAAATATGATAGGAGCTATTTCTAAACCTTCTTATCTCACTTTGTTGCTTCTGACACTTGTATACATTTAGATTTGTTCATCTCATAAAAGTAGCTGCTTTTTCACACCTATTTTAATGCCAAACCTAGGCTTTAACTTATTCTTTGTTAATATGAGTGATAAAGAATCAATAAATTTCCAACCCACAACAAGCAAATAAGCATAAGCAAGTTTAAAGATTATTAGAAACCAAGGTTGATTTAAGCAGCAAGTTTACCATAATTTTAACAAATTAAGGTTTAGCAAATGTTTTTTTTTCTATGAACTCTGCTGTGCAGTTTTATCACCAATGAAATGAGATCTTATTTTCACTTTTCCCATAAGTGAAACTTGATTTTAAAATAGAAGACGGAACATACTTTTTTTTAAATGAAGGTTCCCCCCCCAAAAAAAATACACCCTTTCCTACACAGTTCAGTTCTCTAAATAGAGCTAGAATAGTCTTAATTCCCTTAGCTGTTGCCTACTGCTCTGAGTAAGATGATGGAACAGTACTTTTACTTTCTTTTGTTCAACAGTAACAACAACCAACAAATTTATCCAGAACAATGATAAAAAGCAACAAACTACCCCTGCTTCTTTGCATCTTAAATGAGCTGAGAGGAATGATCCAACAGATTCATGGGAAAAAGAAAAAATAAATCAAATGCATCACATCAATATCAGAATTCACTGAAAACTTCTGATGAGAACTTTTTATTCTTGAAAAACACATCACAGCACATTGCTTTTTTAAAAATTGTAGAATCGTTTTTAAGATATGCAAAGAAAAATAGATTAAGAATACTGTATTTGAATTTGGGCTGACTGAATCTGTCCATAAACTACAAAAAAAAAGGGGGTGGGGGGAGGGGTGCTGCTTGCTAACAGTTCTAGACTTTAGTGATACACATATTTGCATATTTCCACTTTTTTTTCTGGCTCTACTCTCTTGGCAGTGATTAGCCTAATGAGCCTTCCCTTTGTTTCTTCTTCTTCTTTTTCTTTATTGAAGTGTATACTTCTCTGGAGATACCAATACATGGGAGTCAGTTCTGCAGGGAGGTTTTACAGCTAAGAGAGGATTTGAAAGAAAGTTAATAGCTACAACCTGGCACTATCTCACAGCTCAGCACATCTCCCACCAATCAGGAGTGCTCTTCCTCCTAGGATGCTGAGGCATGTAGCTCTGTGGTCCAGTGAGAACCTCCCAGCGACTGCATGGGCTCTGTTTGTCTAGCATGTTTCCCAGTGGCCCTGATTGTAACCCAAAGCTCGCCCCTCACACTTATCTCCGAGCTCTTTCGAGTGAATAGCTTAAAGTTGACAGCATGGGGGGTCTGGAGTCCCTCTGTTAAGCTTAGTACGGACAACTTCTCACGAGAGAAGTTTGCTAGCAGTCCTTCAGGAGACCGCCGAATACAAACTCCTCCTGAGACCATCACTCAGTCCCGCCACTTGCTCCAAGCCAAGAGCCACATGGCTCTCTGCCTCCATCAGAGACACACACATTCTTATTCACCTTCAGCCTCTTAAGCCGAAAAATGTCCCTGGGTTATTTGGGGTTAGGGGTTTCTCCTTTTCTTTCGTAAGAAAGAAAATTGCTGGCGCAATTTGCTTCAAATGAGAAGACACGGTGGTAATCTTCAGCATTATGGAGTGAGGTGCAGTCCGAAGCGTTGGCTAAGTGTCAACCGAAGCCCTGGATCACAGCTTCCCTAAGATTCTTGCCTTTGCTACGCCTAATTCTCACCCCACGCTCACAAGATAAATAAATGAATGCATTATGAACCTAATTGAAAACCAAATTCAATCGCGACACCCTCAGAATCCCTCAGTAACCTCGATCCTCTAATGCCCTCTTGGGAGAGAGACAGGCAGAGGAAAGGGGAGGAGAGGAGACAACCGAGAGAGAGAGAGAGAGAGAGAGAGAGAGAGAGAGAGAGAGAGAAGAAAGGGAGAGAGAGATTACCAGAGTTTTGTTCCCGTTCTTGCTGAGAGGGCCCCGGAAAACTCCCTTGATGTTGCGAAAGTGTCCGTTGCTGAGATGCGTGGAGCTGATGACAATGTAGTAACACTCCATGGGGCAGCCGCCGCCTCTCCCAGCGCAGCCGCCTCTTCCACCGCAGCCTCCACTTCCACGCACCCTGAGCCCGCAGCCGCAGGGCGCCGGAGCCCGGGGAGGCTGGGCTGGGGACCCGCCGGGAGGGCGGACCGCCGCCTCTCTCGCACGCCCCCGGGAGACTGGCTTACTACACCCCTCTGCCGTGCGCTCCCGGGCTCCACCGCCTCCGCATCCTCGCCGCGCTCTCCCTCTGTCTCTGCCTCTCTCCTAACTCGCCTCGGGGCGCTGCTCCCCACAAGGAGATCGCGGGCGGGGAGGGGCCGGCCGGGCTGCAGAACGGAGCGGAGCCGAGTCAGTGCGAGCGCCGCGGCGGAGCGGAGCTCGGCAGCAGGAGCCGCTCGAGCCGCAGCGGCGGCAGCGGCAGCGGCGGCGGCAGCATCCCCCGCGCTCGGTGCCTGCACTCGGAGTTGCTGCTGCTGGCAGGCATGAGTGTTATTATAGTGAGCGGCGTTGCCGGTCCATTGCACTGAGCCAATGGCAGGGAGCCACTGGGCTGATACTGAGAGCTGTCAGAGGAGTACATCTGTCACCCGCTGCCTCCCTCCGCCCACCACGCCCCCCCCCTCCCCGGCGCCGCCGGGACCCGGTCGCCCGGGTCGGGGAGCGAGTAGGAGCGCGCGGCGAGAGGGACGCCCCCCGCGCGGCGCCGCGGCCGCAGAGGGCCGGAGACCGGAGGCTCCGCGGGCAGGAGGTGGAACGGCCGGCCGCCGAGAAGTGGGAGACTCCCAGAAGGTGGGGGCGGAGGGGAAGACGGAGAGACAGAGATTTCTTGCCTGGCAGTCGGGGTTGGGGGAGGCGGCGAAGGGGGAATAAATAAATTAATAATTCAAATCCCCAAAGCCAATTTCTTCCAACTGCAGCGTATCCAGGCAGGTGCCAGCAGATGCCTCTCGAGAGAGAGTTGTTACCCGTTGGGTTTGGCTTATTTGATTTTATTTGTTTTAATGTATTTTTAGTTGGGAGGCTGGATCCTGTTCAGAATCTTACAGAAAGAAAATGCCCCCCCCCTTCTCCCATTTGTAGAGATCATATGTGCTTGTGTTGGTAGTTTTTTTTTGGGGGGGGAGGGGGAGTTGTAGCGATGCAAGTGGAAGTGGATAGGCAAAAACAGGGGTTCTTGGTTTATGTATTCCTGGACCCAGGTGGCCTTCCCCTCACCCACCTTTCCTGGGAACCTGGGATCTTCCTAATTTGCCAAAGCTGAAGAAAGCTTTGGCGCAAAGAGGCAGCTGCCACAAGCTTGCTTGATATTTCTCTATAGTTCTGTTCTCACTACAGAGAGTGGTAGCGGGGGGGGGGGGGGGGAAGCGTTCGCCTTGGAAGCGACCACCGGAATGGAAAATCTCCTGCAAAGGAACTAATGGGCCGTTTTAGGGAAAATAGAAAATGGGGTCTGGAGTGTTCGGTTCCCTAAAGACAGGTTTTCCAGCTGATTTTTAAGGGACCAAGGAAGCCATAGGCCTGGATGTGCCCTGCCACCCTCCCTGTCACCCAGCTGATTCTTTGTGTAAGTTGAAATACTCCGAGGTGGTAGGATGAGAGCATCCAGTCAGGTGTATATAAGATTCATTAGTCTGCACTTAAAAAGATCGATTAACGGACAGTGGGAGCTAGGAGATGGTGCCTTCAATGAATTTGCTGAAGGCTTTATTTTCCTTTTGCCTTGAATGGCTTAATTGGTTAAAGCAGATTCCAGACATTCTGATGCTTGTGCAGCAGAGGAAACTGCACTTTGATATAAACCGCGTTTATCTTGTTTATTTGAAGGTCAAGGTTTCAAGATATTCCATTCGTGCTGTCCTATATATATAAGATTCTATACGGCAGTGATCTGCACACCATAATATACGGTCCTCAAATGAATCTGCCAGTTTGATTTTAATCTTTGAAGGAGAAAAATAGAGAGGCAAACATTTATTAGAGAGGCAATAGTTATGTAAGTAAATTACAACATACAGGGATAGAAGAGGAGTGTGCTAGATTTATTTAAGGAAATTGTCCTTGTGCCATGCTTCAATCTAAACGAAGAAAAAAGTTGGTGCAGATTGATCAAAGCTCATTATGAAGTGTCAGAATTATTTAGAGATACTTGGCTAAATTTCTCAGATATCCACTTGGGGGAGTCTGGAAATCTTGGGAGAAAGGGAAAGCAAGATTTATGAAAGTTCTGTACTCTGTGGAACAGGTTACCCAATAATGTAGTAGAATTCAGTATGAACCCAATACTACTAGAAAAAAAATATTTAAGTGATCTCCACTAAATATTGTGTAGAAATTAAATCTATTGGGACTTCTATAATTACAATTGTTTTTTTTTTTAAATTATACTGTGCAGATGTAGGCATTCCCTGGAAACATCATTTTGGGAACAACTACTGACCTGTATTTGAAGTTTTGGAAACTTGCAGTGATTAAACAGAAGACAACGTCATCCCTGTTACTGAACCAAACCAGGGAGTAATTTAGGAAAATGGAAGATGTGCCATACATGTAAGAATTGGACAATGTAGTTTTCTTGTGTGTGCGAGTCATAATGGTCTAAGCAAGGTTTGTTGTCATTGTCATTTTGCAATATTTTTCTTTCAAAATACTTCTGACAAAATATTAAGATCTTTATCTGCATTATAAAGCTCCCTTTCCGATTCAGGAAACAAAACCCACAGTAACATGAACTATTCCACTGGAACAGAGTACCATCTATATGGAATGTCATATTGTGTTTCTACTGGTAATCTTTATGTAACATATATATTATATATCTTATGATACATATATCATAAAATGTTATAGTGAAATATTTTTTAATCTCTGAAAAGAGTCACTTTACTCTTAGAATAGTCCACTTTTGTCATTTATGTGCTTGACAATACAATGGGGTGGCCTTTGACTGTCTCATCTAAACCTATACATAAATGATAGTAAGTACACCATAGATTTGCTGCCAGTACATGAAGGATGCTAATGATTGAAAAGAAAGGTAAAATTTTTGCACAAAATTTTTCTTATAGTTTCTCTATATGAAGTAACTGATCCCAAACCTAATACTAAGTGTAATCAACAAGATTCTGTACTATATCTTGAACATGTTTCAAAAGATAGTACAGGTTCCTTTTGCCTTCCCCAACCCATTAGCCACATCTGTAATGGTCATTCAAATAAAACTGTTTATCACAGTGTATGATACTCTCACTATGCCATTACCAATGAGCTCAGTTGCCTGTGAATTCTTTATGATATCAACCTTAATATTCAGGAGAACAATGAACCACTACAATGTACAATCTGGTTTGTCACTACAACAGCTACTAGACATAATGGAATTCTTATATCAAAACATAAAAGAGCTTCCACTTGAATTTTATTAGAAATGAAGTGACAAGTCAAGACAGAAATCAGGACTTCCTCATCATCTGAGAAAGAAAACATTATGTGGGAATAAAGTAAAATGAAAAACAGTGATAAATTATTGTACCCTTCCACCTTGCTCCTTCTGTTTCTTACCTTTTGTCATTGTGCAAAGATAGAAGTACATAAGTAAACATCTTTAAATTTACTATTGTTTTACAGTCCCTTCAATGCTCATGGTCTCTTCCCATCATTTAAAAGAATTCTGATTTCTATTATTAGTAACCATTTTGACATGAATTATTTCTATGGAACAATGTTCTTCTAATTTAAAAAAATAAAAAAAAATGTCTCCCAATAACTCGGAGAATTTATATGAAGCTAAATATCTAACTGCTGTTGTAAACATGCAGAATCAATATATCTTAGTGAGAAAAATATTTTTAAAGTATTTGTAGTTCACTAGGATTTAATTGCTAACTTTTCAGCTAAAGATATAACTCACAATTTAAGTATAAAAGTTTTAAATGAGTGACTTTAGACTAAAAAAAATTACAGTTCATTTTTTTGCCACCACAACACTTCAATTTTAGTCTTTCTACAAGTACAGTGCCCCCCTTCAATTTTCCCCCTTCTGCAATCGCAACTTAAATCAAGACCCCCCGTGTTCTGAGCTTGTACTGATTTACCTTTGGGTTACCTTGCTTAACCCAAATCTGGGCACCAGGTTTCTGCTAAGCAACCGAATATTGTTCCTAACCCACTTTTGCCTCATGAACGATTTCAGGACCATGTTGTTGCCGTGCGATGTAAAACCAAGGTCCTGCTACCTTTCCCAGACCAGTGGCTGGACCTCAGCATCTTGAATCTCTGGCCTGGTTCTCTCTGTCCAGATCTTCCAGAGGAAAGTAAATCTCTGAGTTTGCCTACTGCTATTTAAGACCATATGATGCTACCCCTTCATGCCTGAACATCTACATCCCATCATTACAACCACTGGATGTTTTCACTCTGTTAGTCTAGATTACTAAATGAATGATCCACAAGTTAGAGCCACTTTTGAGTCTTAGCAACTCTGCCTTACCTTAGCTGCTGTGAATCAAGTTCTTTTCTTCCGGATGTTTTTATGTCATCCTGAAGAGAATAAAAAGGCATATTTCTGTTATTGCAGTGTTTTACAAATGTGTCTGTGATGTATTCTTGGTGGTTACAGGGTGTATTACTTGGGATTAAAAACTTTATTTTTATGACTATAATAACCTTAATGTAATGGGCATATTCTTGATCATCTGTAAAACCATATAATATAATGATAATTTGTAACTATGTCCTGTTACTATATGTTTCTTTTGTTTGCCTGCATGTTTGTGATCACATTGGTGTCAAGTACTACTGGTCTTACTGTTTTAGAAATGAGGAAAAATCTAGAAATTTTACACATAGATGTTTTGCTTATCCTAAAATGTAACAAACGATATCATGACATGCTTCATGAGTGAAAGTGTGGTGTGGCTAAGTCGGAGAAAATCAGTGGGAGACCTGTATCACCACAGAGCACTCACATCCACCATAATCATCACAACTGCTCAGATCAGCACTGACACCCTAATACAAACAAATGCATGTCTTGAGGTGGGGTTTGGTTTATGCAAAGCAACATAGTCTGTTGTATAAAATTAAGATGGTAAATTTGGGTGCTTTGTTGTATTTTTATTTGATTTCTGGTTTTTTGTTTCATATTTACATAAGAGATCTAAACATATGGGTTTTTATAATTAGTTTGATGTTAACATGTTTGAGTAAAATTGTGCTACAAATGAAGTTAATCTTTGCTAGGGAATCTTTTTAAAAGACCTGCACATTATTCAAATATGAAAAATAATTATAAATATTAGTCATGGGATATGTATTGAATAACCATGATGAATCTTATCTGCAGCTGATTTTATTATCTTATGATTTGAAAGTAGATTTTTCAAGGTAATTATTAGTTAACTATATTAGTTAATACCGAATAGCAGATCCATCCTTCATATTTCTGTTTCTGCATTGCAATTCTACTGAGTTTAAGTATGGGGGAGGGGTTGTTCAAAATAACTACTGTATTTTAACAAGTCTAGTATCCCATCAATTGCAAAATGGACCCTTTTTTGTTTTCATTATAAATGAAAACACACTGGCAATTAACTGTAAGAAGCCACTTATTATAAGACATCTGAATTACAGAGATGTTGAAAACAAAAACGCATCTTAGAAACAGAACCTAAATTTGGGTAGACACTACAACAATGATCACTATACTAGAAACTGCTTTAAAATGTTTCCAACTGAAGCAACCATGGAATATTGGACAGATAATGACTGAACTTCTTTAACTTCAGTACTTTCATCTCTAAAAGAAAAGGAATAAGCCAAATTTTATCTGTGTGTTTTCAAGCTTTAATTTCTCTGATTCTCTGGCAACTTGCCTAGAGTTGATATTGGTGAGGCCTGGAAGAACAGAACATCAATTTATTTTGAGAATGTATGTCTTGAATAGCTGGTGGAAATGTAGAAATTATGAAAATGTAGGATTTAATGCAAATATAAAAAGGGTTAAAGAGAAATTTTGCAATTGTATTTAAGTTCAACCCTAAAAAGTAAATTAAGCAATTTACATTATGCAGTTCTTTAACATGTCTTAAAAGAATGTTAGATTACCTATTGAGCAATAAAACATATTGATCTGATACTGGGTTTTAATCTTCTTTATCCCCTTGCTTTTCAATTCTAATAAGTAGCATTGGGATAGATGCCAGAACAATGCTAATTTAAGAGGGAAAGTTACATCTCTAATATGTTGCCAAAGAAATTAATGCAATTGGATGCTATATGACTAATTTACCAAAATGAATAAAGTGAAGATAGGTTATTATTATAAGTCAAGGAAAGAGATGAACGATTACTACCTTTCTAAGTTTTATGGTCCTTTTGGAAAGCAATTTGGCAAAATCTGTTAACATTAAAATTTCATATGAATTTTCACCTAGCTATTGCATTCCTGGGCTCTCTACATAGGATAAAAGAATTTTCACAACAATATCTAATGCTGCATTATGTAATTGTTCATAGTTATAAAAAATTTTAAATAAAATTATGTGTTTTATTAAAAGAAAATTATCAATGACAATGGTTACATGAATTGTTACATATTTTATTATACTATTTATCTAATAAAATAATAAAGTATATCTCTACCCATTAATTTGGTAAGATTACCTAGTTTTTTCATTGTATCAGATATATAATATGCAGACAAAAAAAGAACATAAAATAGGGTCTGGTTTTGTGTAAAAATTATGTACATGTATATATTTTTGTAAAAGAATAAGAAGACACAAATATAGGTAAGGGCATATGTAGTTTGATAACATACCTTCATTTCAAGTATGAGGGAGAAGAATAAAACTAATAAAGAAGGAAAAAGCAAGGGAAATAGAAAAAATTAGCCTGA
The DNA here is from genome assembly GCF_014824575.4 of Sturnira hondurensis. Classification (NCBI taxonomy): domain Eukaryota; kingdom Metazoa; phylum Chordata; class Mammalia; order Chiroptera; family Phyllostomidae; genus Sturnira; species Sturnira hondurensis. The sequence goes on from NW_028076767.1 coordinate 32,999,511, forward strand.
TATGCATATATATAGCTAGGTAAAAACACAGAAAGCAAAAAAAAAAAAGAAGGAAGGAAGAAAGAAATAGAGGGAGGGAAGAAGAGAGTTTACTCATATGTGAAAACGTTGTAGGAGATAGAAAGCAGGGAAAATATTGGTAGAAGACTAAACTGAAAGCAATTTTTCTACAATGGTGAGTAGAGATGGCTATGAGATGAACTGGGAAGTGACTTAAAACTAGAATTGATGAGACTCACTGATAAGATAGATGTGGAATGATGATTAGACAAACTTAGAATAACTAAGAATTTGACCTTAGCAAGTGAAGGGTTACTGGTTCGGTGTATTAACATGGGGAAGTCTAGATGGAAGTTAGAAAAAAAATGTTAAAATTTAGATAAATTTAATAAGTTTGGAATGATTTTTAGATGTACAACTGGAGAGAGTTGATATGGCCATCTATAGGGTTTATCATCAGCATCAGATACCCATTTGAGGGCCATGGATATATCAGTGTAATTTACAAGCATGGGCTGCATAACATCATTTGAGAGCACATGTAGATAGTGGGCACCAGAAAAGATCAGAGTGAGTCTGGTCAAAATAGCTAAAAAAGAGACAGAAAATGAACTGCCAAAGAGGGTTCAAAACCAAGATAACATAATGCTTCAGAGGCTCTTTTCTTTAGGAAAGAAAAAGGGGGTCAAATTTAAGGAGAGAATGGGCAGCACTGGGAAATGTGATAGCTCAGGTTAAGTGAGATTAGAGAATTGATCTCAAGTTGTCCATCTGGAAGGTCATTGATAACCCTAACAAAGCAGTCTCTGAAAATATCAAAAAGATTATGCAATTTATGAAAACTAAGTTCTGTAACAGAGAATGTATGACATTCACGTAAGATTAATTTTGTAGAAACATTGCTGTACATAGAACAAATGTGATCAGACTTAAAAAAGGAATAGAAGGTCAAGACTCAATTCTATCCCCCAACACAACCAATATATACCCTCTTCCCTAGCATACCCTGTGCTGATACAAGGAAGAGAAGGTAGACATTTTTAAAGAGGGCTCAAACTCTTGTGTGGTTACTTTGACTTAAAACCAAATAAATTATAAATTTAAATTATATATATATATATAATTAATTTATCATATAGGTTTATATGTAAATATTTTACAGGGCTTATAAGGTAATGGTGAAGTGGGCACTTCATAAAATTTAAGTAGGGATATTTAGCAGTATAATATATATGAAAACAAATTTGAAAATTTGTATCATAAACCTAACCCCTATTCACCACCCATAAAGTTTTAACTTTACTAATGACATAGTTACCCACCAAAATTACCAGAATGTTCCATAGTGGACCCTTGAACCAACCACATCCAGGAGTCTATGTGGGGGCAACTTTGCCTGTAAAGTGCCCCGTCTGCCACGGATGAAAATGAAGCTACAAAGACATGATCTGCTTGGGGAGGAAGGGTGGCCAATTCCTCAAAGGGGAAGGGCCAAGAGCCCCTTCCTCAAGGGGCTTTTATTGGGTTCATTTGCACAAGAATGCAGGTATGGATCAAACAATAGATAGCATTCAAAGAACCATGAAGGCTTATTCTCAGTCAGGGTCAGATAGCTAAAGAGCCATCAAACTTTGAGGAACAAACTTCTTGCTTGGACCCTTATCATTTAAATGAGAGGATTCTAAACAAAGTAGGTTCACAAGATTTTACTTATTCTTTCTTAGGCTTGATCACCTGGGGGAACCTGCCCTTTCTAGCATGGGGTTGTACCACCTTCCCCATCATAGGTTTTCAGGCTTAAGTGAATTAGAGCCAGGAAGTGCTTCTCCCAGACAGAAATGGGGACTCGAGCTATGTCAGATTAGCCAGGGGGCAAGGGTCCATCACTCCCTCTTTGTTGCAGCCCCCCAAGTCCTTCCATGATGGCCTCCCAAGTGATCATGTCTGGCTTAGATTGCCCCTCCTCTGAGAAATCGTACCCATCTCTGACTAACCGACCACGCACTGGGAGAAGGGACAGGCTTTGTCTCCTTAGTGGCTCGCATTCCGGAGGTTGCTCACTCAACCTTAGCCATAGAGGGCAGTTACGACTCCTGACAAGTCTACTGCTAAGTTTCATAATGGGCCAATATTTTGTTTGCTTCATCTCTAAGAAGCTTGGGAAGAATTGATGGACATTTTTACCTGAAGGTACCCTCTTCTATATAGATCAAGAATAGAGAATGTTCCTAAAGACATATTCTTGACATCTATCGGCCTTTGTATGATGTTTCTATGTGACAGCTCAGAACTCATAATAAAACTATTAAAGTTAGTATAAATTGGATTTTATTACTGAATCTATAGTGTTCAATTTTTATATATGTTCATGAAGATTCTGAATTCTAGTTATAAATCTTAACAAAAAATCAGGCATTTGATTTTTCTTTCTCCTTATCTTTCTTTTTTTCTTTATAGAGAGTAAAGTTTTAATTTCCTCTCCAAGAAAGGTAAGGGGCATGGTGTGGAGAGATACATCAGCATTGAGGGGTGAAAGCCTTGAGCTTTATTGAATTATAATTGGATCACAAAAGGGTGGGAGGTATTGTCGTGAGACCCTGAGCTTTGGGGGTATTGTAGCCCCAGACTGCAGAGAACAGTCAGCCATGTTTTTACTTTCCAGCAATTTCTAGTCCTGGGGACACAAGCTCAGAAGATAAAATGGCAGCCATATTTAACCAGGTCATAGACCTGCTTAGCAAGTGGTGCTGACTTTATCTTTTCATCCTCTTTTCTGGTTTTAAAATTGATTTATTCTTAATTACCTGGTCCAGTGTGGTTTTGGGGAGTAGGGACAAAGGTCTCTTCTTCTATAACTGCTTTAGGAGTGCTAGGGGTGCAGAGCAGTATCTGCCCGTGTGTCTGGGTGTGGGTCATTAAGGGTAAGAGGGTGAAACTAGACAGCCCCAAAATGTGAGAGAGCTGTGGCCAGGGGCTCTTTGTGGAGGGAATTTCCCAGAGTCTAGATGCTCCATTGAATGAAGGGTATGAGACACGTGAGGAGACATGGCCTAGAAACAAGAATAAAGAGAAAGGTTCCCATAGGTCCTAGGAAGGGACATAGCCAGGAAAAGCAGGACGAGATATTGGCCTTAAAATCCCAAAAAGGTAAGAAGCAGAGTGGTAGGTAAATTCTATATGGCTGACACCAATCAGGAGTTCTCAATAATTCCAATACAAAGAATGAAAGAAAAAAAGGAACATTAGCTTGGAAGAAAAATAAAGAAAGCAGGATTCCGTCAGTTTGTTGGTGATAGTTGGACATTGCAATTTCCATTGAAACTCAATTTTACTCCCCCAAATCACCCTCATTTTATTAAAGGGAATGCATATAAGTCCAGTTTCAAGTTATAATTATTTGCATGAACACAACAAGAATAGTAATTGATCATCTAGACTCTTTTAAAGCTGCTTTGCTGGAATCTTACAAGGAAACTTCAGACTGAGCTTTAGTCAGCCCTTCAAGGCACAGAAGCCAAGACACACAGTTACCATCTGGTGTTATCTGCAATACCTATAGGTTTGGGTGGATTCTTTAAGTTCTTAAGGTCCTCAAAATGCCTTCAGGTTCTTACTTTGCCATCTTTCAGGAAAGCAACCTTTGTTCCTTACCTGGAAAGACTGCCATGAACCATGCGACAAAGTAAAGTACCAGGCTGTTTCTCCAAGGGGCTCTTACTGGCTCCTAAAGTCAATCTTAATTCCTTAAAGCTTTCTGGTGATATCCAGAGCCCAGGCATGGCTTTCTATTATGATATTACAGACAAAGACTTGGTTAATAAAGCCACATTTGGGGACTGGTGCTATTGTAAAGAGAACAGATTCTTACTGGGTTTATGCAAACATATTGCCATGAAAATAATACTCATTAAGAGTGGCTGAGTTCTGGAGGGATTAAGTAGGGGAAAAATAGAAATGGTTCAATATTGCTTATGAGGGTACAGCTTACAAATTGTTCTAGGGAAAAAAAGTTCTTATATCTGGAAAACAAAAAGATGATTTAAAGTTAGCAATATTTTGAATAGTCATAAGAATAACAATTATCTTTAGTTCATTTAGTCACATTTAACCAATTTTGATGGCCTTGATTATTTGCCAGTGTTTCCATGAATCCATTTATTCCTTGGGGTTCTATAAATTTTCACTTACTTTAAATATGTGACTTACTTACATATCTGGGATTTAGAATAAGTCAGACTTATTTTTTAAGAACCTTTCCAACAACATATTTGCAAATGCACTATAATAAAACAATGACTGTTTATAAAGGACCAAATTTAAAATAGCATAGTTGTGGATTTGATTAAAATGCAATTGATAAAGATCTTTGCTTCTTTGTGAGATATATTTCAAGATAACAATTTTTGATAACTAATAATTACTATGAAATTACATAAAAGAACAATATAAAGCCCATATTTTTAGATTTAATACACAATCTTTATATAAAGACCAAACAGCCCTGGCTGGTGTAGCTCAGTGGATTGAGCATGGGTCTGTGCAGCAAAGGGTCGCCGGTTTGATTCCCAGTTAGGGCACATACCTGGGTTGCAGGCCAGTTCCCAGCAGGGGATGCATGAGAGGCAACTCCACATTGATGTTTCCCTCCCATTCTTTCTCCTTCCCTTCCCCTCTCTCTAAAAAATAAATAAATAAAAATCTTTTTAAAAAAAGACCAAACAGTATGCAAGGTTTTAAAACACTGTACAGGACTTGCTGAAAGTGTCCACTGAGCATTAGAAACAATTCATAAAGTTCCAATATGTGGGTTACAAATACCCAGAGTACCATTGCTTGATGTCCCCAGAGGGAACCATCACTCTTGACTTGTCCAGCATGAATGACAGGATATCTGTTACCCCTGATAGCTTCCTGTTTGAATTTTATTTTGAATCTTGCAAGTTTTTCACTGGGACAGGTGGAAATTTCTAGAAAATCTATTTTGATAAAAATGTATGAATACAGCCCTGGCTAGTGTGGCTCAGTGGATGAGTGCTGGCCTGCAAACCAAAGTGTCACTGGTTTGATTCTGTCAGGGCACATGCCTGGGTTGTGGGCCAGGTCCCCAATAGGGGGTGTGTGAGAGGCAACCACACATTGATGTTTCTCTCCCTCTTTCCTCCCTCCCTTCCCTTCTCTCTAAAAATATCCCTGAATATAAAAAGTAAAACCTTTAAATATATATATGCATATTTATAATGGTTTTAAAATGGGTATATGTATATATAAAAACAAATACAGCAGTTATTATTCTTTTCAGCAAAGCTTCCAATGTAACTTCAAGCATATTAAATAGGCCTAATTAATTCAAAAAACTTTTATAAGGAGAGAGAATAAATCCTTGAGTTATTCTAAAGGCCCACTGGAATAACACAAAGTCATTTCTCAGTTTTGAAAATTTAAACTTTGGGAAAGTAGTTTCCCAAATATACTTAACCAAAAGATTGTATTATAAACTGTGTGTAAAACACTTTTTTCGGTAATAACTTTAAAAGACATTAATTAAGCTTAAAACCAGTTTTAATATCAAATATTTTGTCCAGAACATAGGATCATCCTTAATTTATATAAGTATTTAATATCTTTAAGCAAATAAAATATTGCACCCTAGTTATGCCATCTGGAGGCAGAAAACGCACCATATGTAATGCACAGATAAATACATATTACACTAGACTGAACACATAAAGACCATACACATAATTTGAATTACTAATTTTTGTAGAGAAAGTATCAGATTTCTCTTATCTGCTTTTGATGACTTTTAAGAAAACTGGAAAGGGGATGGAAGGTTCTAAATACTAAGCAGGAAGACCTGTTGAAATTCTCAGTAAAAGCTTTAAGGACTGTTAATGAGTGGTGGAAATAAAGCCTCGGCCCCAAGGGGTCTAGCAGCAGGGAAAAGCCAGGGCAGGTCTGCTTTGGCTTCTTGAAAGGTCAGAAACCTGGTAAAAGAGGGTAAATACTCCAGATAGAGGACCAGGAGTTTTAGTCCACAGCAAAAGAGAAATACAAAGAGATAGATCTGTTTACCCTGTGCCTGAGGATGACCTTGGCAGTGACAAGAACATCAGCCAAATGCCCTGAGAATAGTTTTAACCCACTAATCATAAGGGACTCAGTAGAAAGCCTTCTTTAGAGAGTCATACTGGTAGTGACAGAGAAAACATGTTTGAGAGAGAAAGCTCGTTTGACCCTTGGTTGAGTTTACCCCCGAGGGTGGCTTTACCAATGGCCAGGGTACCAGCCAGATGCCCTGGGACTGGACTTGCCCCACTCATACAGAGGACTCAACTCCACACCTACCTGTGGATGTGTTTATCGCATGCCCTGAGGGTGGTCTTACCAATGACCAGAGCACCACACAAAGGAGAAGAAAAGGTCCTTTTGAACATCAGTGGTGATCAGTGCCTGAATCACTGGACACTGTGTCCCAGGTATCACCTGGTAGTGGTCATGTAGGGTGACTCTGTCCAGAGAGCAGCCTTGCCTTCTATCTCAGCATTGACAAAACATATTTTGATGAAGGAAGGATTTTTTCTACAGCTGACAGGCAGGTTCCCCGCACTAACAAGGGCAAGAGACAGTGTAATGCAAACAACTCCAGGCACCACAGGTCATCAAAGAATGTCACCAGAGAGAAATTAGGTGGAGGAACAGGTACTGGAGACTGAGGTTTCTTTTTTTATAAATTTAAAACTTTCACAACCTTTACAAACCTTTCTGCAACATTCACAGACTTTCTTATCCCTTTAGAAATAACCATCTTTAAAATAAATCACCTTCAACCCCTGTATTTCAAAATTAGATCTCCATGCCTTATGTCTTCTATTATTAAAACCATACAATGTCTTTCCAACTTAATTTGAACTTAACTTTTAGAAACCTCAATTTCCAATAATGACCAGAAGGTAGCAACCGGCATTCCCTAGATTGACTTAGGAACACATCTCATGACCTTTAGAAACATAGGTTCCTCTACTGGCAAACAGACTCTCACTTTCAAGAAACACACCTTCAATAAAGCACAAGGCATTTATCCACAGCTCTGAATCCACTCCACTGCCCCTTTGTAATAAAAAGCAAAAGCAGGTCTGGCAATCTGCGTTTTGGTATTTCAAGTTGTTTTGAAATATCTAGACATTCAGTCATTTTTATCAGAATTTACTTAAAGGAATAGCTGAAATAAATGGATTTGCTCTGATATAGCTAAGGTTTACCCTACTTGATCTGACTTATCTCCCCAAATTTTATTTTAAAAGATGACCTGGACAAGAGATCTTGAAGACCAGACATTTGCTTTTCAAAAATGTAGGGAACAAAAATCAAGCTCTCGTAGAAGGACTTCGGTTTCCTCAAGTGAAGGGGTGGAAAAGTAGCTTGAGCTTAAAATGCCACTTCTTTCTCTGCATTGAGAAAGAGACAGTCCCAATTTTTCCCAGGATTCAGCAGCTCCCAGGTCTCCAGGAGGAGAATATAGTGTTTTATAGTCTCGGAGAAGGCTGAGATTTTCTCTGTCTTTGTGCCCTTGTTTTAACTTATTGTGAGCACAGTGGAGCCAAGCTTAATTCCAAAAGGCAGTTGAATGAGGGACTTGGGTTAGGTAAGGAATAGCATCACCCACTGCTGGGTAATATTGATCGAAAGAGCATGACCTTGAGGCATGTGTCTTCCGCTCAGCTGGACAACAAATACAGTGGGGTGGAACAGTGATGGAGTGAGGCAAATCTGAATGAAAAGGCATAGTTCAGAGAAAGAGGCCTGGAATCTATGCGGAAGGTTAAAATCCCGTCTATTCCTCTCGCGAACTAAACCTAAGGAGAGGATCAAGATGACGACAGTAAAGGTAGGGTTGGAGGATAGTATTGTAGTTAAGAGATCCATGGCTCAGACTTCCTGGTCACCCAGTTTGTATCGAGGACAGGCTGTGTTATGATAGAAAATCAAGTGCTTGGGCTTGAGCTCAGTAAGTCCCAGAGGCTACAAGTTCCAATGGGGAGTCCTTGGGCGGGGTGGATTGAGCATTGCCCATGGTGAGAACTACAAAAAAGAGAAGACTATCTCAGGGATGAGAGCAAACGAGGTAGGGGAAAGGTTTGAGAAGGGTGTCCCCAACACAGAAGACCTAGGGATCTGCAGCCAGAGCTGAGTGTCCCTGAGCCTGAGGACAGACCGTACATGAGGATCTCTCTCAGAGCCAGACATCCTCGGGCCCGGAGAGCAGACTGAGCCCAGCAGGGAGAGGATTGCAGGTGTCCCTCCCAGTGAAACCCTGAGAAGTGATAGACCCAGTACAGGGGTTTACTGGCAAGAGGCAAAGGGATAAACTATTACTTTCAGTAGGATATTATCCGCTAGAGATTCAGAAAAACTTATCGATTCCTGACTGTGAAGATGAATGAGGAGGAGGCCATCCACAGAGTCTTGAGAGATACAGAGGGATTAGAATTCTCTCTCCAAACCTCCCAGAGACGGAGTTAGGAGGTTAGTCCAGGTTGAGCTTCTGCTGCCCACCGCTCCCCTAGTCGCAAGTCTCAGGATGCCATAGGAGAGGTAGAAATAGAGAATGTCCCCATGTAAGCCACCAAAATATTAGGGTGGCCGGTGATGTGGACTGTGAAAGAATTCACAAAAAGAGGAGAAAGTGTAGACAGTAAGGTTTTTATTCACTCTCCACGAAAGGAGAAGGGCATTGTGTAGAGAGATACACCAGCCTGATTTTTCATTATGTATGACAGACAGACATCATAAATGACATGAAATTTAAACAAGGGAAAATGGTTAAACAATACAGGTAATCCAAAAGGTATAGTATTGCAGATAATATTTTGATGTCAAAAAAGGACCATGTAGGTAATGTTATAAAATGGCAGGTGTAAAATTGCATGCATATATGTGTGTGTGTAGACACACACATACATATGTGTATATACATATACACATACATACATATATGGTATATAATTGCACATATATATACAACATGAGTTTTATAAATAGCACACTCACAATACATTACAAATGATTTTATGATATTACAGTGAAGTATTAATAGATAAATCTCTCAGTAGTAAAACTAGTTGATTTTTTCTTTAAATACTTTCTGCATGTGTTCATATTTTAAGTGATCATTTCTTTCATACAAAGAAAAATAATTGACTGATTACTGAAATTTTAAGAAAATAATTTTGATCTAGAAAAATAGAAAATAAGAAGTTATAAATGTATACAAAAAGTTTAAAAATAAGCACCAGAATAAGCATCTATGTTTTCACAACGAGTGGAAATATTTTAATGAGAAAGCTTTTAGATGGCCATGTCTAACAAGCAACATGATTAAATCTAAAGTAATAGAGAAGTTGAAGATAAAAAGATAGGCAAAGAGAGTAAGCAAATATGAAGTGAAAGAAAACCATAATATCTACTTTTCTACCCTATACATTAGAATGCAAGGCCAGAAACATCGAAGGGTACAATTAATTGATAAGGAGAGCAGAGTAAGTTCTCACTTAACATCATCGATAGGATTTTGGAAACTGACTTTACTGTGGCTTAAGTGAAGCAATGTATAATGAAAACAGTTTTTCTATAGCTAATTAATGTAAACAATAGTTAAGTTCCTAAAGCATACTTCTGGTCCCAAAAACATTGCTGACCTTCTATACAAAGATGCAAAACACTTCTTATATTCAACATTGAAATAGAAATATAACCAGAGACATTGAAATTATATGATGTTGAATGAAACAGCATTATTTGAGCATTTGGTATAAAACATTTACAAACTTTCAAGCACCAAACAATGTTAAGTGCAAAATGCGTAAAGCAAAACTCTTAGGAAAACAAGCAAAATATATAAAGGAATGACCCACAAAATAAATATGAATATTCAATAAACACGAGGTGTTATTGAATATTTATTTTTTCTACTAGATTATCCAAACAAAAATAGATTGATAGCACTTACTGATTATTTAAGGTTGGTAGTAACATGTATTGACTAAACTGTATGAGCCATAAATTGGTTTTGTGCGTAACATTAAAAAAACGCATATCCTGCATATTCTATGATTCAGCCATCCACTTATTGAAAACTATTATACAGAAATAATATGAAGAGATGAAAACATAAGCATAAGAATGCTCACTGCAGAATATTTGTATAGAATTAAAATTTGAAAAGGGCCAATATACCCATTAAAGAATAATAGCAGAACTTAATAAAAATACATATAATGATATATTAGACATCAAGTCTTAAAATATAGGTATGTCTCTATTTATTAAGTAGAATTTTCACCTAAGAAAATTAAGACCAATAACTACAGTGTTGTCTCATTTTGGTGTAAAGAAATTAGCATTTGTATTTTTACAGACAAATGGACAGGTGAATATTTATAAGCACAGGAAAAAAGCAGAAAGGCTGAATAAGCAACAATCACTTAACAGTGATTAACATTGTCAAGATTAATGTGGGTGGTTTGGGAGAAAGGGTCAGGAGGTCTTAATTTCTTAGGAGACTAATAGTTTTAAAATAATTTTAAGTGAGATGTAATAATATTTGTTTGGTATATATTTTTTAGAATTTTCAAGGAAATTAAGAAATCTGTATGCCTATTTAAGTTGATCTAATTATTTTGCATATAAGAAATTTATGTATTTGCTTAGTTTTTAGTTTTCCAGCAATATAAGGCAACATTGGGGCAGAAACTTTGGTTGGCTAACCATTGTATCCCTAGGGGTTGAAGACTCCTTCGAGCTTAGAATGTGCTTGGTAATTATTGCTGACTAATTGACTTTCAGGATCAAGAGAATTAAGGCCAGTATTTGTAAAGCAAATGCTTTTCCCCATGATTAATCTTTTCATATTTATGTTATATCAACAGATGGGTTGCTTCTCTATTTGAACAGGAAGAGATTAGCTTTCTCAGCATTTCAGGGAGAATAAACTTCAACTTCCCTAAAAAGACCCACAAACAGCAAAAGCCCAAGCAACAGTTTATTTCTCTCATGCATAATGGTCAGTATATGTGTCATCCAGGACAAACAGTATCAGTGATCCATAGTCTCCTACCTTGGTGTCCTACCATGCTAAACATGTGGCTTCTATCTTATAATGGAGACTCTCCTTGCTTGCATCATTGCATGCCTGTTTTGGTGCATTCACAGTTGAGAAGGACAAATGGAGGGCATTGCCCTCTAAGAGGATGGCTCTCAAATTGCATATGACACTTCTCTAATTATATTTCTTTGGCTATAACTTTGTCATATAGTCACACAATGCTTCAACAGGAGGCTTGTGAATGTAATTCTTGGCTATGTACCTGAAATTCAAGAGCCATGTAATTAAAGAAAGAAAAGAGACTCACCTGGAGGACTTGAGAAAACACAGACTTCTGGACTGCGTCCCAGAGCTTCTGATTCAGTAGGTTCCAAATAAGGTCCATTTCTAGCAAGTTCCTTGTATACTGAGGCTGTTATCCTTAGTCTTATAAAAAAACAATACAATAAAAGGACTGAAAACCGACACTGTTCTCTCAAGTTTGAAATGAAAATATAAGGACACATACACCCTTTCAAATAGCCAGATTGAAAAAATAGTAATGAAGTAAGTGAAAATTGACTCTCAGTGAAACTTATTTTCATCACACCTAGATCAGAAAGTCAGATTTGAATCAACACCAAACATAATGAACCTAGTTGTGGAACCCAATTTTATAGTCTGCGGCCTTGGGTGTACTTTAAGTAAATAAGTACATAAGTATGAATGCAAAGTCCTTTACAGCTATCAGCCAAGGAAATACTTGCATGGCTCACTCATCATGAAAAAGGACAGTAAGAAGAATGATTGCCAACCGGCAGAAAATACATGCATACCTGTGGGAGCCCACCAGGCCGCAGGGGATCACGGACAGAGCCCCCACTGTGAAAACGGTGGTGGTACTTGGTTTCTGGTCCCTGGAGCCGGCGGGTATCTTGACATCTTCTGGACCTTCTCCTTCTCAGCCTTGAAGGAAAGAACAAGGTCTTGGCATGTGCGTCATGTTCCAGGAAAGAGATAATCTTGAGGACACTGTTATCTGTGGGCTAATGTTCTCAGGATGTGAGAACATCTTGCCCTCTTGATAGCCTTCAGGGAATGTACAAACTTTTGTAAAACAGCATTGTTCTCAGGCCACTGTAGTTCTGCATATAAGCCAGCAGTTCCTTGAATAAACTCGCCATTTGCCAGCCAGGAGCACTTGGACCTCTCCATTATTTTAATTAAGTTAAGTCCATCGCCTCACCTTGCGAACACCTTGCTGCCGCAGGCGGCGGCACATACCAGCAGAAGCCGATTGAGATGGTCATGGTGGTTAGTGAGCGAATGAGGCCAGGGAGAGCAGGAGGTTTTCTTAGACCACTTCTTTCCTCAGCTTTCAGTATGGCCCTCTATTCAAGCACCCCCCTCCCTCAGTTCCACCAGACAGCAGCACGAGTGTTGGTGAGGAGCGACATAAACGGGCAGTATAACGGCAAATGAGATAAAAGGGAAGTGCCATTGGTCAGCAAGCAGTTGTATTTCAGCCTAAAAGGTGCATTGGGGTTACATGTGCAAATCCAAACTGCAGCAGTTGAAATAAAAATAAATTATATAACGGTGTAAGGACATACTTGGGGATTCTTAGAAGTAGGTAGAGTTGTGATAACTGTAAAAATATTAGGATGCGTTTTAACAAGTGCGAGTTTGCTTATACTGTATTTGAAGATAAATGTAAATGTGACCTCTTCATGCCAATGACTCAGAGAAGCATAGGGAGGTATATACCATATTTTTGGAGCATAAGATGCACTTTTTCCCCAAATTTGGGAGGAATGATGGTTGTTAATGCTGCTGTTGAGTTCTGTTTACATTTACGTTGGTGAAATGTCATGTTATTTATGTTATTAAATATTTCACCACACTCTTTACCTCAATTTTTTTTCCATTTTCCTCCTCTAAAACCTGGGTGCATCTTATGGCCCCCAAAATGCGGTAAGCATTTTATCAAATAACAACTCCCCGTATACACTTTATATGCCACTCTGAAGTCTTTGGCATCTTGGGACTCTATGAAAAAGCTTACGGTACTAAGACTAATAATAATAATAATAATTAGACATCACATTGAATGCTTACTGTGTAATATATACTGTGCCTAAACATGTATATACTGTATTTCATTTAATATTTATAATAAAACTAATAATCATGCAAAATTACTCTTTGTATCTTATAGGTAAAAAAACTAATATTCCGTTAATTGATATATTAAGATTGATTATCTGGAGTTCATACTCTGAATTACTACAATCATATCCCAGAAATGATGTTCACCATAACAAAATATTGTTAATATGTTGGACATTTTTTAGTTTGGCAACCACCAATTAATTTTATCACTTTTTATTTCAATAGCACACTTTTTTCAATACATGTAATTGTATTTAACCCTAATGAATGCACACACATGCACACAAACATATGTTATTCCAAACTAGCAGGTATATTAGTTTGGAATAGTTTAGTCCATTAATACAAAATTGTACTTAAGAAAAATTTATGTAAATACACAATATTTCATTAACATTTAATTAAATGATAAGCTTATTTCAATTAATTCTTTTTTAAAATGGGTCTATGGGGGAAGTTTTACTGCAAATTTCATCACATTTCTTTTTTACAATATTTTACCTATTTATTTTTAGAAAGAATGGAAGAGAGAGAGAAACACTGATGTGTGAGGGAAATATTGATCCATTGCTTCTTGCACACCACTAACCCAGGCATGTACCCTGACTGGGAATCCAATAGGTGATCTTCCAGTTTGCAGGATGACACTCAACCCACTGAGCCACACCAGCCAAGGCTCAATTAATTTTTACAGTTGCTTGTTTGATCATATAAAAGGTGAGAAAACCTATATGGTTCCGCAGTTACTCTATTCACTCACAATGATGTTTGTTTATGTTAAGAATTGAAAAATGTTTATATTAAAAATTGTACAGGGTTGAATTTAAATGAAAAAAACAAATTAAGTATTAATATTAATCAGTTTAAAGTATGCTAGTTGATGTAAACTAAATTTAATGTTCTTATTTTAAATTCTATTATAAATTAATTGTATTTATCACAGCATATTTTATACATTGAAAAGCTGAAATACCACTAAAATACCATGACACAAAGAAAAACAACTTATGTTGGCTACATAAATCAATTGATTTGATTGAAGCCAAAATAATACACCATGTAAGCATTACTTTGAATATATCCAATATGATAAGATTTTTATGTAGCTAGAAATAAAAAGAGAAGTTTACTACATCATCTGTTTCAAATTATCTAGGTTTTTAATTCTATTCAGCTTCCCCTAATAAGGAACATCTTAATGACTGTTATTTGAAATAGAACACTTAACTGTGCTATCTGCATATAAAAGTAAAATTGCATGTTCTCACATCAAGTTGTAAGTAATAACTGGATTAGACACATCAGAGGATACAATGGCTGGGAGACTACTTCAGACAAAGGAATTCAATGAGGTATCACAAATATAAGTGGTCAGTGGGTTTGAGGTCAATGTTCTAGACCCAGAAAATGCAGGACATTTCACCCATAAAATTAGGAAGGTATGGTAGTTCATAATTTGAATCCAAGGACTAGAAATCTATCACTCGAGAGATATAGGTAGGTCTATATTATCCAGTTAAGTGAATGCAGATGGCATTTACAATGACAATGCGGTGGTGGGGAAGGAAAGGGAGAAAAAGAAAAATGTATCTCAATATTAGGTACACTAGATAAGGAATTTGGCTTTGGTGAATAAAGCTGTGTTTTTTCCTGGGAGCTATAACAATGTTATTAAAAATGCAACAGCAATAAAGGCATCATGGGTTTATAACCAAGGGTAGATAAAGGTCCTAGATCTTAGAAAGATTTGTATAAATTTTCAAAGCTCTCAAGTAACATGTAATAAACTACAAAACATGAGACTTCCTCATTTGGAGTAGGAATAGTGTGTTCACTCTAATAGAATACTTGTGGAGTGGGGTGTGATGTGTGTTATTTATTTTCCCCATATGTGATTGTGTTCTGTTGGAGCATAGAAATGATATTTTACAAGGAACTCCATTACAATTGATAGGTTAAATGACTGATTTGTCATATTTCCAATAAAAACTTGAAATAGTTTTCAAGTATTGGGTTTACACTGTCTATTTGCCAACTTGAGGATGATAGGATAAGCATTATTTTTAGCTGCAACACATTCTGTTCAGATAAAATCTTATACTATATAAGTTGATCCAATTGAAGCTTGGAGTTAGAACTCAGAACTCCTCCAAAAAAAAGGGGGGGATCAGCATCCAAAGAAACACATTTGAAAGACTACTGGTCTAAGAAATGCAGAAGAATCATAAAGAATTGTTGCTGAACTTAAAAATTTCATGCAACTGAATGTATTCAGAGGTCTGGGTATCACCATGAAATAAAAGTAAAATATTCAGTCCAAAAGTATTAATCATAATGCCTCATTATTTTGTTTGTTTGTATTATTTTGTTTAGTTTTTATTGCCTTTTAAATTTGGTAGCCGGATTTTTTCTAAACTAAGGCAGCAATATTCTGAAATAGTAACCAGATTTTGAAAAAGAAATGCTGAAACTTTGAAAAATTTCAAAATTATAAGAAAAGCATTGCTTAAAGGAGTGAGAAATTGGTCCAAGTTATCAAAGGTAAAACTGAATATTAAGATACTTTAACCAAAATAAATTTAATTCTTCAACGTAAGTAATTAAAATGATAGTTTTACCTGTAAAGGTTCATTAGTAATTGTGACTTGGACTAATGCCATCAAACTGTACAGACATGCTGTTCTTAGAGAAAGAATGTTAGAATAGCACTATTTGAGTTGTCATGCCATTTATTGAACAAAAAGCACGCAGAAATATTCTGGATATTGACTAAGATAACCCAAATAAAAATGAGAACTATTAAAGTAAGGTGTCAGATCACACACACATGCACACACACAGAATAGAAAGCGAAAGTAGTCAGAATAAAGAGCAGGAGGAAGGTTCCGTCTAGGGCAGGAGAGTAGCTGGAATCTAACCTGCATTCTCCATGCTAATGTAACAGATGCAGAAGCTGTCAAGGAAAATCATGCATTAGCTAGAAGATGTACGCCAAGTGTGATTGCTTTTAAGTCCTAAAAGGGACTGAAAATTAAAGACACAAAACCTAGTGAGGGCTTTGAAGAGGAGCCAGTCTCTTTCAAAATTCTATCCTGGGATAACAAAGAAAATAGTATGTGGACATTCAAGGTAGGATAAAATTAATACCCATTAGCATATTAGCACTATTTCAATATTCCTCTTTAACTTCTCATTAAAACACACAAAATAAGAATAATAAAGAACAAATTAATTCAAACTAGCAAATGCACCAAATATTGAATCGTGAAGCTGACCGAGAGGTGACTGAGTATTGATTCATTCCTATTTTAGACCTTTGATTTGGGTTAAAAATATAGTTAGGTTACCTGTAATGAAGGTTAAATAAATAAATTAACCTACAGTTAAACAATGGTGAGTGACATTTTAAAATTTCCTGGGTGAAAAAGGAAGTACCTAAAAATATCTTTCAGCTACCACTGTACAAAAATAGAGGGGAAGGTTTCTTAAATTTTCATTTGCAATGTTACATAAACTCTTCAGAAGTTGTTGTTTTTTTCAAGAGAAAGCATTTTGAAAAATTTCTATATCAAGACAAAGTGTCATTCATGAAAATAGCAATAGAAAACCATTTTAATTTCTGCAGGAGTATAATAGCATATTTATTCATCCAGAAATACAAGACAGTTTGATATTAGGAATCACACAGTATATTGCATCAAAAGGTCAAATGAGAATGTACTTTTCATATAATGCAACTTTCATCCTTAGGGGATTTGTTAATGGAAACATCATTCACATATAATTTAATTGCTGTTATGGAATTCAGGACATACAATTTACCATATAGTTAAGAAATAATTTACCTGCCTTTATTGGAGATTTACGTGTTCTAGTTAAGTGAATTTTCAATACCTTTAAAAATTTAAAAACTCATTAATTTTCTCTATGTTACACACTTCACTGACTTAGTAAACAGAGTATTCCAATAAAATTTGCTAGGTTAATAACTTTAGAGTTTCATTATGAATATAAATTACTATGCTCTATTACAATGACAATTTAGGGCTGTGTTTTTCACGACCTAATTGTGAACTCCTCTGTAAGAGAAACAGTTTGGTGGAAGCCTGAGAAACGTATGTTTGATGGGAGATGTGAAAATCCTTTCTCTTATGTTGCTCTCTTGACTGCACTGTTAATTCCAACTGGTATGTTTATATCACTTCTCTCTTCTCAAATCTGCTTATCTCTAATATTAAGAGAAAAAACTAAGACCTTCTATAAACAGAAAATTATAGTAATTTTTAAATTTTCTGATTTGGGAATCGATTTTAATTTACAGAAAAATTACAAAGATACTATGGACTTCCCATACACCACACATCCAGCTTTTTTTTAATCATTACTATCTTACAATGTTTGGTATTTGTGCCACAATTAATGAACAAATATTGATACAATGTTATTAAATAAAATCATCCAGCTGTCCTTAGTTTTTACCTTCTGTTCTTTTATCATTCCAGGAACCTATCCAGGATAGAATATTACATTTAGTTGTCATGTTTCCTTACCTTTCTCTTGGCTGAGTCGGTTCCTCACTGGGGTCAGTTATTTAGTAGAGTGATCTATAATCCATCATGGTTTGTCTGATGTATTTCTAATGATTAGGCTGGGATATGGGGTTTGAAGAAGGAAGTAGTAAATTTTCAATCTCATCACATTTTATTGAGAGTATACACTTTCCACACGAATTATCACTGTTAAGGTTGACCTTGTCACCTGGTTGAGGTAGTAACTTCCAACCAGGTGACAAGGTCGACCTTAAGTTTGTCAACTTTCCCCACTGTAAAGTTACTCTTTTCTTGTCCCTTTTCGCACTCTGCTATTTGGAAGGAAATCACTATAAGCAGTCCACACTAAAGGACTGGAGATTTATGTTCTATCTCCTTAAGTGGGGAGTGTCTACATTATTTGGAGTCCCTTGGTATGGGAAATTTATGTATTCTCCCCCATTTGTTTACGTATTTAATCATTTATTTACATGAATATTGATTCACGGATATACATCTTATACTTTGGCTACAATGCAATCATATGTCTATACCTATATATCATCTATACCTAAGTCATCTCTATCTATATCTATCTACAATCTATCTATCTAATCATCTATCTGCAAATTGTTTCCCAAAAGTCTTCTAGGAGCTCTTTTATTTGGCTTCTGTGTCCTTTTGACATACCTCCAGATTTTTTTCTCAAACTTTATTGCTCTCTGGCACTTTAAAACATTCCCAGGTTATCTTGTATAATCAGCATTGCTCCAAGAGTCCTGGTTCCTTTTATTAAAGATGACATTAGAAAACAACAGCTGAACACTAGCTGTGCCTACTGCTACTGGGAGAGCATTGCTTCTAGGCTTTCTCTGATGACAGAACGAGGAGGTATTAAAGGTGTGTATACACGTATCGATAAATCATTCTAGATGTAACAATCAGTATATGTATATGTATATTAAACTAAACATGAATTCATACTGATGTCTCCAATTCTAATCTGTGGCTTCCCGGAACCCTTTGCTTATTTGTAACCGCCCACTCTCACCATTTGCCATCCCTTCACTTAGTTGTTTAATTCCAGTATATGCATATGTCTCAGAGTTGCTAATTTTATTCCAATGGGAAACAACTGTATCAACTAGTTTATGGTATTTAGGTACAGTTAATTTTACCTTTAGTCTTAGAGAATTAATTTATTGCCACCAATTGCTTAAGTAAGCATATATTTTCCCACATGATTTGGTGGAGATTTTTTGGAAAGTTATAACACAAATATATTCTTTTGTCACATTATGCATGTCATCCTGGGATCTCCAACCTTGTAAATCATTTCTGAATTTCATACATTCAGGTTCATTCTTTGTGCTGTATAGAATCCTAGAAGACAAATACTGTCATGAATCCATTAGACAGTGGTTTCATCATCCTAAAAATTTTCCTGAGCTTGACCCATCCAACTGTCCTCCCACCTGAACTCCTGGATGCCACTGTTAATTATCACTGTAGTTTTTTACCTTTTGCAGAATGTCAGGTAAATTGAATGACAGAATACATACTCTTTTTTTTTACTACAAAGTGTTTTTTAATGTTTTTAAAGGTTTTATTTATTTATCTTTAGAGGGGAAGGGAAGGAGAGAAGGGGAAAAATATCAATGTATGGTTGCCTCTCGTGGGTCTCCTGCTGGGAACTGGCCTGCAACCCAGGCATATGCCCTGACTGGGAATCGAACCATGATCATGTGGTTCGTAGGCCCATGCTCAATCTACTGAGCTACACCAGCCAGGGCTACATACTCTTTTTTAGACTGGCTTATTTCACTTAGCAATATGTATTTGAGATTCATCTACAAGTATGTCTTTGCATGGCTTGATAGTTCATTCTCTGTTATCACTAAATAATACCACATTGTATAAATTTATCACAGTTTGTTTTTCATACACAAACTGAAAGTCATCTTTGTTGTGTTCAGTTTTCATCAATTATGAATAAAGCTGTTATAAACATTTTTATGCAGGTTATTGCAAGAACATAAGTTTTCTAATCAACTGGGCAAATAGCTAGGATTATTCCATAAATGTCACTTAGTTCAGGTAGATTGATAATGCTGTCCCACTCTTTTACATCCATACTGATTTTCTGCAGGCTTGGTCTGTCAATTTTTGAAGGGAGGGTTTTGAAGTCTCCAATGATAAGAGTGGATTTGTTTATCCTCCCTTTCAGTTCTATCAGTTTGTCTCATATATTTTGACACTGTGGTGTTAGTTGCATGTATATTTAGGACTATTTTGTCTTCTTGAAGTGTAGGTTCCTTCATCATCATGTAAAGCCCTCTTCTGCCCCTGATGCTTTTTCTTGCTCTAAGTCTGCTTTGTCTGAAATGAATACAGCTACACCAGCTTTCTTTTTATTTGTGTTACCCTATTATATCTTTATCTCTTTACTTTCAACCTATAAGACTATATACTTAGTGAGTTTCTTCTAGACAATATAGAATATATTCTTGCCTTTTTAACACTGATAACTTGTTTTTTAATTGGCATATAGAGATATTTTGTATTTAAAATTATTTCCCATCTATTTGGGTTAATATCTAACAGTCTTGTTAGTGTTTTCTTATTATTGCATTTATTTCTTGTTTAGCTTTTCCTCTCTTTTTGGCTTTCTCTGGTTTTAACTACCATTTTACATGATTATGACTAATCTTCTCTCATTATACCATGTATATGCCTAATTTTTTTGGTAATTACAAACCTAATGGTAAAATTCTTTCTTGTTTCATATAGATCCAAATTTATGACTTACACCATTTTTATTCTGCCTGAAATCTTCTTTTACCATTTCTTGCATAGAAAGTCTGCTGACAACGAATTCACATAGTTTTTGTATGTCTCAGAAAGTTTTTATTTCTCTTTCACTTTGAATGATAATTTACTGTGTATAGAATTCTAGATCAAGAGTCTTTGACTCCACTTTCTTCTTTCCTTGCCTAATTTGTCATAAGGACTTTGTAATAATTCTCTTTTTAAAGATTGCACTTACTTATTTTTAGAGAAGGGAAGGGAGGAAGAGAGAGAAGAAGAGAAACATCTATGTGAGAGGGAAACATTGATTGATTGCTTCTCCAACACACCCCAACCAGGAACCAATCCGCCACCCAGGCATGTACCACCTGACCCAGAATCAAACAGGTGATCTTCTGCCTTGTGGAATAACACCCAACCAACTGAGCCACACTGGTCAGGGCTGCTACAATTCTTATTGTTGTACCTCATTTAAAAGCTTCTGACCCTCCACTTTTTTCAATCTTTTTGCCTTTGGTTTACTGGAGTTTGTGTATAATATGTGTAAGTCTGTTTGTTGTTATTTATTCTACTTAATTATGATATACTCTGCACTTCATGTTTGTTTGTTGTTATTTATTCTACTTAATTATTATATACTCTGCACTTCACGCATCTAGGGTTTGTTTGGTGTCTGCCACTAATTTTAGAAAATTTTCAGTCATTGTTACTTCAGATGTTTCTCATTCATTTGTCTCTCTATCTTTTCTAGTGTTTTAATTACATGGAGGTTATATCTTTCGAAAAAAATCTCTCAGTTTTTTTGTGTTTGGTTTTATATGTGGTTTTTGAATTTCTCACATTGTATTTAAGTTATAACAAATTTCAGCTATTTGAAATATAAAATGTAAACTGTAGGTAACTCCTACTTAATAGATTTCCATTTTTCCAGTGAAACAAATCCTTGTTGACCCAATTTACTCTCATTATAAAGTTAGAACAATGGAGCTAAACTAGTGTTAACATGGTCCTTGTAGTAGAATGCCTGCCTGAGGCTATCCGACATGACCAACACACTATTATAAAGAAGCTAAAGACTTGATACATGGTGAGGTTGTTTAACTTGGAGGATATGAACTAGATTTTAGAGGTGAAAATGTTGACTTTACCAAAAATTGTTTGAGAGGTTTCCTTTTTTCAGTTACAGTTTATAGTCAACATTATTTCATGTTAGTTTTGGGTAAAGAGCATAGTGGTTAGACAGTCGTATGCTGTACAAAATGTTCCTCCTGATACTCCCAGAACCCAACTGGCACCCTAAATAGTTATTATAATATTATTGATTACATTTCTTATGTTGTACTTTACACCTCTGTGACTATTTTGTAACTACCAGTCTTGCTTCTCAATCCCTTCGCCTTTTTTCTCAGTCCCCTGAACCCCATGACTCTGGAAACCACCAATCTGTTCTTTGTATCTCTATAAGTCTGTTTCTGTTTTGCTTGTTCATTTATATTGTTCTTTATATAACATATATAAGTGAAAACATAAGGCCTTTTTCTTTCTCTAATTAACCTTCTAGTTTCAACTCTGCTGTCACAAATGGTAAGATTTTGTTCTTTTTTATGGTCATTATTTTTTAACTTTTTTCTTTCTTTTTAAAAGCATATTTTATATATTTATTTTTAGAGATAGGAGAAGGGAAGGAGAAAGAGAGAGAGAAATATCAAGGTATGATCACCTCTCGAGAGCCCCTCACTTGGGGCCTGGCCCACAACTGGCATGTACCCTGACTGGGAATCTAACCAGCAACTGATTTTTGGTTTGCAGGCTGACACTCAGTCCACTGAGCCACACCAGCCAGGGCTTTACTTCTTTTTCTTAAAGAAGATTCTTTAAGATTTCCTGTAAAACTAGCATGGTGATGATAAATGCCTTTAGCTTTTACTTCTCTGGGAAGATCTTTATCTGCCCTTCAATTATAGATGGTAGCTTTTGTTAGGTAGAGTAATCTTAACTGAAGTCCCCTGTTTTTCATCACTTTGACTATTTTGTGCCAATCCCTTCTGGTCTACAGAGTTTCTGTTGAGAAAACAGCTTAAAGTCTTATGGGAGCTCCCTTATAGTTAACTAACTGCTTTTCTCTTGTTACTTTTAATATTCTCTCTTTGACTATAAACTTTGTGATTTTAATTATGATGAGATTTGGTGTAGGCTTCTTTGGGATCATCTTGTTTGGGACTCTCCGTGCTCCCTGGACTTGTATGTTTATATCCTTCACCAGGTTAGGAAAGTTTTCCATCATTATTTTTTCAAATAGATGTTCAATTCTTTGCTCTCTCTTTACGCCTCTCTCTGCAACCTCTGTGATGCAAATGCTGGTATGCTTGAAGTTGTTCAGAGGTTCCTTACACTATCCTCATTTTTTTGGTCATTTTTCTTTTTACTGTTATGATTGGATGTGTTCTGCTTCTGTATATTCCAAATCATTGATTTGATTATCTGATTCATCTAATCTAGTGTTGATTCCCTGTAATTTATTCTTCATCTCAATCAGTGTATCCTTCATTTCTGATTGGTTCTCTTTTGTGGTTTCCATGTCTTTTCATTCTGATCAAGTTCTTACTAAGTTCTTTGAGCATCCTTAAAACTATTGTCTTGAGGTCTGTTTACAATAGTTTACTTGCCTCCACTTCATTTAATTTATTTTCTGGAGATTTCTCTCATCATTTAGGACCTGTTTCTTTGTCTCCTCATTTTGTCTGCTTTCCTGTGTTTGCTTCTACATATTACATAGGGTTTCTATCTCTCTTGGACTTGGTTATTCTTTGTTTTCTACAGACATTTTAGTTTGTGAAATTTTTATTGACCTGTCCTCAAGTTCACTGAAGCTGTGCTTAGTATACAGAAGAGCCCACCAAATGTATTCATTATTTCTGTTACAGAGTTACAATCTTCTTCACTTCTGAGTCTTAATATTTTTATCTCTCTACTGATATTGCCCAACAAGTATGTGCCTGTTTTTCCACTACAGCCTCCAACATGCTTTTTAAAAGATTTTATTTATTTATCTTTAGAGGGGAAGGGAAGGAGAGAGGGAGAAAAACATCAATGTATGGTTGCCTCTCCTGCGTCCCCCTCCAGGAGCTGGCCTGCAACCCAGGCATATGCCCTGACTGGGAATCGAACTGCAATTCTTTGGTTTGCAGGCCTGCGCTCAATCCGCTGAGCTACACCAGCCAGGGCTCCAACATACTTTTAACAGATTTTTATTTAATGTTTTCAAGATTTATTGACATATAATTGACAAATAAAAATTATATATAAGCAATATATACAAAGTGATTATTTGATGCACCTGTATGTTGGTTACCATAATCAAGCTAATTAACTCTTCCATTACCTCACATAGTTACCATTATTTCATATGGTGATATCATAATTATTTGAAATTCTCTGTCTGATCATTCCAACATCAATGTCATATATGACTCTGTTCCTGGCCATTTTTTTTGTTTCTTTGGAGTATTTAATTTTTTTCTATTTGGGTGTGCCTTGTGATTTTTGTCATTGTTAAAATCCAGACGTGTTTAAAGGTCTAGTAATATGTAATGTCATTAATAAGAACTGAAGTCAATAGGCCTTTAGTGTGAGCATTTATGTAAATATGGTTGGGACAGAGTTGTGTTTAATGTTTGCTGTATCTATGGGTGCCTGTGGGGGTACTATTTTTATAGAGTCCTTGATTTTCTCTCCCCTCCTCATTTCACTCTTCCCTAAGTACTCTTGCTCCAAGAGTCTGTATCTTGCAGCTTTTAAAGCTATAATATTGTATTCTGGAGCATTCATGGTAGGTGTGGTGGTAGGGTATATAGGAGGAAAAACTTCTATAATTTTTCTATTAAATCTCTATCTTTTAGTGGACCTCTGTTTCAGGGAACTGACCTTCAGAAGTGTTTCTCTAGTAATATAAGTATTTTATTGTTCCCCTTACTCCCTTGCCAGGCCATAGTATTCCCAATCTATTACTGGATACCTTAATTCTTACTGACTATTTCCTGTCACTTATGTAATATTAGAAGGGTATGGGACTGCAGTGGGACCATTTTCTTCTCCAGCTGGCATATGGTTCAAATAAATTATTTTTCCTTAGAGAATGAGCTTTTGTTATATGAAAGACTCTGGGTATGTTTCACAATTATTATTCTTTTCTCTCTATTCAAGTTCCACAAGGAAATATTTCTAAAATTCTCATTATGAACATCTGGTGGAGTTACTGGAGATAAAGCCCATAAAAGTATGAGCTTCTCACTCTTAAGCAAGGCTACACTTGATCACACTTTAGTGACATGTGACAATTACATTGAAAGTGCTCCTGCCAGTTGATGGCTTGAGTAGTTGTTTTCCTTCAGGTAAACAGATCTCAGTTATGACTCTCTGAATAGACTTCTCCATCCAATTTTCAGATTGATGGTTTGCCCTGCAACCTCATTTCTCCGATGGTTCCAAGAACAGTCAGATTTTTTTCTTTTCACAAGGTCTATCCAGATATCCAGAAGGTATCCAGCCACATAGCATGAAAAAAAAATAGAGACATTTATTGAAGAAGCTACAAGATATAAGAAACATTGTACACAGGACTCTGACACCTCAATCTCCTTCAAAGTAGGCACCTTGGGACCTCCTCATGCAGCTCTCCCAATCGCTGTCAGCTGCCCTGTCGTATTTTCCTAAATCTCATCAATGGTCTAAAATCTGTTCCCTTTCAAAGGTGATTTTAGTTTTGGGAAAAGCCTGAAGTCACGGGGCACCAAATCTGGACTGTAGAGGGGCTGAGTTAACTGGGTGATTAGATGTTTTGTCAAAAATTTCTGTATAAGATATGATACATAAGTGAGCACATTGTAGTGACAAAGCTGCCAATCACAAGTTATCCATGGCTGCAGCCTTCTGAATCATCTGAATAGTTTCTGCAGAGGAGTGTTCAAGCTCAATGCAAAATTTGATGCAGATTCATTTCTCTACTTGTTCAGTCATTTTGAATGCAAAATAGCCACACAGTACACAGGCTCACTCAATGGCATTTACTCCCTCCACTGACTAGGACAATAAAGTTGTCATTGTTCACACATGCACATTTCAGCCCACTGTCTGGGCTGCCAGGTTACACTGATGTTGCACATACCATTCTCATATTAACTGTGGCTGAACTTTTTCCAAACATACCTTGTAATTTTCTTACCTACCTTTGTTATAAATATGAATATGCAAAATTTCATATTCTTTATGTGTTGTAACTGAATCAAAAATCTGTTATGTTTTTGATGGGTTAGTAGCATTTTAAATGGGTGGTTAAGTATGTGTACTGTGTGGGTGAGGATGAGCTGAAGCACGGCACCGATGTTTAGAGGAACTGAAATAGGTGTCATGTGATTGTACTTATTTTCTTTCAGTTTTATA
Organism: Sturnira hondurensis; assembly: GCF_014824575.4. NCBI lineage: Eukaryota > Metazoa > Chordata > Mammalia > Chiroptera > Phyllostomidae > Sturnira > Sturnira hondurensis. Next base: position 33,025,539 of record NW_028076767.1, read on the forward strand.
GTATTTGACTCCATTTTTTGATAATAGTCCTTCTAGAACAATGAGAACTTCCAGAATCTATTCATCAAAAACATATATAATTTACCTGAAAAAAACACAAATAAACTAAACACACTCTCTAAGGTTTTTTTTCTATGACAGCATAAATACTTCCAGAAATCTGAAGAGCCATTGAATGAAGTTGGCATATCATTCTTGAGTATCAGTTTAGCTGAAAGTTCTGGTGACATCTTTATAGTAAAACATAATAAATATCACATACTAAAGGAGTGCAAAATTTAGTGTAAACATTAAAAATAAAACCTGAGCCTCTGTAAACTTTTTGTGTTGAGATGTGCTACTCAGATCTTCAGTGTACACTTACTCTCCTTTTTAATTAATGGCACTAAGACTAAAATTTTGTGCAGCATTTGTCTGTAAAATTAAAATAGAAAGGTTCCTAGGAGGAGATTATTTTTCTCATTAAGCCTGGATTATCATTTTTGCTCTAGAAAGAGTGGAATTTATAAAATTATTTTTGACTCATAACTTTAAAAAGCAAAAATATACATTCCCTTCACCCATTATTCTTCCTAGTTAGCCCTCTTGAAAGTGTTTTGATCAAATATTTTGTTGCACTTTTCAATTAATTACAGACACTTAAACAGGTAAAACTGAATTTTTTAACTTTTAAATTATTGATTTACTTTTTTATCCTAACACAACTCAAGAGAGGCACATGATTCTATATCCTGTGACACACCAATTCTTAAGATCCTCATTTCCATTGCTATGAAACCGTATTTCCACAGTGTTTAAAATCACTAGTAGAGTCGTTAAACTTTTTATTTCTACCAAAATGTTGTTAAAACTTTCTTGAATTTTATCTATTGAGGAAAAAAAGCTGAGTTTAATGACTGGAATAAGAACAGGACAATCTTTTTCTGATATTTCAGTGCTTTTTGAAAGGACTCAATTATTGTACTTCTTTTTGCTAAATAGAGATAAATATTTCATTTCTATTTTGGATATTTCTTGTTCTTACTTATTGACAAACTCTAGGGAGGAAATAGTCTATCAGTATCCTCATATCCAAGCCTTCAAATAAATTAAAAATCATATTGGCTTTTGTAAATCTGTATGTGTTAAATAGTTTATTCAACTTTCTTTTTACTTTTTATTTAACTTTCATGTTTTCCTTTAAAAAGTATAATAAAACCATTTTTTAGTCTAAAGAATGCTCTCTTTAAACATTATCTAATAAATATGGATATAATATTGGAAATTTGCAGAAATGTTGTGCACCAGATACATTCCTCTTAAGTGATCAGGGTTTTATTTTTATTACTTTAGATACATGTAAAAGAACTTATTCTTTTTTAGATATAGTTCTTTAAAAATATATAGTTTTCTTATAGTTCTTTTTTTCCCCACTTGTCCTGGTAGTCCTAGTATTTGATAAGCATCTCTGAAATGGAGAACCAAGTTTCTAAAACAGACCCTTGGTGTAAAAGAACAAAAAAGACTCAATCTCTTTTACATTGTTTTATTAAAAAAGAACAACAAGCACAAAGTGGAGTCACTTATACTAAGCCCTCATCACCAAAACGAGACTTGATATCTAACCTAATTGCTGTATCAACCTTCCCCAAGTGGTCAGTCAGTCTGGAATTATCTGTTCAGCACCTATGCGGTAATCTGCCATTCAGGCGCGTTCCACCCTGCAAAGGAAGATAAGGCTATTCACTCTGCTCTTACCCCCTATTCCTTCCGTCTATATAAATTTTCCATTCTGTGCCACTCTTCAGAGCTCTATTTCACTAGCTGAATGAGATGCTGCCTGATTTATAAATCATTCAGTGAAGTCAATTAGATCTCCACATCTACTGATTTGAATTTTATTTTTTAACAGTTTAGAATACATATTGTTTCCTAATAACCACATTTCCCCATTACATCTTACGGTGAATATCAAGGTCACAAATAAACACTTGTTAAGTTGTGTTTCTTCTGATTTCGTGTATATTGGAAACTTCTCTGGGGCTCTAATAGACATGATGCTAAAATAATGTTATAATAAATTAGGCTGTTTAACAGAGAGTAAAGTAGTTAAGACAAAGTGTTATTATTTGAGGTTAAATGGTTTTGGCAGATACCTAGCATTAAGAAAATGAAACAATCTAAATATGTGATAGATTAGAAAAGAAAAAATTACCAAAATTTTGTCTTAAAATCAGAAGAGAATTGCATAAAAGACAGTGACCAGAGGAGAGGTAATTTCAGGGGAAAAGGGGAAGGGTTTACAGGAACAAGTATAAAGGACACATGGACAAAAACTAAGGGGGGTGGAAATGGGAGGGAGGTGGGGAGCACTGAGGTAGTGGGCTGGGATGGGAGTAAAAGACAGAAAACTGTACTTTAATAACAATTAAAATAAATTAAAAAAAAATAAAAAAAGAAGTGAGGATTTTATATTTTTCTGGAGAATGGGTTGTTATTTTAATTACTATATTGATTTCAAAGGAGTACTAATGCTGTGATAGTCTTTTGATGTGTCAACTTGGCTATTAAGTTTTCAGTTATTCCAATACTAATCTACATATTGATGTGAGGATATTTTGTCAATGTGATTAAAGTCTATAATCTGTTAACTTTATTTTTTGAAGATTTTATTTATTTAGTTTTAGAGAGAAGAGAAGGGAAGGAGAAAGAGAGGAAGGAAACACCAATGTGTGGTTGACTCTTGCAAACCCCTTACCAGGGACCTGGACCACAAACCAGGTACATGCCCTGACCCTTTAGTTCACAGGCCAGTGCTCAATCCACTGAGCCACACCAGCCAGCCGGTCTATAATCTGTTGACTTTAAATAAGGGAGATTATTATGGGTTATCTGGTAGACCTAATTATTTCAGTTGAAAAGCTTTAAAAACAGAGTTTACTCTTCCCTGATAAAGAATAAATTCCACTATTGATAGCAATGTTACCCCATGATTGAGAGTTCTGTTCTGTTCTTCTCTGGAAGTTAAAGTTTAGCCAGTACCACAATTGCTTAAGACAATTTCACGAAATAATTCTCTCAATATGTATTTCCCTGTGATTCTCTTTCTTTCTGAATCCTGAATGATATACAATCAAAAACTATATAATTTATAAACACATCAGTATAAATTTAATTTAAATTTTGTAGTTAATATTCAAGATAATTATTACATAATCTTTTTATTATTTGCTCTAAGATAAACACTGTAACATTACAAAAGAATTATTTTTAAAAATGTGGGTGGAAGGAGATAACATGGCAGCCAAATAGGTGGAAGTTTAGTCTATTTTCTCTTGACATCAACTTACATTCTTCCCTGACCTTCCAATAAATAATTTGAACAATCAGTGGAATCTTAGCTGATGTGAAGTTTTCAGCCAAGGGGTTCAGAAGATGCTTCACAACAGGTGGTAAGAAGGTTTCATAAGTTGAAGGAGAAATAGCCCATGGATGGCACCTGCAGCAGTGGAGATGCTAGACAGAAATCACAGCTTTCCCACTTCCACTCCCAGGGCAGTGAGCCTCCATCCCACACAGGGAACCCCCAGCCCAGGGCCTTGGAGTGACTTGGGAGGAATAAGAAGTCAGGAATATCCAAGCTGCACACACACACAAGAATCAGCAGTCCTTAGATGTGGTGCCAAACGTCAACAAGGAGAGGAAGAGACAAAGTGGGAATCTATCTCCCGAAACAATGAGGGGCCACACCTGAGTTGGGCAGAGGCAGGTTGCTGTTAGCTGTGACCATGAGAGACTTTTGGCCTTTTTGGAGAGGTGTTATATGTGGAAAACTGTACAGTGCCTTGGTACTGCAGTGGGTGTGCCACAGAGAGACTTTTTAAAAAGGGAGTAGGACTGTGCTGAGCAAGGACCCCTTGCTCTTAACTCTTTTTATAAGGACTCTAAACTCTTTTTATAAGGACAATATTATCCTAATTCTAAAACCAGATAAAGACACAATAGAGAGAAAATTACAGGCCAATATCTCCTGTAATTCAGGAGATGCTAAAATACTTAACAAAATATTGGCAATCTGGACCCAGCAATACATTAAACAGATCATACACCACAATCATGTGGGATTTATCCCAAGGATTTAACGATGATATAACATTTCCAAATCAGTAAACCTAATACACCATATAAACAAAATGAAAGACAAAAATCACATGATCATATCAAATGATGCTGAAAAAGCATTTAATAAGGTACAGCACCCATTTATGATAAAAAAAAAACACTCAGCAAAGTGGGAGTGCAGGGAGCATATCTCAACATAATAAAGATCATATACAAGAAACCTCCTGCCAACATCACACTCAATGGGAAAAAACTAAGTGTTTCCCTTAAGATCAGGAACAATACAAGGGTGTCCACTTTCACCACTCTTATTCAACATAGTACTAGAAGTTATAGCCATGGTGATTAGACTAGAAAAAGAACTAAAAGGCATCCGAACTGGGAAGGAGGAAGTAAAACTGTCACTGTTTGCAGGCAACATGATAGTATATGTAGAAAACATTAGAGTTTCCACAAAAAACTATTCAACCTAATAAATGAATTTGGAAAAGTAGCAGAATACAAAGTCAATATTCAGAAATTTATGGTATTCTTGTACACCAACAATAAATTATCAGGAAGAAACTAAGAAAAAATCCCAGGTACTATAGCAACAAGAAAAATAAAGTACCCAGGCATAATTTTAACCAAGGAGGTAAAAGACCTGTACATACAAATCTATAAGACACTGCAGAAAGAAAATGAGGAAGCTAGAAATAAATGGAACCATGTACTGTGTTCATGGATGGGAAGATTTAACATCGTTAGTATGCCCATACTACCCAAAGAAATCTATAGATTCAATGCAATTCCTATTAAACTACCAGTGGCATATTTTGCAGCACTAGAACAAATATTCCAAAAATTTATGTGGAAACAAAATGACCCTGAATACCCTCAGCAATCCTGAAAAAAAACAAAGTGGGAGGGATCACAATACCTGGCATTAAACTACAGTACAAGGCCACTATAATCAAGATAGTATGGTAGTGGATTAAGGACAGACACATAGATCAATGAAACAAAATAGAGAACCCAGAAATAAATCCATGTCCCTATGGTCAATTAATATTTGACAAAGAGGACACAAATATAGAATGCAGTAAAAACAGTCTCTTCAGTAAATGGTGTTTGGTTGCTGACAGGGTCCAGAGGGGAGAGAATCACAGGGGAAAAGGGGATGGACTCACAGGAACAAGTATAAAGGACACATGGACAATAACTAAGGGTGGGGGGTGGAAATGGGAGGGAGGTGGGGAGGATGGGGCAGGGGGTGGGCAGGGTTGGGAATATAAGACAGAAAGCTGTACTTGAACAAGAATTAAATTAAAAAATATTAAAAAAATAAAATAAAAAATAAATGGTGTTTGGAAAACTGGATTGGTACATGCAAAAAAAAAAATGGAACTAGACCATCAACTTACACCATACACCAGGATAAACTCAAAATGGGTAAAGGACTTAAATATAAGTTGTGATACCATAAAAGTCCTAGAGAAAAACATAGGCAGTAAAATTTCAGACATCCTATGTAGCAATATTTTCACTGATATATCTCTTAGGGCAAGGAGAATATAGGTATAAATAAACAAATGGGACGACATCAAATTTAAAATTTTCTAAACAGCTAAGGAAACCATCATCAAAATGAAAAGTGAACCAACTGTATAGAACATATTTGCCAATGATACATCAGGCAAGGGCTTAATCTCTAAAATGTATAAAGAACTCATATGACTCAACCCCAGGAAGACAAACAGCCCAATTAAAAAATGGGCAAAGAACCTGAATAGACACTTGTCCAAGAAGGACATACAGATGGCCCATGGACATATGAAAAAATGAAAGAGATGCAAATTAAAACCACAATGAGATATTATCTCACTCCTGTCAGAATGGCCATCATTGATAAATCAACAAACAGCAAGTTCTGGCAAAGATGTGGGGAAAACAGAACCCTAGTGCACTGTTGGTGCACTGTTGGTGAGAACACACTACTGGTGAGAGTGCAGACTGCTGTAGCTACTGTAGAAAACAGCATTTTCTCAAAACAAGAATTTTCTCAAAAAAATTAAAAATGAAACTGCCTCATGACCTAAAGATTCCATCGCTGGGAATATACTATAAGAATCCTGGAACAACAATTCAAAAAAACTTATGCATCCCTTAGTGTTGAAAACAGCCCAGGTGCCCATCAGTAGATAAATGGATTAAAAAACTGTGGTACATTTACACAATGAAATGTTATGCAGCAGAAAAAAGGAAGTCTACATTTTTTAACAACACAGATGGAACTGGAGACTACTATGATAAGTGAAAAATGCCAGTTGGTAAAAGACAAATATCATATAACCTCCCTTTTAACTGGAATCTTATGAACAAAATAAAATAATGGTGAGAAAAATGAAACCAGAGACATGGAAACATGGAACAGACTGACAGCTGCAGGAGGGCAGAAAAGAGGGGAAGGATGGTGGACTGAAGGGGAAGGGACTAGTCAAAGAACATGTATGAATGACTAACGGGCTTAGACAAAGGAGAGGGGATTGACTTTGGGCAAGACAGTTGGCTGGGTGGAGGGCTCAAAATGGAAAAAAATTGGGAAAACTGCAATAGAATAAGCAATAAAAAAGTTCTTTTTTTAAAATATTTATTTCACTGAGGTATAATGTTTGTAGAGCAAATTTACCTCTTTTTGGATGTGTATAGTTCTACAACTTTTGGCAAATAAAGAAAGTACTGTAATCCCCACCACAATCAAGATATAAAATAGTTACATCCAAAAATTGTTCCTTGTTCATTTAGTCAACCCCCATGCCAGTTTTTAAAAACCATTGAATTTTGTTTGTTTTATAATATTGCCTTCTCAAACATTTTTATAAATGGCATCAAATAATATGTTGCCATTTATACCTGTATTATTTTACTTAAAATGGTTAATTTGTGATTCATGTATATTATTGTATGCATTAGTTCTTTCCATTTTATTGTAGAGTGGTATTTTAATGCATGTATATACAACAGTTTGTATAGACATCCTCCAGTTGAAAAACATTTTAGTTATGTTACATTTTTTGGCTATTATAAATCAGCCTTTGTAAATGGAATTTTTTCCCATTGCCTCTTACATGTATTCATCTAAACAATATCTACCAAACTCTTATTTTCTGAATAGATTTATGGCACTGGGGATAAGATGATATATAAGGTAGTCACAGTCCCACCTCTTCAAGTTCATAAACTTGTGATAAAGATAGATAATTATGCAATGACTTTGAGAGTCATGGGTGAATAGGTGCTTGTAAGGTCACACAGCTGTAGCAATTAGTGTAGTTTGTGAAATCAGGGAATAATTTCTAAAGTAGGTGACCTTTAAATTGATGCCTGAATTATTCAGACGTGATTCCTGAAGTCAAGGAACACTAGTTTAATTCTTTGCTTTCTTGAAAATTTTCTAGACTTTAAAAAGTTTATTCCCAGTAAATGAGAAATTAAAACCTTAAAATGCACTGTATATCAAATTTTGAAGTAAAATAAAGAATAAGTGTAGAAGTTGTGGCTATAGGATATAGAGATAATGATTATTTGCTCTGTATGGAGAATCATAGTGCCCAATAATGTCTTTGCCGTAGTTAATGTATGGAAGCATTTCTTCCAAAACACTTCTGGTATAACCTTCAAACTATATATGAGTCATAGGAAAAATTTTAGGAGCAATTATTTCTTGTCTAGTGATTTTCATCCTGCTTGAAGCAATTTTTTTCCTGATATCTCTCTGACAAAAATAGTTTATCAATAGCTTCAGACACATTCTTTTCATGCTAGTCCTCAAGGGGAGAATTTTAGGAACAGCAACAACAAAAAACCCACTTACATTCTAATGTGCCTAGAAGGGCATATGCAAATTACCTAATTTACTTACTCTACTTATATATCACAATTCCATTTTAAAAGTCTATGCAAAAATTTAAAATTAATTATGTATATTGTAATATCTGGATATGATAAATTTTATGCCGAAAGTAATTTTAGTTAAAATGCATGTTCAATACATATTTTTAAGTAACAAATATACATACAGGCTCTGGAACAAATAACACCCCTATTTATTACAAAGCATTTTATTAAAAATTCATAAGCATGTAATTCTGTAACATAACAATATCACACTCAAGTATACCATATGACATTTTAGGTGAAATGTTCAAATTAAAATTATAAATTATCACACACACACATTACTACCCTACCAACCACACTCAAGCAGGCATTATTTCTGCTGGACCCTGTATATTTCCACATCTTCATTACCCATTTGTCTTTTGATTGGAGCATTAGATCCATTTCCACTTAAAGTAATTTCTGATAAGCATGTAGTTATCGCCACTTTACTTTTTTCTGATTGTTTTTGCAGTTCTCCATTCCTGCCGGACCCTGTAGATAATTAAAATACATTTTCTATGCTGGAAATCTATAGTGTTCTTCAGGTAAATTTAGTTTCTTTTTAATTTAAATCCTCCAGGCCTTAATTATGAATTTCTCCCCAACTTTTTTATTGTGCTTAAATTTCATTTTTAAGTCTTTTTTTGTTGTTTAGAATTTGAAATTCATTTTCTCTTAGAAGCAATGTTATGTTTGTTACAAAAATAAAATAAAATGGTATCTGACAAACATTTGAGCCATAACATTTATTCTTCTTTCCATAAATGTCTATGGCTTTATTCTATGTCTTATTCAATGTCAAGTGTTGAGAATAGAAGACTCAACAGTTTCGTGTCAACTTTGAACATCTCCATGCTTGAGTGAGAACATCCCAAAGTAAGAATCTCTCTAACTTTTCTCAGAGATGTTTAGCACTATATCAGTTAAATTTATAGTTCTATTTCTTATGTACAGCTTGGTTGGTATATCAGGAAAGTGTAGGTTTCAGAGGATGTGGACTAGCCAGAAGACATGGTCCCTCTTTCTTTGTGGTAGAGCAGTTCTCTGTCATTTTAAATGACAGAGGGGTGGTTTATCTCATTTACCTAAGACACTTAACTTCAAAAAGAAAAGGTGGCTTTTTATGCACCTCACATTTCTGCGTTTTACTGTTTCTGAACCTTAGCTGGGTTCCTGCAGGACCTAGGGAGATAATGGGAGTAAAATATTTTCCCAATTTCTGAATTTATAGTTAGGATAACTATTATAAGAAATCAAACTTCCACATTGACTATTTCACACATTGACAACAAGATATTGTGGTTAGAAAATAAAAGTGGAAGAAAATTGAGTTTCTTTTCTTTACCACATGATTTGCCAATAAATAGTGCAATGTCTCTAAGGGAATGACAAAAACTAGCACTACATTGAAAATGTAGGCACAAAAATGACAACAAATCTCAAATTTCTCTTTTATTTCCATGTTTCCAGGTGGTAAAAGTGAATGCATCTTGTATAGCAAAGTATATTAATGTAAATTGTGATGTGATATATCTTCTAACTAGATTAACTCAATATAATTCTGAACCCCCTGGTATACAGCTATTGAACTGGACAGTGTGCCAATGAAACCTGAGATACCTACTAGCATATTTTTAAAATACAAAAATAAATAAATAAACTGACAGAACTTAAATAAGAAATAGATACATAATCATGGTTAAAGTTTTAGAAGAAATAAGCACACAATCACAGTTAAAGTTTTTAATGCAAATTGTTCAGTATTTGAAGGAGCAGAAAATAAAGAACAATATAAATTTGAAGAACACAGTTATCAATTTAAGTTAATTAAATACATACATATGCGTGTAGATTGTTGCTGTGAAAATAATTGCAGAACACACATAGTTTGCCCTTCAAAGAATTTGCATAATGCAGACTAAGTTCACTCAGTTGATTTAAACTAATTAAAATAACAGAAAATGAGAAATCAATAACATAAAGATGATCAGATAATCCTCAATGCTTGGAAATGACACAGCCCTGTATCTCAGAGTACAACACTCGTGGAGCTTATAATGTTACATATGGCTGTTGAATTTGTTTCTCGAATCTTTGTGAGGAATTTTTTATTATCTCTCATTTTAAACAGAACACTGAGGTTGCGACAGTGTAAATTATTTTTCTAATGTCACATAGCCAGTAAGTGATAAAGCTCAGATTTGAGCTCTGGGATATTGGGCTCTTAACCACTCTGTATAGAGCATCCAATAAAATTGATAGCAAAATAATTGAATTAATTGTTTACATAGCCATGTAGGCTTCAAGGGTTGTGAACTACACAAAAGCAGCAGACACATACATCTTCGTCATGTTTCTTAAATAACCTGTACACAATGTCTGCCATATAATAGGTGCTTAACAATTATCAGTTAAATTGAATTTAATCTGTGGCTCAACAGCAGACAATCTCGCACCAAAGTGACCTATGTCTCTTCTTTCAAGGCAGAGCATTCAGCAAACACCTATGTTTCCCTCTCATGTTTCCTCTAATAAAATGATTTCACAATGGTAGCAAGCAATTGGTCAAATATGCAAACATGTTTGTATTAATCGGATGCTTTGATGATAATATTTTACAGGGGGAACAATTAAGTGATTTTCATCAACTAAGAAATACAGTTTTAATAATACAAAGAAACCAAAGTCAATTTAATTACATTTAAATAGATCGAGTGAAAGAGTAAAACACCAACTTCACGGTAAAAAAAAAAGAAAAAACCAACAAACAAAAACACATTTTCAAAGTTACCAATAATTGACAACAGTGACTCTGACATGATCTGTCAAAACTTATAAATCATTAATATAGGTGGTATTTTATTATATTTAACCAACTTTTTACAAGTAGAACACAGACCCTTATTTCCTTTCACACTATTTGAATATTCACTTTAATTACTGTGAAATTATTTTTTATTGTTTTCTCTGCCTTGGTTATTCGAACATTCCTCATCTACACTGAGGTCTGTCTAGAAAAGGTCCAGTCATTGTTAATATAACGAGAATGGTTTACACAACATCCATACAACCTGGTAGCCAAGGAGAATGGACTGGAATGAGCATGTGTGAACAATGAAGACTTCATTGTATTAGTCAGTGGGGGCAGTAGACACCATTGAGTCAGCATGTGTTCTCTGTTGCCATCACATTTAAAATGAATGAGCAGGTAGAGCAACAAATCTGCATTAAATTTTATGTTAAACTTGGACACTCCTCTGCAGAAACTATTTGGATGATTCAGAAGGCCCCCATTATGGGCAACAGATGATTGGCAGCTTCATCATGATAATGTGCCTGCTTGCTCAGGCATCATGTCTCATGTGGATTTTTTTAGTGAAACATCAAATCAACCAAATCAACCAATCATCAATCTCAGATTTGGTGACCTGAGACTTCTGGCTTTTCCCAAAACTAAAATCACCCTTTGAAAGAGAAGAGATTTCAGACTGTCCATGAGATTCAGGAAAATACAATGGGGAAGCTGATGGCGAGTGAGAAAAATGAGTGAGGACCCGAGGTGCCTACTTTGAAGGGGACTGAGGCATCAGTGTTCTATGCACATATATGTTCCTATGCACAGTGTTCTTTGTATCTTGAATATTCTCCAGTAAATGTCTCTATTTTTATATTACTTTGCTGGATGCCTTCTGGACAGACCTCACATGCTTTGTATCCATCGATGATGTATCCAAGATATCAATGTGGGTCCTAGAAAATGCCAGCTAAAAATTTGTCCAACAATATAGTTCAATGATTGCCTTTAAAAGACCCATTTATGCTCAGTATTTTTAAAGAGATAAAGTAGTATTTGACTGAGGAATAAACAAAGGTACTTCTATTTCCTAGAGTTTAAGAATATTAAAATAAAAAACAAATTTCTGTCTTAATCCATTTAAATTTTTATGAAATGAAAAAATGTTAAGTTCCCCCAAACAATAATTTTAAAAAATGTTTCAGAATGTCTGAAGATTGTAACCAATATATGTAAAAATTTACAAATCCACTATAGTTGTTCTGAACCTGGTGAATGACATTTTAATAAGGACGGTAGAGATGTAGCACTGATAAATAAGTTCAAACTATATAACATTGTTTTTAGTTTTACACATTTCATTTTCAGTTAATAAAATTCTTTCTTATTTACTTCTTATAATATTGTTTTGTATATGAAAATTATCCACGTGAGAAAGATATGGAATATCTTTAAAAGAACAGTACTCCCTCGCCTTTACTTTTAAACTAAATATAAAAACAACTGTTAGTACACATGGGCTTTTGAAAGACAATTATCTTGAAAATTGCTCCAAGTGCCTCATATATGTTCAGTAAACAATTTTACCCATTTAATGAATGGCAAGGGAGAAAGAAATCCCCAAATTTATTTTTATCATGTTTTATGTGTCAATCAGTTACATGAAATTGTAAAGCATGTTTTATATCACATTCGTACTGTGCCAAGACTATTCAGATATAAAAGCTAGTTCTCTGAGGCATCCTGAAAATATATAACCTATATTTCAGATTATGTCCATATGCTGGGAAAGTACTGTTTAAATTGGTAAAGCACATAATTTTTTCATGTACGAAAAAAACAGGCACCTAAAAAAAATCCTTCAATGGAATGCTAAAAAAAAAAATGGATAGCTTGTAATGGACTTTCTGTACTCTCTTCATTCTAAATTTTTTTACTATATTTTCCTACCCTGAGACTTTATGTCCTTAAAATCCAAATGCCTTAGTTAAAACTGTAGACTAAGATCCAGAAAACATTGAGAGAGAGTTCCTGATGTTAAAATATCAAATTATTTGGTTTGAACAACTGTCATTATTATAATTTCTTTTTTTAGAAAAAGATGTTTTTGGAGATCATGCTTACAGAACATATTCATGACTTCAATCCCACACAATATTTTAATTCCATAAGGTGTGTGGGTGCTTATTTCAAATTGACATAGTTTTGTGTTATTTTTTACATGCAAAATTATTATCAGATGGAAGGGAAATTAAATATTCTGAATGTGATAAGAGAAAAAAACTCAGTGTTCTTGACTTATATTACCAACTGCTATTGCTAAAATTTATCCATTTTGGAAACTGAACCACCTTAACATCAGTAGTATTAACAAAAATATAAAAATAGAACTTTTCCAAAAAGATTTGAACAAAATTTTTGTGTAAAATTGCTCAATGTATATATATGAAAAAACTGGTAAATAATCCATAGTTTTATCAAATATTTACTGATATTGATGAAAATATTTTATAAGATGAACTCATTGACTTTGGTAAATAATTTTAGGTCAGTTGTATGACACATTTTATAATATATAGTTTAATAATTGAATAAACATAGTATTTTATAGAATCTTTTACCTTTCCCTTTCAGTCATTGTATATTTCAAATGACAGGAAATTAAGCGATTTTGTCAAACAAAGGCATCACAATATTCTTAAAAATAACCTAATATATGATAATATAGAATCAATTCAGGCTGAGTGAACTGAGTGCCGGCCGGCGAACCAAAGGGTCACCCGTTCAATTCCCAGACAGGACACATGGCTGGATTATGGGACAGGTCCCCAGTATGGGGAGTGCAAGAGGCAAGCACACATTGATATTTCTCTCCCTCTCTTTCTTCTTCTCTTCTCTCTCTAAAACTAAATTAATAAAATCTAATATAACAAAAAAATAAATTCAATGACTGAGTAATTAGAATTATAATGTATTTTATACAATATATCTTCTACTGAATCAGATTTTTAGGTTACCATGGACAGATAAATAAATTTTTAAATATTAATGAATTTTATAAAGGAATGGTGTTATAAACTAACATTTTAGCACTATTATGGAAGAATGACTTACATTGTCATTGGTACTACATGTTCACTGTGCTCCTCTGTGCTTACAGATTTTGATTTTTTAAAGCAATCTGAGGTAGGAAAATATGGCATATTATTAATGCTTTATTTTTCATTTTTCCTGAATTCTAGTAAAGAGAAGAGATTTCTTTATTTCTAGTATTATGGAAGTGGTTTGCAAAAACTTATTTGTATTTTTTTCTATGAATATCTGTTTTCTTTATTATTACTTTTCTAATCCTCACCAGAGGTAATTTTTCCATTGGTTTTAGGGAGAGAGGAAGGGAGAGAGAAACATCAATGCGGGAGAGAAACATTGATGGGTTGCTTCCCACATGCACCCAGACAAGGGACCACGGGCACATGAAACAGGGATTAAACCCGCAATCGAGGTGTGAGCCTTCATCAGGAACCCAGCTCACAGCACTTTGGTTACGGGACAGCGCTCCGACCAACTGAACAACATGGGCCATATGTATCAACCTCATGTTGATACATGCACATTTAATAAATGGTACATTAGCATATACTAAGCAGAGTTGTAGGGGATTTACCCTAAGTACATGCTTCTTGTAATTTTTTAAAAAAACAAAAATTCCATTCTTTTTCATCTCTATACATTCTCTACATATTCATATTAGTATTAGCTAGTTTGCACAGCAACTGATTATAATAATAATAATATCATAGTAGGATTTTTTCCTAAAGCCCACTTTTAAATGTTGCATTAAGAGGAACTTCAGACTCTGTACTAGTGCTAATTAATGTTTCTCACCTGAGCTGGAGGCTCTCATTCATCAGCCCCACCACACACACCTTCCCTTGTCTAAGAGCAGCATGTTTTCTGATAGTCAAGGTTAATGCCATGACAGAAAGAGCGAACTGAACAATTTCTCATTTCACTGTTGCCAAAACTCACTCTCCTGTCAATTTTATATTTACTGTAGAAATGATAGGATTACCAATTTACTTTTAAACGAGTACTTTTCCATTGGGCAACATTACAATGTACGAGTACATTGGGATCATTTAAAAAATTAAAAGAACATAAACACATTTTTTTCATATAACAATGCAATCACGGTTGATGAGCTAAAATAAGTTCTAATTTAGGCAAAGCTTTATACGCCTTTATCTACTCTCTATTACATCCTGTTAACATCATGCTTCAGTACCGCTTCTCAACCTAGATCACTGTATTTTATCCTAACTCTCTCTCACTGCTATTTAATGAGTCATATTATGGACCTTTTGTAAAAGAGGCTGTTTTGCCAGGGGGCATAATATCATAGTTTATAGTTGAGCTGATGCTTTCATTGAAGTCAAATTTGGATATTTAAGTCTTGCAATGCAGTCTAAACCAGGTCCTTTTTACTCTAATTAGCCTTGATCACTGAGACCTACACCTCTTGGATTCGATCTTCTCTGCATAGCCCTGATCAGATACAGAAGTTACCAGCCACCCTCCCCCAACTCAGGCACTTTTGCACATTAAATTCATTAGTAAGTTTGATTTTTAAAGCAAGTGTCTCTAAAAGCAAAAAAACACAAAAAAGTCTTTTTGAGAAACACAATGCAGACAATATTTTGTTTGGAGCCAGAAGGCGTTAATTTGAATCATGGTTTTAACCTCTATTAACTCGGACAAATTAATAAACATCTTTTAGTCTTAAGATATTTCCTTGGAACAGAATATATACTAATAATAGCAACATATATTAGGCACTTACTATTTTTCAGGAAATACTCTAAAAAAATTATATGCTTGCGTCATTTAAGGGCACAACAACCATATGAGTTCAGCATTATTAATCTCCATCTTCTAGGTAAGAAGCTAGAGATAATGTAATACCCACATCTCTTACTATTTAGGGTTGCAAAGAAGGTAAATTCACTTAATGCAAATTAAAACGCCTTTTCAGGTCCAAGTACTACCATATGATAAAAGTTACTGTTCTTTCTCTTTCTGCCCCATTCCCTGCTCTAAACCTCTTGTTTATTCTTGAATTTGTTGATGTATACATTTATCTGCTTAACTTGTAAAACAATTTTAGTCTTTGGAGAGAATCACAGGATGAAGTTATCTCAGAAGCGCAATTTTTAAAACCCACAAACTTGAGAAAAAGTGAATTGGAGGAAAGAATAATTTAAGCACTTCAAAAGATTAAAAATATAAAGAGTTCTTCAGGTTTGGGGAGTAAAGGGAGCAGAGCTATATACAAATGCCATTCTTCTTGCAGATGTCTCATCCTTCAGAGTGCTGGTAAAAAATCTGTTTAGAGTGACTCTTCAATATGTGATACTATAATTTATTTTAAGATGCATATATATGTGGTCATTCAGATGGTCAAAATACATTTCTCATATGCATTTGGTCTTTATTACAGTTCCAGATTTACCGCTGGCCAAATCCTTGAAATTTCCTACCTAGGGAGTGATAAAGTGTCTTTTGTTATGTTAATGAGGTGACTATTGGAAAGCTCCTAAGGAGCTTTAGTGTGGGGCTAGTTGCCAGTGGAGCCAACTCTGTGACTAGAGTGTTGGAACTTTGAGTTCCATCCCCTCATCTCCTGGGAGAGGATAGAGGCTGGATATTGAGTTCAATCACCAAAGGCCAAAGATTTAATTCATCATATCTAGGATATAAAATCTCATAAAACCCCAGAAAGAATGGGGATTAAAATGCTTTCAAGTTAGTGAATGCCTTTTGCCGTATCTTGTTTGCCCTATGCATCTCTTTTATCTGGCTGTTCTTAAATTATAACATTTCACAATAAACCAATGATCTAGTAAGTAGACTGTTTCTCTGAGTATGATGAGCTGCTCTAGCAAATTAATTGCACCTGAGAAGGAGATCTTGTGAACTTCTGATTTATAGCCAGTTGGTCAGAAGAACAGATAATAACCTAGATTTTTAAAAAATATTTTATTTATTTATTTTTTTTAGAGAGAGGGGAAGGGAAGGAGAAAGAGTAGGAGAGAAACATCAATGTGTGGTTGCCTCTCATGCATCCCTTACCTGGCCTGCAACCCAGGGATGTGCCCTGACTGGGAATTGAACCAGCGACCCTTTGCTTCACAGGACCGTGCTCATTCCACTGAGCTACACCAGCCAGGGTAATAACCTGGATTTTTTTTATTGGCATCTAAAGTCCATGGAGGGGGTCATAGAAATGACTGATTTGTAGCTGAAGCAAGATACTAAGAAGCCAGAAAAGTTCCTTGGCAAGTAAAAAGGGGAAACTGAGGCACATAGCTGATTCAAACTAGCCTCATCCAGCACCCTTATTCACTCGCCTCCTTCTCCCTTGGACCACTGTGTTAAGCACGAAGCCCTCAGAACAATGAGGTTTTTTTAAAGCATCAGATACTCTTAAGAAGAAAGTATCAGGTCTGTTGGCCAGAGACAAAGTTTTGTTCAAACTAGAGATAACATCTAGGCCTCAGTTGTATTTCAGCTCCAGGCCCAAAAAAGCAGCAAAATCAGACAAAGCATGCTATGGCTGACATCAGGAACAGATGCAATGTCCAATGACCCTCAGCCCTAGTGCTGACCAATCAGTAGAGGTCATGACCTTGACTCTATATGCTCATCTTAATGCATCAACATAGTAAATGACATACCTGAAAGCTGATGGATATTCTACTCAGATCCTTCCCTGAGATCTTCCCTAAAAGTTTTACCTTTAAAAAAACAGATAAAAACCCTTAAGAAAAAGAACCTAGTGTATGCCCTCTCTAGAACATTCTCTTGCCTTTCTTTAGGCATGTTTCTTCGCTTTTTTCTGAACTATAAGGGTCCCCACAAGACTTGCAATCAAGGGAGCAGCAGACAGCAGTGATTTGCCTCGGGCTAACCCCCTTAGCCTATCTCCAAAGGTCCTTCTTTTGCCTCTTAATGTTGTTACCTGAGTCCATACAGCCAAACTGGCTCCCTTTTTCTGCCTCTTTCACTTTCTTTCTAAAAGACCAAGTCAGCTCTCTGAGCAGCCCACCGGAATCTTCTCTATCAGTGTACTTTTATTTTGAATGCTAAGTAAGTACATTTCCTCTTGCACGAGAGTTCTTGGCTCTAAATTCTTTCTTTGCTGAATTCAAGAATCGAGAGTCAACATTACTGGTAATATAGCCAGAAGCACAGGTAATAACCAGGGTTTGCAATATTTAAAGTGAGAAAGGGAATAGTTTTAAAGGACTAAACCCTTAACCAATGGAGTCTGATGGTATCTCTGGTAGACAGTGTCAGAACTGAGTTAAAATGTAGAACACTCAGCTGGTATCACAGAAACTTGATCAGTGCTGTGGGGGTTTCCCCCCCTTTCAGAATTTGATTCAACCTTTTAAATACTGTTAGGAACAGACAGAAATTATAGCAAAAAATGTGTATTTGAATTCCTTCCAGGTAAACATATTGACCCTAACTTCAAAATAATGGTGTTTTGATTGCCGTCATCTCAATTTTCAATGAATATATTTTTATAGCACTACACACTACAGATAGAAACAATTTCTCCATTTCAGACAGAGACACACAAAGCTTTTAAAAATAGAACTTAATAAATAAAGCATTTATTAAGCAATAGAAAAAGTATCCAGCAGAGATTTCTAAAAATTCAACTCCCAAGATAAACACAATTTGCTTTTGTTCATGCTAAAGAGATTCAGAATTAGTGTTATAACAGTTTCATCAAAGTATCCTGATGGTGTTCTTAAAGCAGAGTACATTTAAAAGTTAAGGTGTATGCTTTTATTCTATTTTTCTCAAGTATTTTGGAGTCCCTGACAGATTGATACAATAATATAATGTGTTAGAACTAGATTTACAAAGTAAAATAATCAATGTCACCAATATTAATTCATTTATTCATTCCATAAATATTTATACAGTCATTACCTGTGCTAAACTTATTGCTGGACACTAGGGAAATAAACTTGAGTAAGTTACACTCCTGACTTCATGAAGCTCAAAGTAGAGGAGGAAGATATATAAAAAAGTGAAAATGT
The DNA here is from genome assembly GCF_014824575.4 of Sturnira hondurensis. Classification (NCBI taxonomy): domain Eukaryota; kingdom Metazoa; phylum Chordata; class Mammalia; order Chiroptera; family Phyllostomidae; genus Sturnira; species Sturnira hondurensis. The sequence continues at coordinate 33,044,469 of NW_028076767.1, forward strand.
AAAATAATAAGAAAAAAGCAAAGTAGAAATATATAGTTTAAAATATTTTTATAATCATGACTAAAGGTATGTGCTTGATGTCAGGCAAGACATTATAAAGATTCTACACATGCTGATTCAAAGAAAGGGTGTGGTTTAAACAAGGAGGTCTGCAGAGAGGGCCTGGACGGTACCTGAGAGTCAGGGTGAGAGTCAGGGAGAGAGAGCATGAAGTGCAGTGGATAGAAAAGCAATAAAAGCATTGAGTGTGGGGAATTATAAAAAGTGCCTCTGGATTAGCGATAAAGTATGATGCAGGGAGCCGTGGCACTCAGTGCCTGTAAGGTAACAGTATGCTCTCTTAACACTTTTGAAAAGGCCTTTTATGGAGTTAAGGTCTACCCTCCCCCCTTCCTTTTTCTTGCTGCCTTTAACCCTATAACTGCAATCTCCCCAGATCAGTTATCCCCCTCTCCCTTAGGTTTTTGCTACCTTGTTCTCTCTATCTAGGAATAGCCTTACCACTCGCTTGGCATGTATTGTCCTTCAGATCTCAGCCCAAATGTCAATCTCACAGTGAGTACAGTAAGTCCTCACTTAACAGTGCAGACAGGTTCTTGGAACTGCAATTCTAAGTAAAACTTATAAGGAAACCAACTCACCATAGGCTAATTGATATAAATAACAGTTAAGTTTCTACAGCACATTTCCAATCACAAAAAACATAAACAAACTTCTAAATAAAGATGCAAATCACTCCTAATATTAAAGACTGAAATAAATATGAGCTATCTGTGCACTTGAGAAATGAATAAAAGCAAATAAAATCATTATTTTCCAATTTACTTATTTCAATTCGGCAACACAGGTGGCCAGAACTTGTCTTGGCAGCTCAGCGCACACGGCAGACTGCCACTCTGGACAGGACCGTGCTCCGCGGCAGGGCCACTCAGACCCACCCAGCACTCCCTCCTACTGGGACCACGTAGACTTGCCCATTAACCTAGTGTGCACACATTTTGGATGTGGGAGGAAACGGGAAGACCAGGGGAAAATCCACTCAGGCCTGGCGAGAGAGTGCACACTTCACACAGACAGTGGTCCTGGGAGGGATTGATTTTGTTTTTTCTCATCAATGTTATAACAAACTGAAAGGATGTTAGCAAAAAGTTATTTGAGGACCTGCTCTATTCAGATGCTTCTCTCCAGTGTCATTCAGATTAGTCTTGTGATTAGTCTTGCATAGTCTTGTGACATGCTCTCATATAAGGTTGTTCCTTAATTTATACTTCAGTACTTTTTTATACTTCAGTACTTCCTTAATTTATACTTTAGTACTTTTTCCAGAGTGGGCTCACCAGCCCACTCTGGAAATTGTTTCTTCATTGTTTTCCCTTTTTCACATTTTCATTTCGGAGAAAACATGTAAAATAAAATTAGCCATTTTAAAGTGAACAATTCAGTGGTGTCTAGTACGTTGACAATGTTGCGCAACCAACAGTTCTATTTAGTTCCAAACATTCCCATCACCTGAACACAAAACCCCACACTCATTAGGCAGTTGCTCCTAATTTCTCTCTTCTCCTGACCTCTGGCAACCACCCATCTGTTTCTGTCTCTATGGATTTATCTCTTAGAGATACATCATAAAAACAGAATAATATGATGTACGACCTTTTGTGTCTTCTTTCACTTAGGATAACATTTTTGACATTCATCCTCATTGCAGAATGTTAGCAATACTTCATTCCTTTTTATGGCTTTTGGGATTACATATAAAATAATATATAAATTTTCCTTAGAATTATTTTACTTTGCCTACTTAACCCAGACATACCGGGTTTCTCTCTGCCCTAAAATGACTGTGCTTGTCTCCAACTATGATGCCTTTGCTAATGTAGTTCCAACTGTGTAAGCTCACTTTCTCTTCCACCCCAAATATTCAAATTCTTCTGCTTGTGCATAGCTAGCTCCTATCCTACCTTATCCACTGAAATTCATTTATCATATTTCAGAAAAATCTACCTTGAAAATTAGCCCCATACTTACTTGATCTGCAGTTAATTGCTATTGAGAGTATGTTGTATCTCCATATAGAGTAAGTCTTCTTACAGGAAGAAATCATTTAATATCCAACACATCACAAATAACTGAAAAAAGTACAATTTGTAAACTTTAAAAAACATTAGAGTTGCATTATCATTGTAGTTTCTTATTTACAAAATTGTTAGACATATATTACCTCAATTTACTTGAAGAAGGCTCAGCTGCCTGGATGGCAGTGTAAAGGTTCACATTCCTGATATTTGGACTAAAATTTTACCCAAAGACTCGTTTCTTGTTAGTAATTGGCAGGAAACAGCCTGAAACATGAGCTTTTACTTATAGAGTAAGCATATATTTCAGTCCAAAAGCTCAGCACAGAAGATGGATAATTTTCTTTATTTTCAGAACCCAGTTTCCTTTGAAGCCTATTTGGCCTGAACACAATAGCTTAATTAAATTGAGATCTGAGGGACTTGCCTAGTGAGCAGATGTATATGAAGGGAGTGGTGGATTGCTATGTCTTCAATTTCATGTGACCGTGAAGACAGCTGCAGAGACTTCCATTATTTTACTGATGGGCTTCAAAAATTGTTGCTTAGTCATCTCCATTCTTATCGGCAAAATTTTCTCAAATTCCATGTCTATCTGTGATATTATTACTTTATGTATTATTATTTTTCATTTTTGATAAAATTATGACCTTTTTGTTTCCCACGCCTTACCAGAACACAGAAAAGACTTTGGAAGTACCTCAGTTCCCTGTACATCTGATGTGGCCAATTTTCGTTTAGAGTCTTCTGGTCCTGATTAAATTTGACTGGTGGAATATGGAAAGGGTTTCTGTTCTGAGAGCTTTATATAAATGTGCGTGTATAACTTTATATATATAAGGTATATATACACATGTATGTATTGTACATACATATATCTACATACATATGTATTATATACATATACACATATATATGTATATGTATAAATAGCTTTACCAAGGCATAATTTACATATAAAATTGTAAAATATTTTAAGGTGTACATTATGGTGCCTTGATATACATATACATTATAAAAGGATTCTCCTCGCCCCCATAGTTAACACATCCATCACCTCAGATATTTGTCTCTCTCTCTTGCTTCCTCTCTCTTTCCCTGTAAGAACATTCAAGGTCTATTCTCTTAGCTACTTTTAGTTATGCAGTATGATGGTATCGACTATAGTCACTGAGTTTTGCATTAGAGCCTCAGCCCTTATTCTTCTTAGTGTGATGTCTGGAGTGTGTGCTGCATTCTACTCACCCCTGCCAACTCAGACTGGAAGAAGAGAATACTGCATGTATATGTTCACTAACTCTGTATAAAGGCAAGGCTTTTAAAAAGCATAACCTCTATAGACAACACACAACAGCAGTATTAGCACCACCTATTTACCAACAGAAATCAGAGTTAATTTCACATCACACTAGAATCGTTATAGTTATCACAAATACTATTTTACTCTCATCACTGATAAAATCATGATAGTTAATAAACTTAATTTATAAATTAATGCACTAATAAAAAGCACATAATTTATTATGTCATAATTTTGTTTTTTACAATAATTTGTTAAATGCATTCCAATTAAACTGATTATGCTATGTAATTTTATAAATTTTTCTCATACACTTAAAAACTACCATTTTAAGAAAGAGACATATGATTTGCAAGACTAACAAAGTCCATATCCCCCTCCCTCAAAATAGTTAAGAATTTTTGAGGAAAAATGGAAAAATTAAAAATGCTGGTATTATAGTAAATAATAAATGTATAATAAATACTCAAATAAATATTAAAATGTCTTTAATATTTTTAGGCAAAATATAAGGTGATCTGAAATCCAATGTACACTGAAGCTTCTAGAATTTATTTTCAGTGATTATTTTCCCCAATGGTGGGATTTAGGGGGGTGTAAAGAGGGAGAATGGGGTGGGAATTAGTGAATGTAAGTCTTTTGGGAGAGGTGGCTCCTGAAATAAAATACATTTTAGCGTGTTTTTTCATACAGATTATTGTCCTGTTCTTGGAGAATTTCTAATATCTATTGTGTAAAATATAGCTTTTTCTTGGAGTTCTTTCAGTTCTTTTCTTAAACCTAATGTTATTTAAAGAACGCTCACACAAAATTTTGAAAGGGCAAATTAAAAATAAAGAAATGATGTGTTTCTTTCCCTGGCAACTGTGGTTATGTGGCGTGTAACACGGTTCTGGTTGCCCATTCATTTATCAAATCGGAACCTACTCTCTTCCAATCAGAATGCTAAGCACTGAGACTCATATGTATTTCTCAAATCAAATTTTTGGTTGTAGATATTGTACTTTTACATGTAGTTGAAAAAATGGTACAGAAAGACCCTGTATACTCTTTACCTGGTTTCCTCTAATAATATCATCTTGCCAAATGTCCAGTATCACACCCAGGATGATGACACTGATAGAGGCAAGACCCAGGACATTTGCATCACTACTAGGATGCTTTCTGTGGGTCTTTTAGTAACCACACCCACTTTTTCTCCTACTTTACCAGCCCTGAAACCCTGGTAACCACTAATTTCTTCTTTATTTCTATAATTTTGTAATTTTAAGATATTAAATAAATGGGATTATACAGTATATAACTTTATGGGGACAGCTTTTGTTTCACTCAACGTAATTCCCTGTGACTCACCCAAATTGGATCAATAGTTTCTTCCTTTTGAGTAGTAGCCCATGGTGTGGATAAACCACACACAATTTAGCCATTGCCCTTTAAAGAATATCTGTGCACCCAGTTTGAAATATTTTAAATAAGTCTGCTATCAATATTCGTGTACAGGTTTTTGTGTGGACATATGGGTCCATCTTTCTGGGGTAAATGCAAAGTGCACTTGCTGGGTAACATGTTACCACATGGATATTTACAAGAAACAGAGCAAAATGTAGCCATCCAATTCACTAAAATACTTAAAGTTTGAATATTTATGCACAACAGGTCTCAGTTTTCTCTTCTATAAAATTAGCTTCTTAGACTAAAAAAACGCTATTGTATGTATCTGTAAACTTTACAAGACATTTTTGCTATATATACTGAAGGTATATGCATATTCTGTATCCCAGAAATTGCTGTCCTAAAATATAACTATAAGAAATGAGTAATATCTGTTCATCAAATGACATGTACTAGAATGTTTATGGCAGCACCATTTGCAAGGTCCAAAACATGGATTACTACTCAAAGTGCCAACAACAATAAAAAAATTAAAAATTAAAAAAGGAAAATCAGTAAATAATATATGTTCTATATACACAATAGATTACTACACACTAATGTGAACAAATTATCTTTATGTCACTTTAAGGATATAGATTATAAATATGATTTAAGTGTAATAAGCCAGGTGCAAACTAAATACACATACTGTATGATCCATTTAAATAAACTATAAATGTATAAAAAGAAGTGACGTTTGTTTATACAATAGGGATCATTTGCATGGAAGTGATCAAAAGGGCGCACAAGGGGAGAGGCATTCCCTTTTAATTTCTTGTAATTTTTTCCTGTAATTTTCCAAAATGTAATTTATTAAGGCAACACAGTTATATTCTTGCAGTTTATGTTGGTCAGGACCTGGGCACAGCTAGTCAATCCTCTGTTTTAATATTTTTCACTTGAATGAAATCAAGGTGTTGTCTAGGGATCTTGACACTCTAAGACTTGTCTGTCAAAAGATATACTTCTAAGTTCACATGCATGGTTGTTGGCAGGATTCAGTTCCTCACAAGTTACTGGTCTGAGAGATTAAATTCCTTTCCCACTGTTTGTCAGAGGATGAGCTATGTCATGGTTCCTTAGACACTGGATATTTTTATGGACCAAATTGTGTCCCTTCAAAATTCATACATTGAAGTACTGCTGCCCAATGTAATTGTGTTTGGAAATGAGGTCTCTAGAGCTATAATTAAGGTTAAATGAATTCATAAAGGTGGTGGCATAAGAAGAGACATCAAAAAATTTTCTTGCTCTTTGTATGTACATAGATATATAGCCATGTGAAGACCCTGCAAAAAAACTTTTATCTACACACCATGAAGAGAGCAATCATCAAAAATCAAATTTTCTGGTGAGTTGATCATGGACTTCTAGCCTCAAGAACTGTGAGAAAATAAATGCTTGCTTTTTAAGCCATTCAGTCTGTGAAATTTTATTATAGCGGCCTGAGGAGACTAACACAGATATTACAGATATTATATTGTTGGTGGCTTGGATCTTGTTGTCTTCATTGCATGAGTGCTATTTTCTGTTATGATAGACAGTTAAGTTACACATGGATTAGTCTGATGCTTACATGGGCTAAAGTTGCTAATGTGGTCTAAAATATTCTCCACTTCATAAAGAGTTTAGTTCTATTATTAAGAAATGTTCCTTCTGGGGATGCCACTGACTCTACCCATGATCCCTGGCTGGTTAAAACTCAAACATCTCCTGTCCAGAATGACTTCTGGGAATTTTTATTGCGACTCTGGTCTGTTTGCCCAAATGAACAGAGTTTCATCCTAGGCATGCACTATACAAATTCAAGTTCACACCCGCACAAATCTTTCTTTTTAGAAGAAAGACTTTAGAAAGAAATCTAAACTTTGTACAGTTCCCTACCCTTTGCTATGCTTCCTCTCATCTTCTAGCCATCTAAGGCCTCAAACTCTGACCTCTGTCTCCTGAATTTAGAAAATCTGCCAAATTTGGATTGCATTCTTCTTTCTGCCTTCCTCAATTTGGAAATCGCTTCCAGCAGAGGTCAATGATAATTTTAATCTACATCTCACTGTTTCCATTTTTTTTAGAAATCACAGTCCTGTGCTGTTGTCCATTTTCTGAGAACAGTTATCTTCATATATTGTCCTGTTCTCTGGTTCCATGCATTGAAAAGTCTCACTGAAGAGCCAAGGCTTTAAATTTAAAATCATTGCTATAGGTCATAAAGTTGTATGTGTGTCTAATTGAACTTCCTTCACTTAGGCCTTGTTGTTTGATGTAAGGTGGTCGTTAAAAGTTCTGTCACAGAAAACTTGGGAGAAATAAAGGTGAAAGTTATGAATATTTCTTCTGGAAACAGTCGTTTGGGTTAGGAAGAACAGTTAGGGTGAATGTTCTAAATTGGAATGTTTGATGAACAATGAGGTGCACAGTGTAACTATTGTGGAGGGTGGAGGGAAGTAGATAATGGTAAAAGTTGAGGTGTGTTTTGATGGACCAAAATGTGATTCTCACTCTATGTGAGCTGGGAATCCAATCTAGACTGTTGAGGAGAATATTAATGTATTCTGACACATTTTAAAAGGAATAGTCTGATAGTTTCCGAAAATGGCAATTGTGGAACTACTACCACTAGTAACTAAAATATGTACTTATTATATGCTAGTTACTAGGTGCTTTTCAGCTGTTTGTTCATGTAATACACACAATATAACTATCAAATAGGTGTGCTAACATTATCCCAATTTTGCAGATGAAAAAAATAAGGCACAAAAAGTTTAAATAACTTCCCTAATGTTGCATAGCTAATAATCTATAAACAATCCAGCTTCAGTGCCATGGTCTTATCAACTATAATATATTGTTGAGCATATTATATTTTTAACAACCTTTAGGGTTGTTCTGAAGAATACTTGAGATAATACACGTAAAAGACTTGGAAGAAAGCTTTGGCACATAGTCCTTAAGGCATGTTAGCTATTATCAGGTCCACTGTGCCATCTCTGATCATTCTTATCTTATACTTTATTATTTAAGTCATTTAAAACTTATTTCCTTTATTTTATATGCTCCCCCTTGTCCTTGGGTCTCTGCAAACATCACTCCACTTTTAACTTCATCTTTAGCTAAGCAAAATTTAATCTTCCCTGATAAATGTTCTAAGATATGAAACTCCTCAACCCACTGAAAAATCATATGAAATAATTCTATTATGCATCAACTTTGGCCCATAGATTTTACCATAAAATTTATCACAGCTTATTTAAATGCTATTTTAATTGTTGAATTCTGAACTAGTGCTAAGTTTATTTCTGAAACAAAGCATTAGTGACCTGTGCATGTATTTGATTTAAAATAAATTATTTATTGATTTGAGAGAGAGGAAGGAGTGGGGGAGAGAGGGACAGAGAGAGAGAAAGAGAGACATTGATTTTGTTGTTCCACTTATTTATGCATTTGTTGATTGCTTCTTGTATGTTCCCTGACTGGAGATCTAATCCACAACATTGGCTTATTGGGTAAAAAACAGAAAGTGGTTGTTTTGCCTCTTCTGTTTGGTCACTTTACCAAGTAAATGGACAAAGACTACAACAGTAGAAGAAATCTGTTTCCACTATCCCACCACCATGTTTCTCAATTTATGTATTTGTCAAAAGTGCTTTTATTCAGAAACGTGCTTATTTTATAATGGTTCTAATAATGCAAATGAACATAGATTGTGTTGGGTATCTATGACTGCTGAAGCAAAATGCCTCAAAGGGTGTTCCTTAAAAAAACACAAATCATCTTACAGTTTGGGAGGTAAGAAATCTGAAATGGGTCCAACTTGGCTGAAATCCAAGTGGCATCAGGGCTGTATTTCCTTTGGAGTTTGGAAAACAGATTCCAATCCCTGGACCCTTAAAGTTTGCAAAGCCAGTCACATTCCTCAGCTTATAGCCATCTTTCTCCATCCAAGCAGCTTCCTCTGCCCAGTGGCAGCAGTGAGTCGAGGTGCCCTCACATCACATCACATCACTCCAACTCTGGCTCTCCCATCTCTCTCTTCCATTTTTAAGGACCCTCGAGATTACACTACATCCTCCTGGATAACTGCACATATCTCCCTATTTTATGCTCAGTGAATAAGCAAAATTAATACCATCCGAAATCTAGTTCCCCCTTGCCACATAACCTCACATATTCATGGGTTCTGGGAATTAAGAGGTGGACATCTTTAGATATGCTTATTGTTCATACAGAATACAGTACCATTAAATCAAGTGAATCACTTGTATTAATTCACTGTATTGTTCAATTAACTATTTACTATTGGTATAATTATGTGTATATAATTTTATCACAGATGATAAAGCAAATTATGTATTTAAATGATAAACTACCTGTTAGGTTTGTTCCATGTAGTAAAAATATTAAGAGAGTTCTGATATTGTAATATTTGTGGCTTAATCAAACAAAACCATTTTTAAAAGGTATACATAAAATAAAACTCATAGGACATTTGTAAAGCATGCTTAAAAATATTTTAACATTTTTCAACTCATTTAGACATTGAAAATATGTAAAATGCACTAGCAAAAAAAGTATTTTCTATCTCATATTATAGACAAGAAAACAGAAACTGACAATAATATAAAAAGGTAGAATTTAATCTTCCAGAGCTCCCACAAAACTCATTCTGTTAAAAGCTGGGTCTGTTAAAAACTGGATCTGGTAAATACTTGGCTGACCTTACTGTCAATTTAATCTCTTGGAAGCAGAGAGAATGATGAGAGAAATATCTATTCTGTACTTAATTCCATCCAGTAAGAAATAACTGACTGACAGGGAAGTTGAAATGACAGAAAATCTGAAAAATATTCTATTTGAACTTACAGAACTGATTATTGTCCAGGTTCGTTACTTAAGTCTAGTCAAATATACACCCTTCAAAAGGGTGTAAAAGTACATATATTCAAAAATATATATATACTTTTTAAAATACAAGTGATCGATAACAACACAAACAATTATTGAGGTTTTAGCATTTACAGGGTGATGCAGATTCATGAACAGGAAAAATACTAATGCTAATAATTGATTGCTTTCAGGAATAAAATTCTGAAAATATATCCACAAACTATGCTAAGAAAAGAAAATAGTAAGGGTATCTGAAGAGTTTAGTTATTGAAATAAAGTGTGTGAAAGACAAAAAAGAGAGCGTAATAATCAAAGGTAGTTATAACAAATGGACATTAACCTGTAAGCTCAATTTTAAAGCAAAATTAGCAGAAAATCATCCTTTTGGAAAATTATTAAATGAGAATAAAATGATCTTTTAAATTATATATAGTATAAAAATATATGGAAAATAAAGCCTGGTATACTTTCTGATAGTGGTTTATTGCTAATTATATGAGCAAAAAATGGTACAATGGTAAAAGGTTTCAGCTTTTACTGTTCAAGTGGATGGTGACCCAGACAACAAAAGGTAGAATCAACATTAGTAGAAGTGATATGAAGTCTAAGGTAGAGGGGAAGGTTTTAAAAAATGATATTTTTAGAGGGTACTTAGTTGCTCTTTAGGAATGCAAATCTCTTGGCCTGGATGACATCCACCCAGGAAAGCCAACAGAGAAATTGAAGATGAAATCTCTGAATAGCTGTCAGTTTTCTTAGATATATGAAGAGGATAAGAAGATGGGCTGGGAGAGAGGATAAAATGATGTCCCAATATTCATAACAGAAATAAGATGACTTTTTCTAAATTACAGAATGCTATGTAGGTTAAGTTAATATACTAAAGCATTAATCATTTAATTTGTTAACATTTTAAAAACTATATTCCACTAAAAACTAAAGCTCTGTCTTTAAATTAGTAGGAGAAAATAAATGTAACTACATACACATAAGCAAACCACTCAAAATAATGCAAAAGTGTGAAAAAAGATGGTAAATATATGCCATAAAAAAAGCTAATAAAAATAATACACACCAATGTATCAATATGATTAATAAATTAATTATATGATTTATGATTCCACAAAATAGAATACAGGTCAGAAAGCATTCCATGAGAAATGTTTGATAAAAAGCAGATTGTAGCACTAAACATTATTCATATTTATAGAGTAATTTGAAGTTTTAAAAATAGCAGAAATTTTCTTATATTAAATCATTTCATAACACTAAAATTATTAATCCTGTATGATACTGGCACTAGAACATGGAAGCAAATAATAAATTTGTGAAAGATGAATTATGCCATTTTAATATACCATAAGATTGTTGTGTGAAATCAGTGGAAGTATTGTGGGTTTTTAAAAAGTAGTGCTAGAAATATCGGTTATGCTTTCGGGGAAAAAAGTATGTGACTACTTCTCAAACACTTCATTTAAATCAAATTCTACATTTGTTAAAGTGCTAATGTAAAATGAATAAATGAATAATACTTATTGTAAAATAAACTACACGTGAACACTTTTACAAAGTTAAAATGGGGAATATTTTTTCTAAAATGACAGCAAAGGCAGAAGCAATGCTTGTATCTATAGAAACTTATTAAGTCTTCAATACATATTTATTAGGAGCCTCATATGTTTCAGGCAATAGCTTCTGGGGATGTAATGATAAGCAAGACAGACATAATCCCTGACTCCTTAGTTTCAATGGGTTTCCTGGAGCTGAGGAACGAGGGGCTTGCAGGACCCAGAGACGGACCAATGCTCGAAACTCACTGCAACTAGCAGGACCAAACCTGTGACACTGAAGTTTATTGTTTGTCTTCAAGGTAATTTTATTTTCGAACATGTTAGAAATACATTATTTACAACTGTGTGGTTGTACATTCACCTATAACACAGGCATATTGTTTTTGTAAAAAATTATATATGTATATAATTTTAAAAAATGGAGTGTCTAGAAACCAGCATATAATAAGTAATTCAAAAGCAAGAAGAAATAAGTTAAAATGTTTAATATTCTAGTCATTATTAGTTTTTAAGTATAAAATGGGTGGTTATTGATTACCTATAATGCAGTTGTTCATAAATAAGAGTAGTCAATATTTATAATAGATCAATTTTTACATATCTGTATATATGTGCTACCCAGATATTTACTTTAAAGCATTAAGTTTTCTTTCTGCTTTTTCATTTACATGTTCTATTTCTTAATAGTTTAACTTTAGTGCTAACATAATACAATGACTTGCGTTTATAATTTTAAAATAAAAATAACAAACCAAGTCCTAAGATTGAACATAAATCTTTTCCCCTCAGTGGACACTCCCTCAGATTCTCTCTTTCCAGCAATAAACATTTTTAATTCCTTCCATTATAACTGGTAGTATTAATTTCATATTTCTATGTAATTGTATATATTATTGTTCAGTTTTCTATATATGCTTCACTGCTCCTTTCCTGTATTACTGCAGTGGTTTTCAAACCAGTACTTTGACTTTACTTTACCTCATTTTAATCAAAATTCTAAGAACTGCCAGAACTATCTTTCCAAAACAAACCTGAATATATAGTACCCTGACCTTAATTAAAACCCTTTAATAGTTTACCATAGATTTCAAACTAATTATTGTAACACACAAAGCCCTTAATTACATGGTCTTGCTCCCTGAAATCATGTAAATCTGAGCAGCTCTCTCAATTTCTGTACATTTTGTCTTTTCTGTCTTCTTTAGTTGGTTAGGTATCTCTTAGTCCTCTTTCCTCATGATTTAAAATAATGCCAGGCATATATAGCATGGAGTTTTGATGCATTAAATATATAAGTATGCAAAATCTTGTCATCAGATTTATTTTTGTCTATATGGTAATACATTACTAAGTGAAATTATATTAATTGAATGAACACTGAAAAAAATCAAATGTTTTATGAACTTCCCATTGTACACTTTTTCATAGCTTATATTCCTTTATACAATTTTGAATTATTAATATATGCCTTGGTTATTCTTTACTAAATATTTGCAGCAGAAAAAAAAGGAAGGCTTCATTCCTTTTAAATTGCATTCCTCCTGGAACATAAGCTTTAAAAACACACATTTTTATCCAGATTCTAGTCAGTGGTTTCATTTAGTTGAAGTCTCCCAAAGGACTGTGCTGTGCAACTGTTTCTGGTGAGAATTTGGAACTGCAATAGCAGCTCCATGTAAGGAAAAGGCACTCCCTCACAGCTTTCTATCCACCACACCACAGCTCCAAACAATGAAGGGACGTAACAGCTCTGAATCATTTAGCCTGGAATGTACAGGCACAGCTCCCTCTCCATCCTTTTGTAAAATCCCAGTGTTCTTTCAGGATTTTAAGTAGACAGTTTTGAAAGACAAAAGATCACACCCAGCCCCATCTAATTCCCTCCTTCACATTCATAGAATGAATACTTAATCCCCTTATTTTGTTATATCTATAGTTACTTTGTCAGAAATAAATTATAGAAAATGAAAGATGTGATTTCCACTGATTGTATCAGTAGCTGTAAAACCAAGAAAAGCAACTTTATTAGGTCTCATAATTTTTCTAGTTAAGTTTTCTGGACAGATGCCTCATCACTGGACTTGATATATTACCAAGAACATCAGTGATTTCTGAGTACAACAACCAAGAATGCTTGTAAAATTTCTTCTTCTAAATATTTTAAAGGTTAAGAAATGAAACCATGGTTCAAATGATTATAATTAATTAAATAATACACTTAAAATACACAATGTAGAACCATTGTGTCTAAACCATTATTAAAAACATACAGCAACTTCTCAAAATATAGAACTACCAGATGATCCAGCAATCCCATTTCTGAACATATATATTATTTTTTTGAATATATATATTTTCCTGAATACACACACACACACTTCCAAAGAAATTAAAAGTGGGGTCTGGAAGAAATCTTTGCATACCATGTCCATGTTCTACCTCAATGTTCTCCATCAGTTGAGTGATGCAATATGGTGAAAATGGACACAGATAGGGGCAACTAATGATTGGTGGCTTTATAGTGACAACGTGCCCATTCACGCACCACATCTCAAGCAGAGTGTTTTTGTGAAACATCGAATCACCCAGAGGTGACTCAGCCCCACTACACCCCAGATTTGGTGATTTGTGACTTCTGGCTTTTCCCAAAATTGAAATCACCTTTGAAAGGGAAGAGATTTCAGATTGTAGATGAGATTCAGGAAAATATGCTGGGGCAGCAATGGAAGATTACAACACAGGACATCACAGAGTGATTTGAACAGTGGAAGAGATGCTGGGAGAACGATGTGAGGCCCTAAGATGCCTATTTTGAAGGGGACTGAGGTGTCATTGTCCTATGTGCAACATTTCTTATATCTTGTATCTTCAATAAATGTCCGTATTTCATATTACATGGATGGACACATTCTGGACATATTATTCAGCATTAGAAAGAAATGAAATCCTGTCATGTGTTATAATATGGATGAACTTTGAGAACATTATTCTAAGTTAAATAAAGTAATCACAAAAAGACAGATTCACAGAAATAGAATCTAGAATGGTAGTCACCAGGGGCTTAGGAAAAGGAGGAAATAAATTATTAATGGTATAGAGTTTTTAGCTTTGCAAGGTATAAAAGTTCTGGTGACCGGCTATAAATCAATGTGAATATTAACATTACTGAACTGCATACTTAAGAGTTAAAATAAAATGTTGTATACTTTTTACTGTAATTAAAAATAAAAAATTATATATACATATGTAAAACATAAAATATTTCACAAATCATAAAATGTCAGAATTGAATAGGATCTCAAGTACCATTAAATCCAACATCTGTCATTATTACACATGACTTATTACACAGGGGAGGTAATGTGTTTTGCAGAAAAGCACATGGTTCTTTAGTGGATAAATTAGGTAGCAAAATCAGATAGCATGCACTAGTGTAGAGCTCTTTATAACAGTTCCTTTTGGGGGATATTCTTTAAAATTAACACCAAACAGCCCTGCTGGTGTGACTCAGAGGACTGAGTGCCAGCTTATAAACTGCAAGGTCGCCGTTTGGGAGTCCCGGTCCTGGCAGGAGCTGGGGTTGCCAGCCAGGTCCCCAGTTGGGCCCTGAGAGAGGCAACCTCTCTCCCACCTGGGTCTCTCTCTCCCTCTCTCTCTCTCTCTCTCTTTCTCTCAAAATAAATAAATAAAATATTTAACATCAAACAAGCAGTGCGTGGGTTTCTATTTAGGGTTTTTGTTTTTGGTATATTAACTACAATGTATTCTATTTAATTCTTCATGTTTACTAGGTGAAAATATTTGTAACATATCCTCACTTTTCTACCCTTCGCATATAAGGTGAAAAGCATATGATTGGTGAAAAGCATATAAGGTGAAAAGGAGTGAGTTTTCCCATAAAAATTTGAAAAAAAATCATTGCTGTTTTGGACATATGTTTGTTCTAAGTTAATCATTTCCCTTCCTTTAGAATAATTCATAAGAAAATGAGCTCTATCGTGTCAGGTGTTTACCTAGCAAAGGTCATTCCCCACCATTCTCCCTAACTGTAGCAGAACATCATTCAGGACCAGCAATTTATTTTTGGAATACCTTAAAATTTTTATCCTTTTTTTTTCACAGATTACCTAGACCAGTTTTGATTAAGAAAACTGTAGAAAATTAGCAAGAGGAACTCAAAGTAATGGAACATGTTCATTTTCCACAGAGTCCTGCTTTGCGGGGTATCAGAATGCACTGCCGGGGGGGGGGGGGTCTCTACTCACATTCGCTAGAATCTAACCCAGCACATTTTAGTCCACAGACTACTTTCCAACTATTTCTGTGTAAATTCTTCAGCATTCTTACAGAATTGTTTACAGTCTTTAGAGTATTTTTCAAATAGGTCAGTCCGAATAGGTCGCTCACCAGTGCTGTCAGGGACTGGATTGCTTGGCCGGGTTTGGTTGAGAGCTTCCAGTTTTTAGAACTAATTACTGGCAATCAGACCTGCCCCTTTTCATCAATGTTACAGTTATAGATCTTTCTTTTGAATATGATCTTCAGTGGTTTGAATGGATTCTCTGCTGGAAAGTTTATTTCTATTGGAAAGTTCCCTTTATCATACCGTGGGTTCTTAAGTACAATAAGCCTTTGGCGAGTCAATAAATTAACTTCCTCAAGTTAAGGAAGTTTTTCATTCCACATTTGGAATTCCTCAGGCTACTCCATGAGTCTCTTACTGGCTGCCATCTTGCATCTCAGCACCAACAATTGTCCCTTTGCGCTGCAGCGAAAAGAAAAGGGGAAAACTTCCTCTTCATCAAAAAAGGTATCACAGCAAATCACAAAAAGTAAAACCACTTTAGGATAGATTGCATTTGGATTCACAACAGCTGCTGTTGTTAACAAGTCCTTGGCCCAAGGCCTAACCAAAAGATTAAGTAAAATCCTGGGATTTTATAATGTATTTCTAAGATCTGTAAAATAGATCTAATTTCAGAATTACATGCAATTATTATTCATATTATGCAATCTCCCTTTTGACTACTTAATTGATTGCTTTTCTATTCAATTAGTTGGTCAAGTCATAAATAAGAAGCATTGCAGACTCCAGGAAGTAGGGAATATAAAGAATGGATAAAATATAGAGATGACATTACTATTTCTTCTTGCTTTGAATTCCAAAGACCTTTTTAAATACATTTCTCAATGAAACATTGTACATGCTCTTAAGGTATTTTCTCTTGATGAAAATTTCCCCTTTCATTCCATTCTTTCCTTTCTTCTCTCTTCTCCTCCCTTTCTTTATTCTCTCCTCTTCCTTTCCCTTCCCTTCTTATTAACAGAATAGGAAGAGACAGAACTGAAATATGAAGCTAAACAGAAGGACTTTTTGTTCCTGAGAAATCTGCACATACTGCTAGAAATCCCTACAAATGGAATTAATGCCAGATTCAGGTGGAGACAGTGTTGCTGTATTTAAGCTAGTCCCAAAAAGCCAAAGGAAGTAGAAAGATATTAATATTAAACATGGACTTTAATAAGTTAATACCTATGAAAAGTAGCTTGAACCCATTAGGAAATACTTGAAATTTATAATGAAGTATAATTAAAAGTTAACTGTGATTTGATGAAAAAAATACTTGTAGAATTATGGTTTGGGTTTCATATTTTAATTAGAAATATGATTTGTATTTTAACAGAGAGGGAAGTTCCACAAAGGTATGAGTTCTGTCCAGAAGGTATCCAGCCATGTAATATGAAAAATACAGATGTTCGTTGAAGAAGACACAAGAAACAAGGTACACAGGACAATGATGCCTCAGTCCCCTTCAAAGCAGGCACACAGTTCTCCCAATCACCATCAGCTTCCCCATTGTATAATCCTGAATCTCTATGATGGTCTGAAATCTCTTTTCGTTCAGAGGTGATTTTAGTTGTGGGGGAAAAAAACACAGAAGTCATAGGTTGCCAAATCTGGGCTGTAGAGGGATCACCCAAATCCCTTCTGGGTAATTTGTGAAAACTGCACAAGACAGGATGCGTGAGCAGGAGCATTCTTAGGATGAAGATGCCAGTCATCAGTTGCCCATAGCCGTGGCCTTCTGAATCACCCAAATACTTTCCACAGAGGAATGTTTAAGCTTAATGTAAAGTTTCAGGCAGATTTGTTGCTCTACTTTTTCAGTCATTTTGAATGTGACAACCACACAGTACACATGCTCACTCAATGTCATCTACCACCCCCACTGACTAGTACAGTGAAGTTGTCATTGTTCACTCACGTGCAATCCAGTCCACACTCCTTGGCTGCCATCAGTGAGAAAGGTTGGGGTAGTTGTGGTTGAATCCAGATAAAACTAAGTGTTAGAGCAGAAAAGAAAGAGAATTAATCACAGAATACCAAAAGTGTACATTTTTTGTTGAAAGACTCCAAATTCTTTGGTCACTTTTTTTTTGCTATATCCAAACAAAAATGATCTCAGAATCTCTCTGTCCTGCCTGTTTTGTTCCTCAGGGCACAAATGCTAACTTTATTTATCCTCTACATTAACATCTAAAGTGTTATGTAATTTACAAATGTAAGATTTTATGGCTCACAATGACCATAACCAGTACCAGACACAGAAATTTTCTAACTACATGTCTCTCTCTTTATAAATCAGCCTTGCACCATGGTTTGAAAAAATATCCTTTATTCCATAGTTGTTCTCGTTCTTTAATCAAGTTCAGCTTCCCAATCCATGGTCACTCAGGCACTACTAGTGGGAAAATGTATTTTCACAATACAATACTGTTTTCTTAAATATTTTCAATTACAGTTTACATTCAATGTTATTATATATTAGATTCAGGTATACAGCACAGTGGCTAGACAATCATATGCTTTAAAAAATGTCCCCCCTGATATTTTCAATACCCAACTAGAATCATATGCAGTTATTACATTATTGACTCTATTTCTTATGCTGTACTTTATATACTCATGACTGTTTGCAACAACCAATCTGTACTTCTGAATCCCTTCACTTTTTACATGCAGTCTCCCAAACCCCATTCCCTAGCAACCATACCTCTATTTTCTGTATCTATCTCTATTTTGCTTGTTCATTTCCACTGTTCTTTCAATTCTTTTGCATGTTTAATGGTTCCATCATAAATATTACATGAAAAATTAATAAAGCATATATAAATACTGAATAATTAAGAGTGAATGATCACATAGAGTTTTGGTAAAAAGATGTGTCTCAAATTCTGCCCTCAATAAAGTCTCCAATATGGTCTCTGGGAAGAGAATTATTACTTTGAATCCTTCCCTAGTGAATATCTTCTGAGCCTTAACAGTATGTTTCTCTAGTACATATTCTTATTCTTAAAGTGGTATTAGAAAACACTTCACTCTCATCAAATACTGACAGTGCAACTTGTCCCTAGAGCCAGGCCAGTCTCCAGACTTACATGTTTCCAGTCTGAAAAGTCCTGAAGTAATTTCATAGATTAAAAATGTTAACAGCAAAGTAAGAACAAACTTCAGAATTGTTATAACTTCTGAATATCTATGACAGAAATAAACATGTTAAGAATAGTGTTTTGTGAAATGTACTAAGAAGAATACATTGCTTTTGGCAATGTAAATAATCAATTATTTGGCAAAATAAAATTGTATAGTGATATTTAAAAAAGTTCTGTTAGAATTCTTTCACAAGTGGCTAATTGTAGTTTTGGATGGACAGTTTAGTATTTCAAGTGGAAGGTAAGTCAGTTTATGAAACCAATTATACCTGCACTCATTTCTTTAAATGTATAATTTTACTCTAGTAACTGGTTTACAGGATATGAAGTGCTTGGAAGCAGCAAATATGTGTNAATACTGACAGTGCAACTTGTCCCTAGAGCCAGGCCAGTCTCCAGACTTACATGTTTCCAGTCTGAAAAGTCCTGAAGTAATTTCATAGATTAAAAATGTTAACAGCAAAGTAAGAACAAACTTCAGAATTGTTATAACTTCTGAATATCTATGACAGAAATAAACATGTTAAGAAGAGTGTTTTGTGAAATGTCCTAAGAAGAATACATTGCTTTTGGCAATGTAAATAATCAATTATTTGGCAAAATAAAATTGTATAGTGATATTTAAAAAGGTTCTGTTAGAATTCTTTCACAAGTGGCTAATTGTAGTTTTGGATAGACAGTTTAGTATTTCAAGTGGAAGGTAAGTCAGTTTATGAAACCAATTACACCTGCACTCATTTCTTTAAATGTACAATTTTACTCTAGTAACTGGTTTACAGGATATGAAGTGCTTGGAAACAGCAAATATGTGTACAAGTTCTAATAGAGCAAGATTTCTGCAGGTCCCCATGTCTTTCATACATACCTCTTGCTAAAAAATGAGAGGCTTTTCTCTTTTTTTCCACCTTGACAATTTACTTAAATATACAATGATTTCTTAATCTCTGCCATGATTTGAAAACCTCTGGGAACTAACATATTTCCTTCTGGCAGGGACTCAATATAGATGTATTATATTATTTTAAATTGAAAAAAATAAAATCATCTACACACTTACTCATAGTAGGAATATTTTGCATAAATTTATTTCACATTAAATAGGACACTAAGCTGCCCAAGTGTCCAGCAGTAGGTAAGTGATAAAATAACTGTGGAACATCTACACAATGGAATACTACTCAGCCATAAAAAACAAGAGCATTTTACCCTTTGCAACATCATGGATTGACCTGGAGAACATTAGGCTAAGTGAAATCAGTCTGAGAAAGACAAATACCATATGATTTCATTCATATGTGGAATCTCATGAACAAACTAAACTAACAAGCAAGCTAGAGACAGGCTCATAGATACAGAGCAGTGTAACAACAAAGGGAAGGGAGTATAGGGGATGGCAGGATTGAGCAAAAAGGAAAAAGCTCTCATGGACAGGGACAACAGTGTGGTGGCTGTGGTGGGGAGGGGGTTCAAGGAAACTGAATATTAATGGGAAAAATTACAATTAAAATTTAAAAATAGGAAACTAATACAAAAATGAAAATAAAATCATAATTTATTTGTTAATAGAAATAAGTGAAAAGATGGAGAGATGTTCAGAAAAAAGAAACTCATTGTATTGGTATGAACCAAAACACCTGTGTCCTCTGGCATTCATTCATTAGGCACCAACTCCATTAGGTGTCACGAAAATTGAAGAAATTGATAATATAAAAGGCCCTTGGCGTTAATGTGCTTTCTAATTAGAGAGAAAATTTAAAATAAAAATATATATGACATAAAATAAGTACAACATACTGCACCAACTTCTCATTTTAAGTCTCAGTGAAGCTAAACTAATTGTTTCCTCGGCCTTCCATCCATACATGCTTTTGCAGAGGTGGTGCGTTCTGTTTTGACAATGTCATCCGCACACACAGCCACCTGGTGTGCAGTTCCCCATGTAGTCAAAGTCCTCTGAAGAAGACTCCCTCTGTCCCGCAGACAATCTTCGATCATCTGCAGGTTGCCACTGCACTTTGCTATTCTTCCTTTACAGCAATTTTTTGATGCCTGTATGATGATGACATATATGGATTGAATATGCTTAGCCTTTATATCTGCTATACTTAGTGGGCATTTAAAAATAATCTGAAAAACTTAAGGATGCGAAGACCTATATTTTTAATAAAATAATTTCTTAGTTACTAAATGTGTTGTAGAATCATTGAATACTTATTTGGATAAAAGAGATGTCTGCAAGTGTAAGATTTGAGGTGACTTGACCTTACAAAATTTAATAAAATGGAGCTTGTGGTAACAGAGAAAATCCTGGATTCAAAAGAAGAAAAACTGGATTCAAGTTTAAGATCCTCACAGCATGCCTTGTCTGATGTTTGGACAATCTTTTAATCTTTGTAAATATTCCTTTCATAAATGGTAAAAAGGAATGATTTCTGCCCTCGTTATAATGGAATTATTATTGAATTATAATCCAATTATTGTGATAAAAAGAGATAAATTTGGAAAAGTCACTGCAAATAAAAAATTATATAAATGTGGATATTAATAAATTATGAAGATGGACATTTTATATAATATTAACATATCAAACAAAAATGTCTAGAGTCTCATATTTTTTAAGAAAATAGAAGTGGAAATATAAATTGAATGCATGTTGATAGGAAAACATGGATGCATTTTAAATATACTGAGGTCTGACCAGAAGGTATCCAGCCACGTAATATGAAAAATAGAGATGGATGTTGAACAGAATACAAGATAAAAGAAACATTGTACACAGGACAATGATGCCTCTGTCCCTGTCAAAGTAGGCACCTTGGGACCTCACTTAGTTCTCCCAGTTGTCATCAGCTGTCCCGTCCTGTTTTCATGAATCTCACTGACGGTCTGAAATCTCTTCCCTTTCAAAAACAACTTTAGTTTTGGAAAAAGCCAGAAGTTACAGGTCACTAAATCTGGGTTGTAGGGGGCCTGATTCACCTGGGTGACTTGATATTTTGCCAAAAATCTCTGCATGAGACGTGATGCGTGAGTGAGCACATCTTTGTGATGAAGCTGCTGATCACCAGTTGCCTCTAGGAGTGGCCTTCTGAATCATCCAAATCGTTTCCATGGAGGGATGTTCAAGGTTAGTGCAAAATCTGATGCAGATCTGCTGCTCTACTTGATCAGTCATTTTAAATGTGACAGCCACACAGTACACGTGTTCACCTAGTGGTCTCTACCGCCCCCACTGACTAGTACAGTGAAGTAGTCACTGTTCATTTATGGGCATTCCAGTCCACTCTCCTTGGCTGCCAGACTACCTCAATGTCCCACAAACTTTTTCCATTATATTAATAGTGGTTGGACTTTCTCCAGACAGAACTTATACAGTGATAAAATTATATTTTCCTAAACATTGAAATTGTAGGTGCAATGAATGTTTTATAAATCATTTTCTGAAATGTTTGCTTTGCATAAATAATAGAAAAGTATTTCTAGGTATTGAAATCATTTGGAAAATCTAGAAAAATTCCTCTCAATGTTCAGCATTTATCAATGTGAAAAACACTGGTCTCATATAAATATCATGCTCCTTTGTTAAAAGTCACTTGGATTCTACAAAATGTTGTTTTTTCA
Organism: Sturnira hondurensis; assembly: GCF_014824575.4. Lineage (NCBI taxonomy): Eukaryota > Metazoa > Chordata > Mammalia > Chiroptera > Phyllostomidae > Sturnira > Sturnira hondurensis. The sequence continues at coordinate 33,066,848 of NW_028076767.1, forward strand.
ATAAATGATAGTTTTGCCAAGAAACAACCAGGCTTTCATAAATATTTTTTTAAGACCTACTCATTATACATTATGCATAAACATTTAATAAATACCTTAACTGGAATGAATTTGAAGTAACTTAGGACCACATAATTAAGATAATAAAATATGAAAGAATCAGGAACATAGTAGAATATCCAGATATTGTAATTAAGCATGGCATTAAAATTTAGCTAGCAGACATCAAACTTTCATTTTTATTTACTATTTAGCCTGTGGAATCTAATATTTCATGTTTTTTTTCAATGTTTTGTTTGAATTCAGAAAGCAAATTGATTATTTAAAAATATGGGATTTTCTGCCCCCCACCTTAGTTATTGTCCATGTGTCCTTTATACTTGTGGAAATGGGAGGGAGGTGGGGAGCACTGGGGGTGGGCAGGGCTGGGAGTATAGGACAGAAAATTTTTCCTGAACAAGAATTTAATTTAAAAAAAGAAAAAGAAAGAAATATAAAAATATGAGATTTTAATGATAATATGTAAGTCAAATATCATTGGTGATATTGTTATTGAAGCAACTTGTAACATAACATCTAGCTGAGAACAGTAAGTGTTAATTTCTTATTTAAAAATTATTTTAGTATTTTTGCATTGCCTTTGGCAACTAAATTGAAAGCTTAGTAATGCTTACCTTTGGCAGGGTTAGAGAAGTGAAATAAGTATTATTTAAGGAACAAATTACCATTAAAAATCCCATATACCAATATACCATTAACAAATTACATGAGCTGAATTGTTGATGCACTATATCTATCTAGCACACAAAATATGTATTTATAAGATCCACACTGGAGTTTTTGCTAAACTAACATTACATTGTCATCTAGAGTAAAAATTTTTGTATTCTGAAAGAGAAATTTTTCATCTAAAGTCTGAGAATGTGTTTTAGTAGTAGAGATGATTTTTTTATAAACAATTTTTAAAACTCCTGTATCTGTTTATAGTTGATGCTTTTAAGACAATGGGGCCATGCTTGACTCTTTAAAAATTACTCTGAACGTAGAGAAACCATCCAGGAAAATGAATGGCAATTTCTTTAGCAGTTATTTTCTTGAATGCTTTTCCTGGTAGTACCTCATCAGCTTTTATTTTGATATCTACATTCAGCATCCCTTTGTTGTTTTGTTTAATTAGTCATTAATTAGACCATTCTGTGTGCCAGGAAATAGCCTGTCTTAGAGAATACTGAGAAAAATAGAAGGAAAAAACAAAACAACACAAAGCAATACCTGACCTCCTGGAAGTTATAGACTAGTGAGGGAGACAACCGTTAATTAAAGAATCACATAAATTAATGTTAAATTTAACTATCTTCAGTATTTGGCTATAGCAATTAAATAAAATCTTATTCTTGTAAAATCTGATATGGTAAGGAATATTAAAGAAGCATTCCAAAGGAAAGAATATTAGATCTGAAGTTTAAATGAGGTACAGCTGTTACGTTCAGAGGTGTCCAACATTTTGTTATCTCTGGGCCCCACTGGAAGAAGAGTTGTCTTGGGCCACTCATTAAATACACAAACACTAATGAAAACTGATGGGCTAAAGAAAGGTTTTAAGTAAATTTACTATTTTGTATTGAGCAACATGCATAACCATTCTGGGCTGCACACAGCCCCCTGGCTGTGAGTTGGACACCCGTGATGGTGAAAAGGAGCAGATGGTAAAAAGAACAGCATTTCAAATAGAATGGCACGTGTATGCTTCCAGAGCCAGGGAAAGATGTGTTGTGTTCAGAAAGATGTGCTCTATTTAATGAACTGAAGAGAGATCATTGTGTCAAGAGTGTGACAAGCCCAGGGAAGAATAGTACAAAAAAAGAATGTTTTCCTCTTTTACAGTCCTTTCTACTATTTCAATTTAACAATATCTCCAACTCCTAGGCCACTAATTTCTGTGAGTCATTCACTTTCCATCAATCGCTTGGCTTCATTTCTTGTACACTGTGGTTCAATCATGTTCCATTGTGCTGTGACCATTCAAGACCATACAGGTTTACGAGGGATTCGGGCAGACAGAATAAAATCCAAGAAGCTGTTGAGATGTCTGACATGCCTTTATTCTGAGGTGAGGTAATCCATGCGCACTGCAAACCACGTGTTACACTGTGGGAAGTCCCAACTCCCTTATGTACTAAATGCTCAAAAAGCCGGCAGGGTGCCAAAATACTATATAAAAAAGCCTGATTCTGCGCATGAGGGCCCATTCTCAAGGCTATGGGAATAGTGGTTACTGGGCCCTGTGAGGGAGCATTACTGACTTCATTTCCTCTATGGCCACGTATGCCAGATTCCAGTCATGGTCCAATATTGGGTGCCCTTTGCAATTGTTGGATCAAAAAGGGAGGCAAAAGTCTATTCACAATCTCTTCTTCCTTCCCTACCCAAACACATGCCAGTGCACATACTGCATTTACAGTTTCCTTGGCCTTAAATCATGTTCAGAATACAGTTTTGCCACAAGAAACTCATTTCTTAAAATGCGGTAAGCTTCTCTGCCTGTCTCTCTAAAGAGCTGATGGCGAATATAGCAAACATTTCTCCTAGGAAAAAATTTATACTTTTGCTTACATTTGCAGCAAGTGACCAAAGAGTATGCTTTGTTTTTATGTAGACATAATACTACACATCTATCTTACACGCTGTTGTTTTCAGTAAATTCATTAGACCTTTAAAGCCAACTAGTCCTCAGTGAAAGTCAACAGATCTCTGTTATCCATGAAAGCAATGTTCTCCTTCTCATTGTAGGAATTGGATGAGAGGCACCTAGTTCTATCTTGTATACTTGTATATTAACTCACCAGCTGGAGGAGCACGACAATGATTCTAAGAGTTCTAGTAGGTTGTGAGATCTTGCTAATTGGAAAATAGCTAACTAACATAAGTGAGGACTTCCCATAATTGAAGTCTCTGGCCTACCGGCTATCGTTCTGTTTTAAGTTTACTTCTTGTTTAACTTCAAACCGTGTCAGGAATGGTACTCCATGGTTTATATATGCCTAGTACAAAATCTACTTTATACATGATTGTGAAGTATACAAAATGCTTCTTCAGTGACCTTGGAATCCAAGATCTGCAGAATTTAGTACTTTGATGGTACTCTCTCCCTTCCTCTGAAGCCCAGCAGTTAAACTGCTCCTTATTGAAGCTCTTCTCATATGGTCATCATCCAATTCGATGACTTTCTATATTTACTGATTGAATATCACTGGTGAGAAAGAGTATTCTCTTAATTAATTTGTTTCAGAATAATTCCACTGATTCTTATTTTAGTCGGTCAATTATAATTCTTTGCTAGTATTATTTTCATGTTCAAATTGTCTCAGATTTGGCCAGTGGGATTTTTTTAAATGGCTTCAACATTTTCTAATTAATCTCTGAGAGCTACTTTGCCTTCTGTTACTATAAAGTTATTACAGGATTCTTTCTCATACTTCCAGCCCTCAGCCGAGAATCACCTATCAATGGATGTTAAAACTAGGGGTGAAATTTTGACAAGTAAACCAATATTTACATAGCCTCAAAGCTTTCCCACAAGCATCCTACCTCAGATGCTTTTAATTACAATGGGGAAAAATTATAATTTTACAATGAAGAAACTAACAGGCAAGTAATAAAAATTGGACCATCACCAGTAAAAGTCAAGTCAAAATTCTTGATTTCAGAAATTAGATTTTAGAAATTAGATAATAAAGCAATAAAGATAAATAGGTATTTTTTCTGTAACTTTCTTTCAAATGGATATATATATATATATATAGAGTAAATAGTTAAAAACATTAACATTTGAGAAATCTAGGTAAGGAGCATACAGAAATTCTTTGTATTACACTTGTAATTTTTGTAAGTCTAAAATTAAATAGTTTACTACTATGATCTAAACTATGAAACCTTAAAGTCAATATTTTGAAACTGTGTGATTTCTGCTTAGAATGATGTGTACTATGACAGCAGGCACCCCAGAAGTGGTCTTTGTTGATTACTTTTTCATTTAAATAGGTAACAGTTCCTACAGTGAGCAAACCATTCTTTCATTTAATATTTTTATAATAACTCATTTGACTTTTATGCAGTTTTAATTGGAATAATATTAGAATTTTAAAGGGATTTAAAGGAAGAAAAGTTTCAGAAACTCTGAAAATAAAAAAATGAATTATGGGACAAATTTTTAAAAATAAATGAGACAGAGAAGAAATCACTCCCTACTAACTGATTCCAGCATCTTGCCCTGGTTCATTTGGCTCAGTGGAGCAAGCACCAGCCAGACTGATTCCCAGTCAGGGCACATGCCTGGGCTCAGGGCCAGATCCCCAGATGAGGGCCTTTAAGAGGCAAAAGATTGGTGTTTCTCTTGCGCCTCCATGTTTCTCTCCCTCTCTTTTTCCCTCCCTTCCTCTCCTCTAAAAAAAATTAAATAAAATATTTTAAAAAATTGATTCCAGTATCTTACTGACAAAAGAAGGAGGAAGCTCAGAATTATTTTTGCTATTAACTATTCACAGTCCAAGGTGACAAGGAGTACCATATTTTGCCATGTATAATGCCACTTTTTGCCCAAAATTTTTAGGGGAAAATAATGATGCATATTATACATAGGTATGATGAATAGGTATAATAATGTGTCCTATGTATATAACACACACAAAAACCATGAGTGCACATTATACATTATACAGTGCGCATTATAAGGACCTGAAAGTCAATTAAACAGCAAAATAAGGAACTGACGATCAACTAAAATCAGGAATCAGGTCATATGTCTTATTAGGCTTTCTTCCTCTACTAATAATGGGACTTTTTAAAAAACTATACTCTATCTCTGAATTTGTTGGGACCTAATGGGCAATGATGATTCTCTCCAGAGTACTCTGGCCAAAATAAAACAAAATAAAATATTGCTGAATGTTAACAGATGATTTAGCCCACTATTTAACATATAGAGGCCCTGGCTCCTGTAGCTCAGTGGACTGAGCACAGACCTGTGAACCAAAGGATCGAAGTTCGATTCCCAGCCAGGGCACATGCCTGGGTTGCAGGCCAGTTCCCAGCAGGGAATGCACAAGAGGCAACCATACATTGATATTTCTCTCCCTCTCTCCTTCCCTTCCACTCTAAAGATAAATAAGTAGAATCTTTTAAAAAACATATAGAGGAAAGTATCTTGCTCATTTTTTCCTTTATAATCTTGAATATTTTCTATAAGCATTGCCAACTATAAAGAAAAGATTGTAGGTCATACATCCTAGAACTTTGTACTTTGGTACATAACTGAAGGATTTTCTACCTTCCCTTTAGTATAGCAAAGTATATGTGAAAGTATTTATTTTTAAAGAAATCCTTAGAAAACGTATGTAATTTCTTTAAAAACTAGCCAATACAGTTCCAAAAGTAACTAGCCAATACAGTTCCAAAAGTAATTATATAATAATGTATCTACTACTAAAATTGCATTTAAAAACATCATATACTACCTATAATGGCTCAAAATAGGCTTATTTCTTGTGGCGGTTATGTGTAAATAATTAATATTAATATATTCTGTATTTATTATAAACCAGTTATTGTTCTTTGGCTATTTCCTCCTATATAAACTTTAATATTAATTAACTAATCTTAATCACTTTAGAATACAATTGTTAAGTGTTTTTTTCTTTTTTTCAAATTGAGTTTAGGAAGAGAGAGAGAGAGAGAGACAGAGAGAGAGAGAGTAAGAGAGAGAGAGAGAGGTTTGCTGTTTCACTGAATTATGCACTTATTGGTTGCTTGTTGTATGTGCCCTGACTGAGGATCAAACTTGCGACCCTGGCATATCCAGACAACTCTCACCCAACTGAGCTACCAGGCCAGAGCAGGTAAGTATCATTTTGTTCTGAAATTACACTAGCATGACTGTTCCTAAGATTTATTAAATTAAAACCATTTTCAAGCCCCTTGGCCCATTTGTTTGGTTTTACATTTTTTTGTTTTGCTTTGTTTTGCGTCAGTTTAAGCACTGTGCATCCTTATGAAATTTAGTGTTCAGTTCCAACTATGTTATACGTATTTTGTATTTTACCCTACAGATTAAGTAAAATGAAATTTTTTTCATGTGCTTTTCTTAAGTCATTTTCTAGTTCCCTTCTAATTCAACTAGGATAGACCAACACCGTGAGGAAATGTTCTGTTTTCCCAGTATTCTTTGCACCGTAATGGTTGACACAATTTCATCTTCCCTACATCTTCAAAATCATGTTATTGTTGTTGTTTTAGGTTGTAGTTGCTGCTGAATTTTACAGTTAGCCAGTCAATCTATAGGAACTGTTTTTTAGTACCAATGAGCCTAATGCTGTTTTACAGTTCAGAACACACTGGGACTCCTATTCAAAGTGGATTAGGGCTGACTGATAGAGCTGCTTGCTCTGTAAATAGCAGCATATCATGGATCATGGAATTCAATGTAGAAAAATATGAACTAGGATGTAAAGAGTAAAAATTACAAACCCATGGAATCAATACATTGGCTCTTTCCAAATGCTTGAAATATTGTTGAAGTAGAGATATTAAAGAGAGTAAAATATAAGAAAAGATATTTGAAAGCCAGGTTGGAGAATTAGGATGTCAGAAGTGGAATAGCCATGTTTAGAAGCAATAATTTTCAGCATGTGTCAGTGGGTGGGGTAATTAAGAGAGAGTGGTAAACAAATTATTGGGAAATGAAGTTGTTGTAAAGAGCAAGTTTAATATGTTGTATAGGTCATCGAAATCTGGTGTTCTTGGGAATTAGAGAAAAGTATCACTGAAACAATAATATGAGTCAGGAATAGGATAGCAAATTTGTAGTTATATAACTGAAAGTTTCTTGTCCCTAAACGCCACAATCCTAGGTAAATTGAAAATTAGTCCCCTTAGGTAAATAAGGTGTGAGAACAGATATGAAGAAGTTAGCAGCTTCCGAAGGAAAATATTTTTCCTAAAAAATTGTTAGGAAAAACAAAACATGACTGTCAGAAAGTGGCAATGAAAGTAAAGAGGATGTCTCTCTCTTCATCAGTATGACTTTGGAGGAATAAAACAAACCAATGTTGAGAACAGGATAATGAGATTTAGTTAAGTCAGTACTATCTAGAGATACAGTGTGATATTGTTGAAGACAAATTGATGAGTCCATAGTGTAAATGTATCTGAGAGAGAGAGAGAGAGCAAAGGAGAGAAAGTACAAAGGAAGACCATAAATGTATTTATGAAATAATATGGTTTAAGTTCAATGATATATAATGAGCAAAATGATAGTGACTTTTATGACAGATATAGAGAGAAGCAAGGGAACCAATTATTATAGATTACTTAAAAAGCAGGAGCACCAAACGATGGTCTGACAATGTATTATTTAGTGGAATGTTGACTTCTGGGCCTCTAACCCCTTGGAATATACAAGGAGGTATTTACTGAAAATAAGTTTCCTCCAATATCCCCAGATGATGTGACTAAAATGAAAGACTCTGCTCCCTGATCCTGCTGTTGTGAGGTGGGGAGAGGAGACTGCTGCAGAAGTCCTTTCTTGCTCTGACTTGAAGTGCATCTACTATGATGTACCTGCTTGCCTGGGATTTATCATTGTGCTGATAGTGAATTCCCAGCACTGCATTCTGCTCTCTCCCTGTATCGAATCCCTAGAATCTATCTGATCCATGAAATGGTGCTCTTTGCAGATACTTTTCATTTTAATTTCCTGTCTAGCCAGTGTTGAGCACAAAATCAAAAATAAGCAATCTGTGATAAAAAGCTTTTTAAAAATAGTTTTACATAATAGAGATCTCACACAATTTTAATTTGTGTGAGAAATTGAGGATGCCTTGGCCTTCACACATTCAAAATGACCTTTATATGTGTATTTCTATGTTTCATATAAATGCCATAAGGGAAACTATTGTTATTTTCTAGTTGGCTCGGCTTTTAACAGCTTTGGAATTTTGTTTTGAAAATTAAAACTGGTGAAATCGCTTCTGTTAACTATTGAATATTTAATGATGTCGAGTTTACCTATTATGGTGCTGACATAATAGGTAAAAACAGTGCCTGCTGATTCAGCTGTTTCCAGAGCATTAGTATAAATTCCTTCCACATTGTTCCAATTAATAATTTGTATACACACTTGAATTGCCTGGAAATTTATAGGCTATCTTCTTCTTATTAGGTGTATTAGATGTGGTCAGATACTACAAAATCAGTTTCTAATAAAATTAAGCAGCTAGATTTTCCCACTAGCTGAGGATAAGATTAAGGAGCAATTATACAATAACAGGAAATAAAACTTAGTTGGGTCATCACCTTTTTATTTTTATTTTCCACCCAAAAAACACACTCCTGCTAGACTCTAGATTGAGAAAAAGCTTAATATAATTATGTACCTGTGAAATTGTTACCAGCTTGGACAGAAATGCCTCTGAGACATTTAACAACTCAATTAATGTCAACAGAACTTGCAAGCCTTTTATAAGCAGAGGAACAACTCTAGTAAAGAAAGCTGTGCAATTAATATTTTTGCATTAAAAATTATTAAGATACAAATGTTTCCCCTGAAAGCATATTGATAGAATACACACGCTAGAACACACATATATAGATAACACAGAGTAAAGCACCGATTTTTAAAGAACTGTGTGGAAACTTGAGAAAAATAATCAGTTAAGACATAGTGAATCAAAGAACGAATAATAATCTCTGAAAATGATGGCATCTGTTTTCTGGGTGAATTTTCTGTGGCCTAGAGTTTGGATGTTAGATTAAGGAAGCAAGGCTGTTTCCACTCTTAGATCTGATGCAATTTTCAAAAATGGACTTGATTTAATCAATGAAATGCACTGCTGTGAATTACTACAACAACATTTAAAAATAACAGAAAAAAGTGCAGTAATACTTATAAGAACATGGTCAAAATATGGTCTGCTTAGCAAAGTTGTATGTATAACAGATTTATAAAGCAACAAAATATGAGGTCTGTCCAGAGGTATCCAGTTATGTAATATGAAAATCAGAGGTATTTATTGAATAAGATACAAGATATAAGAAATATTGTACATAGAACAACGATACCTCAGTCTCCTTCAAAGTAGGCACCTTGGGACCTCACACAGTTCTCCCAGTCGCCATCAGCCGCCCTGGCGTATTTTCCTGAATCTCATTGATGGTCTGAAATCTCTTCCCTTTCAAAGGTGATCTTAGTTGTGGGAAAACCAGAAATTGCAGGCACCAAATCTGGGCTGTACAGGGGGCTGAGTCATCTGGGAGGTTTAATGTTTTGCCAAAAAACTCTGCATGAGATGTGATGCATGAGCAGGCACATTGTCATGATGCGGCTGCCAATCACCAGTTCTCATAGCTGCAGCCTTCTGCATCATCCAAATAGATTTTGCAGAGGAATATTCAAGCGTAACTCAAAATTTGATGCTGATTCATTGCTCTACCCTCTTAGTCATTTTGAATGTGACGGCCACACAGTGTCTTCTGCCCCCACTAACTAGTACAGTGAAGTCATCATTGTTCACACATGCACATTCCAATCCACTCTCCTTAGCTGCCAGGCTACTTCAATGTCGTGCAAACCGTTCTCATTGCATTAACAATGACTGGAGTTTTTTCAGACAGACCTCATATATGGTGAAATTAATAAATTTAACTATTACCAGAACTGGGAAACCTATTTTATTCCTCCCTTAGTAAACAATTCTTCATAGGAAGCTACTTTTTAATTTAAACAGAAATTGAGAACTAAGAAATTAGAACACTAGGAGTCTGTTGCATAAAGTGAGTATTTCCAAGATAACACAGTTTGGTTAACACCCTCTCTCTAGAGAGGTGGCCTTACCAATAGAAGTCTATTAGGAAGGTCCCTAGCTTCTGGACCTGTTGGTAGTTATTGCCAGCATTTGCTTAAACGAATGAATGTGTGAAAAAAGTAGTAACAACTAAATGAGTAAATGAATTGTCAAGTTTATTGTTATAAAATTGTTTCTACTCTTAATTTTGATTCTTTTAGTCCCTGTAATTAGTCTTCTCTGTTACATATAATTTCTTTTTTTTTCTGAACTAGAATTGCCAAATATGTGATTATTTTGTTGGTTACTCAAACATTTTATGTTAGCTTTTATATCGCCTTATGTGACTAGAAACTTGTTGATATTTGTGTTGCTCAGAAAAGTAGATGCAAAAACAGGGTTAGCCGCACAAGAGATTTTTTTTTTAGGAAAAGGACTGTGAGGGAAAATGGAGGAAGGGGTAATCTGGGAGAGCCACCAGACCATCATGCCGTTTCAATCCCAAGTGAAGATGTAAGGGAAAGAAAGAAGCTTGGGCAGGAGTGTCTAAGATTGCAGTTCAATCTTGAGGTACAGCAAGGTTATCAGAGAGTTTTTGGTCCAGTCACCCATCAAAAGAGTACCATCTCCCTTGAGAACAAGCCGCAGTCCCCCTGGTCACACCTGGCCATTGGTTAGGAACAGCCCCTGCAAAGCTTGGCTCCAGCGAGAATGCAGTTAGAGATTTCAAAGAGCAGCGGCACCTGCATCATTTGCAATTAGGGAAAAGGGCCAGAGATCACTAACTCACATTTTTATGACAACACTGCATTAGTTTTCTATTACATTATAGTTTGCTTTTTAAAAAAATCAATACATTTCTTCACATTTATTTTGTTGTTATTTTTCTATGTACTTCAGTTAACATCTCAGAATGGAAGGTAACATGTTGTTATATCAGATCACGTTAGGTCTCTGAAAAGTTCAGCTTTTGAATAAAAAGAAAAAAGAAACTAAAACAGGTTGTCCAACTCCTCACCTGCGAACAGTTCTATATAGCCTTTCTGGCTCTCTGCCCCTTCTCTGTACCTGTCAAGTCTCAAGGCACCATTTAGAACTCTCCTTGTGTGTGCTGTGTGCTGGTTGGCTGTCTGTTCCTGGCAGTGAAGCTCCACAGTCTGACCACAAGACCTCACTGCCTCAGGGGTGACTCAGCTCATGCACCACCCCTTTGCCCAGCTCACACTGGCATCCACTGCCAGTAGTTCCTGAAGCCATCTCGATGGGCCACACTGCCTTATCAGGAAACTCTCCATCTTGTGGCTGCGTTTTGTTTGGGGAGGACCAATTTCACCTTTGAACCCTTAGTCAGCGTCTTTCCTCAGCTTCAATAATGAGAGGTAATATGAAACCATGGGATGAGCACTAACTTGGAAGCCATAGAAACTTCTGTTCTATCCTTTAAAATATTTTTACCATTTCTTAACAAATGCACTAAACTGCCTCTTCAACTTTCTCACACTGAAAGTGAGGCTAAAATCTTACTATTTAGCTCACAAGGTTGCTGTGAAGCTCAAATGGGATAATTTAGGACAAAGAACTTCATAAGCAAAGCTAAAAATTCTTGATATGTGCATGACACTACGCTAAGGGACCTGACTCCCGACAAATTACGGTATGGTCTTCTCTTAAAATATTCTCTTAATCTCATTAGGGAACACAGCAGTGCACAAGAAATTATATATATCATATATAGTTTTATATATACACACAAATATACGTATATGAAAGTGCCTATTAACTGTCAATCCAAAGTCATCTTCTTCCTTTCCGGCTAACAGTGGCTCTACATCTCACAGAGACATCTCTTGAACTCTGGAGGCCATGTGCGCTTTGTCTAAACCAGTCATGGGAACTGCATCCCCCAGGTGCACAGGTGACCCAGTTCATTTCTAAGGTGAGAGAAATCTGCTATAAAATACTATAAGCAGCTTTAATTTACAAATAAAAAAGCAAAACTTCATAACCAAAAAAGCCATTCTCCCCCTTCATCCTCATCCTGTGTGGAGTACGGGTGTAACACCTGGACTCGGGGCAGCCATCATGTGACCATGAGACAGCAAGTGTGAAGACAAAAGCCAAACTTCGAGAAAGGTGAAGGAGACAGAGGCTGCATCTATGATGAGCTCTTTGAACCAGAACCCCAGGCCTGTAACACCAACCTCAGGACTTCCCGTCATGTGGGAAAAATAGACTTTGATTAGTTTAACCATTTTCATTTCCTTTTGTAAAGCTAAAAATATTGCTAACTTATACAATAAAATAGCAATAAATTCAGTATAACCTTACTTAGGTTATACTAAAATGGATATGGCATTTGTATATTTTTGAATTTGTATCACAGTATCCATATATAACTGTAAAATTAGCATAAATGTATAATTTAAATATTATAAAAGAATAACTGACTGAAGTTAAGATAATTAAAGTAGACTTCCTTTCTTACTGATGAAATTATGTCTAAAATCTGGGCCTCCATGCTCCTTATTATCTTTATTTTTAAACCATATTTATTATGGAATAATATACATATAGTATTTAACCATTTTAAATACAGAGTGTAATAAGCTTTTACAAATGCTACAGTCATGTAATAAGAACCATGAAAATACTATAGAACATTTCACCACCTGAAAGTTCTCGTGTTTGCATTTGCAAGCACTAACCACCAACTGTGGCCATAATTTCAGGATCTCTAGAGTAGCATAGACTACGTTGTGTGCAGCCTTCGTGCCTGGCTGCTTTCACCAGTACAGTCCATTTGACATTTCCATGTTTTGGGATGTGGTAGTAATGTGTACCTTTTCATTGCTGAGTAGCAGTCCAGTGGGCTCTTTGATTGTTCACAAGCTAATGCATATTTATTCATAAGTTAATTAATATTAACATTTGGTTATTTTTAGTTTTTTACTGTTATGAGTGGAGTTGCTACAAATATTATTACACACACGCACACACACACAAACCCCAAACTAACATGCCATGGATATTACCAAGGTAATTGCTAATAATCACATTAAGCAATCTAATATGTACACCTATTGTCAGATTTCATACCCTGATATTATTCCCAGCTAAAGATAATACAACTAATTGAATTTTAGCCATTATCAAAAGGTTGGGGGGAAAATATACAGGAGTAATAATAAAATTACTGAGATACTTTCCTGTTGAGTGGCTAAAAAAAGTCTATAAACTTAACAGTGATACTAAAAATTTGAAATTAAAATGGATTATAGAAAAATATAAATTATGAAAATGTTCCTGGATTAGTAATAGTACATATGGTATATTGATAAACCAAATTTAGGTTATCATGTTCTCAAGTTTTTGTCAATACTAATCACAAAATATGGACAGATTAAGAAAGCTGTTTAAATTTTAACACCATAAAGTGTAATTTGGTCTTTCAATGGATTATTAAATATTATAGCACTTTCAGAAAATTTGTGAGAAGTAGAGATATGAATTTTGTTTTAGGATAGGGTGTAAGAATTCTGATATATAATGTAACTAACAATGAAGATGGGAAGAATGTATATCCTTTCCTTAAAGTAGCAGAAGGAGAATGTCTTTGGAATATGCACTTTTTTGGTTAACACCTGGCTCCGCCTTTAATTTCTTCATTTCTAACATAATAATATGCTAGGATCTACCAAAGTTTCAGGAATAAAAAACAATTATCATTTGAAATTGTAGATATACTGCTAGCTCCACTCTATTCAGGGTATTTGGATAGATTTGCTAATATATTAATTGGGGTCATACAGAGAAACAGCAGCAAGAGTTGGCTTATACAGAGATTTCTTACAGGAATTGACTCATGTCATTACGGAGACCCACAATCTGCTCTCTGCAAGCTAGAGAACCAGGAAAATCGGTGGCGTGTATTAGTCCAGTCCACGAGTCTGAAAATGGGGGTGAGAGGAAATGTACATCCAAGTTCCAGTAGGAGGGCCTAAGAACCCAGACTGCTGGTGTCCAAGGGCAGAGGAAGAGGGGTGTTCCAGGCCAAGCACAGAGCAAATTCTCTCTTTCTCTGCCTTTTTGTTCTATCTTAGCCCTCCATAGATTTCACGATGCTCCCTCAGATTGATGAGGGTGATATTCTTTACCAGCCTATATATTCTAATGCAAATCCCTTCCCTAAACACCTCCACAAACAGACCAAGAAATAACATTTTACCAGCTCTTTGGGTATTCCTCAGGCCAGTCAAGCTGACATGGGCTGAGGAATACAATTAAGAAATTAATCATCACAACTAACATTTTAACTAACCTTGCAAGAAAATATATCAGAGTCAGTATACAGTGCAAACTGCTGATTTGTTAGGTTGTCTGGAGTAGGATCACACCATCCACGGGTGTGAGGACATCAAGTCCAAAAGCTCTCATTCTTTTTTAATAAGCCCATTGAAGACTGCATTTTCCTCTGTTCACTGTTGTGGTCTGCATTCCAGATATTTGGGTATGGACTACTCTTAGTTTTTGTCTTTTCCACATAATTTGATGTTTTGTTTGTTATTTTCTTTACAATAAAAGAACTATTTAAACATATGCATCACAATCTCCAAATCAATAGTTATTTTTTAAAAATATTTTATTTATTTATTGTCAGAGAGAGGGGAAGGAAGAGAAAGAGAGAGAGAAACATCAATGTGTAGTTGCCTCCCACGTCCCCCTCACTGGGGACCTGGCCTGCAACCCAGGCATGTGCCCTTACTGGGAATCGAACCAGTCACCATTTGACTCACAGGCCCATGTTCAATCCACTGAGCTACACTAGCCAGGGCCAATAGTTATTTTATGGAGATAAGATTATTTAAAATTGTTGTATTTCTCTTTTATTTCACTGTTGTCAGATAATATAGATACTATAATTTTTAAAAAGTAATATATTGTTACTTTTCTTACATAGGTAATTTTACATAGGTATATTACATAGGTAATTATGTAAATATTGCATAGAAAATTTATGTAAATATCTCACGCATTTTTAAAGACAAAATTGTATTCAATGTTATCAATGGATACATTGCTTAAAATACTCATGTGTAGTGGATATGAAGCTCAGTCTACTGAGTCAAATGTGCAAGAAATGTCTCTTTATTAACTGTGGCAACTGGGTTTTGGATTTAAAATCCTGTTCTTCCAGGCTGTAAGAAACACCAATCTCCTTTTTGGTGTTTTTTTCCCCTGCCTCTAGGTCCTGGGAACTTTGCATGTACAAGGTATCAGTAGTATAGAGTAGAAATGAAGGCCTTTCGTTCATTGGTTGTTCACATAAACAGGGAAGACACTATCATTCCATTTCAGGACTGAACTCACCCCTTTTGTCTCACACGTAGGAAAGGACACTGTTGTCAGTGTAACCATTTCTCTGGGAATTTGTTGATTCAATCTCCTCTACCCCCAAACGTCTCCTACTTCCTCTCTTTCTCATCTCTTGGTAATCCTTTGGAAGGTCTGGGTAAAGAAGTTTTACCATTTGCTTGAGTATGAGAGGGAGGGTAATAGGAACATAAAAGAAATAAAATGTATAGATAGATGACTCAGGATATTATCATATTATCTCTACTAAGTGTACATTCCTGCAAATAAAATTTTACATGTCTTTCCAGATGCTAACTGCCAAAACAATGTATAGAATGCATCAGTCTTCTTAGTATGACTATTTTCTACCACGCTGGACACTGTCTCATAGCACTAAATCACAAATACCTACACCTTGAGCCATAGTTACTGGCAGAAATTTCACTAAGAAAGATTAGGCCTAAAATGAGATTTGGTTTTTTTCCCCATAAAATGAGAAGGAAAAGCTATCTGTTTTAAGGGCAGTTAGATGCAGTCAATTATTGAAGGAAATTGAGCCTGATTCTGCCCTCAATGTTCTAAACCTTTATTTGCAGTCATTGGATCTCACAGTGTACCATGCTAGGGGACAGATCAGTATAACAGTCACTAGATTTTATTGGTGACCAGTTAGTTGTCACACTCAGTTCTGTGTTTGCAGCAGGCATGTGAAAAGAAATACATGCACTGAAGCTGTTGTAGATCCACAAGAACTTTACTCATCGCCCTCTAATTCCACGAGACAATTTGCATTACAATCTGTAGATTATTTCCCAATGGGTATAGTTCATCATGAAACTTTCATTTTTCACAGAAGCATGGCAAAAAGAGAACATATGATTTTCAAAATTCCTAGTGGGGAAGAAATGTTTCATTCTGATGCTAGGCAATTCGCTTTTCAGTGTTGATGTGAATTGTTTCCCACAAAGTCTATTTTTCTATGTGAGTCCAAGAATGGCAGACTGATGTCATAATAGAGGAGAGAGTACTGATTGGCTGGCGTATTGGATTTCCTTAACATCTCATCTGAGGCTCTGTGGCTTCCCCAAAGTCTGCAAAGAGTAAGTCAGGACTTCTAATTCCTGAAATGAATCTCCATCTGTGTCAGCAGTGCTGTTGTAATACCACCATCTATCCCTAGTTCCTCTTGATAACAGAGCTGAGAAGCCAGTTCAACTTCATTTTTTTTAAATTCAGTCACTGAGAAAAGTCTGTAGGTTGTGCTTACTTAGGTTAAACTCAAAGCAGAGCTTAAAAAGCCTGCTCTGAATGAGCACCCAAGGTGAAAGATCACCCAGGTTGAGTCTGAAGATCTTCAAGCCAGTGTCATTCCTACTCTAAAAACGAGCGTAGTTCTTTTGGAAACCACAGAAAAAGGGACCTTAAAATTCACTTCACATTCTTCCAGGAATGAGTAAAGATGATTTCAGCTTACTCTAACACGACTGTGAGCTGCCCCTCTTCATTCTGGCCAAATCCTACTTCATCTGCTCATGTTTGAAATATTTAAAAGTACTCTTTACAGTCATTCTCATAACATTCTTTAGTTCCAAGAAAATTCACAGTGACTTCTGAATTATTCTTCAGAGCTAGGATTTATTTTGTCAGTCATCTCCAATAATCTCTATTTAATTTTTCATAGTAGGAAAATTTAGTCAATTTATATTTAATGCAGCAATTAATATATTGAATTTTATTTATATTATCATTTCTATGTTTACTCATTATATATATATATATATTTTTTTCCTTCTATTACATTGTTTGATCAATGTTATATTCATCCCATTTTCATCTCTCTCTCTCTCATCTCCTTTTAGCTTTGGGAGTTCTCTACCTTTTCATTCTTCCACCACTGTTCTTAAAAGATGCCAACTTTTAAGTATTTTTATTTCCTCATTCTCACTGAACACTAACAAATACTAGATGAGACATTTTCATTTTGCTTATGAGTCATTTTTATCTCTTCAATTATACATTCTGTTTCATGCTAACATAATTTAAAATTAAATATAAATAGTTATAAATTTTGCTTCCTTTTGTTTGCATTGGCTTATCCAATAGCTTTCTCAAGTCTCTTTCTTAGGAAGGATGTAAGCGAAATATATTTTTACAATTCCCATATTTATCTGCAGAACTTTTATTTTTCACCTGGAAGGATGAATAATATCTTAGCTTGGTATAAGATTACAGCATTCCTATACTGTTCTCTCTAATCTGTAGATTTCCCCCCACCATCATTGAGCTTCCAACTTAGAAAATAAACATCTAGTGCCACTCTAATTCTTTCATTTAAGTAACCTATTATGAAATCCTAAATGGTGATAAACACTCATTTAGTTCTTGGAATTTGTGAATAACACCACTACATACATATATCATATCAAGGTATGAGCATACAGATTTTGTCTATAAGCTGGGGAAAACTTGCTTTCTATAGATTTAGCTTTTTGCAGAAAATTTCTTCTTGTATATTTAATATTAATATTTTATGTAATCAGCAACTTAATTTGTCTTACTGATCTATACTTGCTTCTTCTATTTGTGAAACAACTACTACTACCTCAATATTATTTGTCCTAGATAAGTTTTTATTTTATTTTATTTGTTTATTTTTAGAGATAGTGGACGGGAGGGAGAAAGAGAAGGGAACATCAGTTTGTGGTTGCCTCTCAAGCACCCCCTTCTGGGGACCTGACTCACAACCCAGGCATGTGTCCTGACGGGGAATTGAATTGGTGACCCTTTGGTTCACAGGCTGGCACTCAATCCACTGAGCAACACCAGCCAGGGCTGTCCTAGATATGTTTTTAAATGGACACATGTTTTCTCTTGTACTGTATTCTAAATAATTTTAAATATTTTATTGATATTTAATATATTTTCTTAACTATTTAGATATTCAGCTTACTGTAAGTTAACTTTCTCTAATTATATCATATTGGTTTAACCTTTACCCCTATATAGGGAAGAGGTTTATTTCTATTTCCCTAAATGTATGCAGAAGTTTGATTATATAACATGTGGGATTGGAAAGACCTTATTTATTGTTAGGTACAGATATTTGCCACACTTCAAAAGAATAGCTAGTATGTTATTTTGCCACATATTCAAGAAAGAGAGAATACTTTGAAATAGCTTTATATAAAAAAAACAAAAACAGAAAGACTTTAGTATATTTCTTCATATTATTCTAACCATTTTAAAGAATATTGGAACTGAACATACTCTTCAGGATTAGAAGTATTATTCAGCCAAGGTATTATGTGAAATTTTAGTGGATTCTGTAAGTGTGAGCTAATGAGGTTATACATAAGTATTATATTCTTTCAAAAGGTCAAAAACAAGAATAGCATGGACACAGTAGGCAAAGTACCCAAATAAACCAAGAAATGAAAGATTAAAAGAGAATCAGAGCTTATAAAATTATTTAGCTTGGAGAATAAGAATAGTAATTCTGAAATTTAATTATCACAAATTGGTAATTAAATTTAATTGAGAAATTAAATTGAGAAATTCAAAATGATAAAGATATGGGTGCCTAATAAATTCTCAGTTTGATATGCTTAATACCTGGTATCAGGCATTTGTAAGTTTGGAAATATGTACATTGCTAGGAATCACTGATTTATTTGATGAAAATATACCATATTTTTGGGCCATAAGACACACTTAGGTTTTAGAGGAGGAAAATAGGGAAAAAATGTTGAGGAAAAAAATGTGGTAAAATATTTAATAACATAAATAACATAATATTTCACCAATGTAAATGGAAACAGAACTCAACAGCAATATTAACAACTGTTATTATTCCCAAATTTCCGGAAGGAAAGTGCATTCTTATAGTCCAAAAAATATGGTATGATTTCAATGAAAGAAAATGTTCAAATTATGTATACTTTTTAAAAACCTAAGCAGTCAAACTAGTAGATGATAAAGAGCTGACAATATGAATAAACTATTTTAAGTATTAAGAACTAGGCTGTGTTTAATATTTGCTATAATCATAAGTTCCAGAGGCTTGCTTTTTTCTCCACTCTTGATTTTGGACTTGCCCTTTGGATTGACTTGCCCTTAGAATCTGTCTTGCATAACTTCTTTCCCCTGAAATGTAGGCCTTTTTTTAAATGGAGAAAGCTCTGTCATACATCACTATAACTACTTCTCCTCTCCCTATGCCACAAGGAATTTGTCTCAGGTCATTACTACAAGAAACAAGCTTGGTGGGAGAAAAATCTCATTAAAGTGTTGGGTGTCCCACCAAGATTATAGCTCTTGGGAGTTTTTCTTTCACACATTGGTCCACACTCAGACTCCAGCAATTCCTAAAGGTCATTATTTGAGTGTTCCCACTAGTTCCTGCCCCTAGTGATTCCTGCTCTAGGAAAGCAGATCTTAGTTGTCACTCTGGATTATTCTGTCTCCTTGGATTTCGGGTGGTAGGCAATTTACCCTATGACCCCATTTCTCTGATGGGTCCCCAAAAAGTTACTGATATTCATTGATATTCTCTGTTGTTAGTGCAGAAGTAATGACTTCCAAGCTTTTGACATCTCTGCCTGAAAATGTGGACCTCTTTTTGGAGGCTTTTGATGCTCCTGATAATTTGATAAAGTTGAAGTTATTTTACTCACAAAGGAAAATGCACATATATTATATTTTTCTGTAACTGAAAACTACTGTAAAAACATGAAATTGCATATATACGTCACCTATTTTTAAATAAGTATTGAAATTACTTTCATACAGCTTATTAAATGGTGTTTATTATCAAAATAAACCATTTTGCAGGCATTGCATCTGAAGCATGTAATTATATGGCACTTTTAGATGTTAAATGAATGTAAAAAAAGAAAATAATATTAATATTTAGGCTAATTAATCTCCATTACCTATCACTTACATCGATATGCTTGACACTAGCAATTTCACCCACAGTCTAAGTTCTTTTTTCTTTTTCAGTTGGCCTCCAGTCACCCACTATTTATTCTGTTTCTTAAGTTTCTAAGAGAATAGTAGTAAACTATTAAGTAGTTACTAATGGTTATCTAAGTACCTCATTGTTAGTTTGACAATATAATTAAAGAATTTGGTATCATGTCATAATTAAACATCAAATGGACTCTATTATCTGAGCCATTACCAGCCATGAGTAAATGGATTTTTGAATATTAAATAAGACTCAACACTAAGGGCCTCTGCAAATCAAATAAACACAATGTATACTTTGAAGTTTTTATTGTAAATATATAACTTTAATTTTATTATTAGGAAAGGATGCATCCTAACTACATATAATACCTAAAATTAGGTGATACTGACCAACTCAATAAGGACTTTGTTTTTTGTATAGCAGAATTTATTTTTCTAATAAATGCAGAATAATCTTCAGTTGAGTGAGAAATGAGAGATAAAATATCAATTTTCTTTTATTATAAATATTAAATTGATGCTAAAAATCATAAACAGTAGCCTAAAAAACTACAGTAAAACACTACATGCCATAAGCTAAAATCTACTATCATTAAGAACTAAAAAACATGTGCTGTTTGAATTTTAGTAATGACACTTTGAACCACTATCTAATGTATGACTTTTTATAAAATATGCTAATGCTACTTTCCTACATTCAGGACCCTATGGAGTTTTATCCCTATTTACTAAATATGTACTCTATTTCATAGCATTTTTCACATTCATCTTAAACTCAAGTAAAACTGCACATAGGAAAGTTTGCTGATACGCAGGCACTCTCCTCTGCGATACGGTGAGAGCCGCAGGTCAGTCCTGATCGGCTTCTGGGAAGGCCCTAATAAGCTGGGAACAGCGATAGCTCATGATAAATTAAATAGAGGAGCCAAAACTGCTAAACAGGCTAAGAAAGTTGAGCATAATAAAATTGATTTATCACCTAAAATGACAAAATACAGCAAATGATTCTTGTGAGGGACCTGGAGGACACTTTGTTTAGCAAGATAATAAGGAATAGTCCGGTAAGGTGGAGGAATAAGGAAAAGTAGCGCACCATCATCACTGAGAAGCACGGTCGGCCCTGTTAATTATAGGCTGGAGTCCATTAAAGGAGATTCAGTTACAGAACTGAGCTTCCCAATAACAATGCTAATAATAGAATCCCCGAATAGCAGAGGACATTGTGCAGGGCATTATACTATTCCACCATGTTACTATCTGTAAGTAGGACCTGACTAGCACAGAGAGACAAGCAGCAAAGCTTGTTATTCCTCATGCCTTACTGAGACAAATGCGCTCCAGCTGGTGGGAGACTAACCCTTAAGAGGCTTAGGACTGACACATGGACAAAGGTTTTAAGTTCCAGTGGTCTGGAACATCTAGAAAACTCTCCATAAAGTATAGGGCAAGTCATTACACTTTCCACAACCCAGAAAAAAAATCACTTATGGGAGAGAAAGAGGGCATGTGGAGTCTCTAGAAAGTTCCAGTAAGACAGTTTAAGTGCACACCTCTAAGGTTCACTAGCAAAACCATGCTCCTTGCAACAATAAACTTCACACCATTTATAAAGCCGCTTTTAGCATACAAAGAGTCCTGGTAAATACTGAACTTCTGACCTAGGAGTCTCAAGAACCGGGTAGCTCCAGACCTAAAAAATCATAAAATAAAGTGAGGCCAACAGCAAATCTGTCCTAAAATGTAGGTGTTACTTTCAGCATTGGGCTCAAGCATACCCAGGGCACATGAGGGAACTATACTAATGATTGACACAAGTCACGTCAGCACCACTTTTGCACTGGCATCTTATGTCAAGTCACACAAAAGGTCTTATGGATGCTTTTCTATAACTAGCTGAAAGGGAATGAAACACATCATGAATGTGTCAGCTTGGTATGAAAATAGACTACTAACGTATGAGAGACACAACTCAGAGGTGACCCTAAAACACAATGGCGAGAGGAAATATGCCTCCAATGGTTACTGCTGTAGGTAGTACACCTGGTTATTTTCTGTGGAGAGAGAATGACTGAAAGTAAGGATACCGTATGTGTGGGTTAAAAGCAGTACTGAAGGCTTCCCTGGTTGGTCCAGAGACTAGAAAGATCAAGCTTGAAGATACACACACACACACACACACACAATAGAATATGACTTCTGTCCTAATTTCTATTTGGACATATGATATACTCACTCATATAGAAAGTATATATAGTTTTTTTATGTTTAAAGAGAAAGAGGAAGAATCTATACAAATTTGACAGTAGCACAGTAATTTATAGTGGATAGACGCATTGAGATATACAGAAGAGAAAAAATACAGATAAAGAAGTTCCCATCAGACTGTCAGCTGATTTCTCAAAAGAGACCTTACAGGCAAGAAAGGGCTAGAAAGAAGTATTCCAAGTCATGAAATCCAAAGACCTAAAGCCAAGATTGCTCTATCCAGCAACGCTTTCATTTAGAATGGAAGGGCAGATAAAGTGCTTATCAGATAAGGTCAAATTCAAGGAGTTCATCATCACCAAGCCCTTATTATATGAAATGTTAAAGGGACTTATCTGAGAAAAACAAGATAAAAAATGAACAGTGAAAGGACAGCAAACTCACAGTTATTAACAGCCACACCTAAAATAAAAGCAAACTAAGAGGACAGCTAGATAGGGAGCGGAAACATAGAAATGGAGATCACAGGGAGGGTTAGCAACAGGGGAGTGGGAGGAGGAGAAGGGGGGAGAAGGTACAGAGAATAAGTAGCATAGAGGGTAGTTAGAAAATAGACAGGGGGGGAGGGCAGGAATACTATGGGAAATATAGAATCTAAAGAACTTGTGACACATGGACATGAACAAAAGGGGGGAATGATGGGGGAGGGGTGTGCAGGGTGGAGGGGAGTGAAGGGAGGGAATGGGACAACTGTAATGGCATAATCAATAAAATATATTTTAAAACAAGAAAAAGTTACAAGTATCCTCACCTTATGAAGTGGCTAATCACAACAACCAATTCATAAAAGTCTAAGCATACTGCTTTAATTGCAAGTAAAATAAAGAGGATCGAAAAAAAAATTTTTGAGACAGATCAATTTTTATTGAGGCTGACCTAAATGTGAGAACAAAGAGACCACATCTAGAGCTGATAGAACAAGATAAATTAAAAATGTTCTTTATAGCATGTAATTAACCTCCAGAGGTATTATAAGCAAAAAAAAAAAAGCAAACATGGTTTTCTCTAGGAATTTGGATTGAAAGAAGAGAAGGTCAGAAAACTGTTGCTTTTGATTATCAGTGTTTCTATATGATTTGACCATTATACGGTGCTTATCAATTTCTCTGATTAAAAACTAAAATTACCTAACTTGTAAAAAGTAGCCAGGGTAGTACAGAACTATAAAACGAAGGTACAGAAATGGGGACATGAGTAGTTAATTTTAGGTTGTCAGCATGGCTGGGCCAGGGATACCCAGACATTTGGTCAAATGTTATTTTAGATGTTTCTCTGAGGGTGATTTTGGATGAAATTAACATTTGAATCGATGGTCTCTGAGTAAAGCATACTATCTTCTGTATGTGGATGGGACCTCATCCACAAAGTGAAGGCCTTTCTAGAACAAAGACCGAATGCCTCCAAGCGAGAAGAAATTCTACCAGGGCTACTTTGGACTCCGAGTGCAACTCTTCCCTGGGTCTCAAGCCTACCTTGTGAATTTTGGACTTGCATCTTCACAATTGTATGACCTAATTCCTTAAAATCAATCCCTCTCTCTCTTTCTCTCCTTTCTCTCTTTTATTGTACACACACACATACCTCCTGTTGGTTCTGTTTCTCTAAAGAACCCTCACTAATACAGATGTCAAGAACATATATAAAGGACACATGTAAAAAGCCAAAGGGGTGTACAATCTAGGGTGGGAGGTGGGGATGGCTGGGCTAGGGAGGGAGTGATAGGGAGAAAATGAAGACAATTGTACTTGAACAACAATAAAATAAATGTGAAAAAAAAACAAATTGGGTACAGGTTTCAGTGAAATGTTTAGAGATTAGTGATGTTTTAACTCTGTCTTGAAAAATAGGAATAAATGAAATGGATGGAATCGAATTGAGCCTTTTAAACAGAGCAAATCATGTGCAAAATCCAGCATGAAGGTTTTCATGGTGAAAGAGTTGGGCTTTTTGCAGGATGTGTTTGGAATAGAGATGTGTTTAGAGAAAATAATAAAAAGGTCAGAGAGAATTAGTTAATAAAGGGCCTGTATGTCTGGACTTTTTAAACAATTTCAGGCAGAGAAAATGTAATGTGATTTTTTAAATTGTTGAGAACTGTCCATGTATAAATGAAATGGATAGGGAAAAGCATAAAAATGTAAATGAAAAAGCCAATTTTGGAGACTGTGACAATTAAACATGAGAAAAATTAACTAAAATTTTAGCTACTGATATTGGTCACAGCAGAAAAATGGATATTTAGGTTAGAGAAATGACAGAAAATATGCCTAAATGATAGAGCTATGACGGGGAGAATGATCACTGAGACTGACTTCCAAGTTTCTGACTGGAGAGACAAGAAGTTTTAAGTCATTCGCCAAGCTGAGAATGTAGAAGAATAAATACGGCAGATGGCAACTAGATATAAGGCTGGGATAGAAATGGATGACAGGGTAAGAAGCAGTATAAAAGCCACTGATGCAGTTTTTAAATTTCTTTATGTCAGATTTTGAGCCACTGTTCTTACGTTCAAGTAGCTATGTCCAGTAATCCATTGTACATAGGAGACCAAAATCTACACATTTGAGAATCATTAGCATATAAATTGTCATTTGAGCCATTAAAACCTTTCAATCTGAAGAGAAATGAGAAGGAAAATTCTGGAAAACCCACCGGTGGGTATTGAAAGAAGAATGCACCGTGATGACTAATCCATAGTGTCTCTGAGAAGTAAGAGAATTAGGAAGAAGTATTTTTTTCAATGCTGAGAAATGAGAAAGCTTCGAAAAGTAGTTAAGAACCTTGAAGATCATATGGTCTTATAAGACAAAAATCTGGCCATTAAATTTGACAAGTAAAAAAGACTTCATTTTTAAATATTATATTTTAAAAATATAGAAATAATACAGAAAATAAGAGTAAACCTTTATGAAATTTTTAAACAAGAAGGGCATCTTATGATTTTTTAATTCTATTATTTTTCTGTGAATGTCATCAAGGAAGCAAGGCAAAAGAGGAGAGCAGAATAGTCATGTTTTTCCTTTCAGGTCTCTCAGCCTTAAAGAGCAACATCCACTCTTAAACAACATGATACAAGTGACCCTGGCTTTGAGTAGGATACAGTTAGTGGATGAGACTATTAATCGACACCCTTGAGGGGAGAGGAGGTGGGTGTATATACAATACCTTACCTTTAAATATCAAGTTTAAAATATTTTAATAGTTAATTTTCAGTATTAATGCTGATATACTATTTTGCCTAAAATTAACATATGTTGCTTGAAGAATTAAGATTACCAAGAATTTCCAGGAAATAACTTCAGGATATATCAGAATACATCTACTATTTGCCTTAAGATTCCCACTTGGAAGTTCTATACCAGGTAACTCATTATACTATATATCTATTATTTTATGTATTATATATATATGTATATATCAAAGAGATTTATATACATGAAATTATATTATATTTAACTTTCTTGATTTTTGTACATATAATTGTGTAGTATGTATATGTTATGCATATAAATAAACAAAAATGACATATGTGTAAAAATTCAAGTTATAATATAAAGCAAAAATAATTCATACATTCTCAAAATAAAATTAGTTAAACTTTGTACATCCATTGAATAGTATATTAAAATCTAAATCTTAATAAAATCAATTAATTTAGAAGATAATCATACAAAATATTAAATAAATATATAAATTTTATGCATAAATTTGTATATTGATGTTAAATTTATCATTTCATCAAACTTTGTGTCTGGGGAAGTGTCAAGAAAAGCCTAAAATATATAAGAATAGTTGTACCAGAAGTACCAATGTATCTAATTATCACAGAGTGATTGATATACATAATTTGGAACAAAGCATAGAATCCGGGAGCAGATATATATATATAAATCAACAATGCATATATAAAACTTGGTATGTGGTATAACTACATTGTTGATTACTAGGGGAAAAAAATGACCCATTCAACACCTGTTTCTAAGATATTTATTTTCCCCACTGAAAGGTGAAATTTAGATCCTTATTTTATGTTATGCACATAAATACAATGCACATGGATTGAAGAACTAAAAGGGAAAGAAAAACTTTTAGAAAAATACATAGTCAGTGTATTTATGATATCAACATAAGAAAGATAATTTAGTCAAGTCTCAAGATATATTATAAAGGGACAGACTGATACATTTAATAACATAAAAATTATAGGAAAATCTTCATGTCAACAGATACACATAATGAAAAAAAACATAGAGTGAAACCCATTAGATGCAACCTTTCCAAATGTAAGTATTTTTAATATCAAGTAACTTTTACAAGACAATAAAGTAACAAGTAATCAATAGACCTGGCAAATGATCTAAACAGAAAATCTGTGGAAGATATTTGAACAAGTGGAAAACATGAAAAGGTACTAGAAATCAAACAAATTTAGTTAAAATGAAACATAGCTTCTTGCCAGTTAAATAGCAAAATTAACATTCATAGAATTGTATAGCATCAAGGGTTGAGTGTTTGGGAATTCTTACTAATGTGTTTCCATTGGGAATGTAATTTGGTAAAGACATTTAGAGAGAATATGGCAATAACCAATAAACATGGAGATGTTTATACTCTATGAAAGTTAACCAGAGAGCACAATTCCTAGAATTTTTGTACATATAGGCAAAAAGAAATAAAAATACACCTTGCAGTATCATTTATAACTGCAAAGAGGATAACTACATTATTGATTAATAGTAAAAGAATAACTAAACTGTGTTTTTCCCCATATTGATAATCAAAGTAGTTAATAGAGCTACATGTAACAATGTAAATAAACATAAAATTATTTGGATGGAATTTGAGCTGAAAAATACATGTTATTCTTGTGTTATTTATAAAATTGTAGATGAATTATACAATGATATTTACATACATCTATGAATACCAATGCATATAGCAAAGTTTTAAAAAATGTAATAGATAGTTATCAGTTAAATAGTAACTAAACTCTAGAGAGAAATGTTGAGTAAGGAATCAAGAAATTAGAGTCATAGATGCTTTAGTTCATAAAATATCTAAAACATTTAAAAATGCTAATCTACATTGATTATAAATATCTCTTTAAAATTAATTTTCATACTTAAGCATGTTTCTTCATGGTCTATTTATTTATGTAGTACATCAAATTAAACAAAAGTATTTTTTCATATTTTCCTCTTTTGATATAAAACTACATAGAAATGTTAACAAATATAGGATATACACAGACACTGACTCAGATAGTGCAGATTCTTCTTTCATTTGCATGTAAGGACTTGTGCACACATTACGCTCTCTTCTATTATGTATATAGTCGTGCAAAACTAAACAATTACATGCCAGTTGGCCTAGTTTCCTAGAACTTTCCACTGTACTTAGAACAGTGACATACAATGGGGGGGGTAAATATAATATTTTGACATCATTTCAGGACTGGCATAAATCATTTAGTTGAAAATTCACTGCCAAAAAGCATCTTTCACTGTTCTTTTACAAATAAAATTTTCAGCAATTAAAAGTCAAAATATTTCATGGGCATAATTACAAAGCAAAAAGTGGCAACTGTAGATCAGTGGTGGAGAGAAAGAAACTGTGTGGCGATTTAATAAAGAATACAAACAAAGGGGAAAAATAAATAGAAAATAGAAGTAGGTACTCAGGATGGCAGGATATGTCTCATGTTTCCGCGATTTTTAGTTTTATATACAGTGTTCTATTTCATGGGAAAAAATTAAGGTGAATTTATTTCCCAAATTTTGGTGAGGGCACACTGCTCCCATGTCACCCGCTCTGACTGGAGGTGGACACCATCACATGCCTGATACATCTGTAGCAATTAATGTCTATATGAGTCATTGTATAAATGGGTTTAACCTTTCCTTATTATAAGAAGTGGCTATTTTGGGTTGCATATATTACCTCTTTTTTGGGACACAGTAAGAGAAAAAGGAGACAGTGACTTATTATACAGTTTAAAAATAAGGACAAAAATGAACAGATAGGGAGACAGTCAGAACATACTGTGATTTTACCAGAAGGAATGGCAGCTGAATATTTTTAAACTGGAGCACAACCTCAGGGTAACTTTCATGACCATTACCTGTCTTTCATTTCTCTTAACAGAAAGAGTATATGATTAACAATGTCCTTTGTCTTTTTATATTTATTTTATTGCAACTGATAATTTATTGAAAATATAGCAAATCCCATTTGGGCTTTTAAGGTATTTTAGTGTAAACTCAAAGAGCAAGTCTTTATACTAGTTAGCAACTTTCACTAATATGCTACTGTTCTCTGATCGTACATTCTTTTGCAATTAATATTGTGTCAACATGGATGTCCGTGTCTGCTTGGATACAGCTGGGGAAGGGAGGAATTCACTTTTGACCAGAAAAAAACAGCAGCTACACTTGCTAAATTTTGTTTCTATAAAAAGAATACCTGCTAGCCTGCTGACACGAGGCAGACTAAACTGCAGTGTTGAAAGATTAAGGCCAGCTGGTGTTTTTCCAGTTGATTAGCATTTTTGGAGCTCAAGGTGATCCCCCCCTTTATTTTTAACGGATGTTCATGACTCAGAAAAGTTGGCATCTTGTAAGCATAGTAAAGTTACATCTGTTAAAGGCATAAGAAATGAAGTCTGAGAAACAAATAGAAATCATTAGCATCAAAGCGGCTAATTTGCAATAATTACTATATGAATATTTAACTTGTTGATTAAATCAACTATTTATAAATGGCCAAAGTTTAATCTATATCCTGAAGATGTGTAAGAAGCATACAGGAAATGTAGAGGAAGAAATTACATACCTGTGTTGGAAGAAATTTTTCCAAACAAATGAAAATGAAATCTGCAATAAAAACTGGTTTGGATCCAAGGAAAAACTAAACTGTATTATTATAAACTGTAACTGTATTATAAACTTAACATATATTATTTTATGTTAAGGTGTGAACTATCTTCTGTACAATACAAATAAATATTTTCCACTTCCTTTACAGGTTACACCCACCCCTAGCCCCACCGAATACCACCACAACTGCTTTCATGCTCTCACCCTTTCCTTTACGTTCCCAGATCTTAGGTAACATGAGCATTCCAGACTAACATATTCTGACAGGTGGGTATGATTTCTCAATAATTCATATATTTATTGGGCTATTCATTGTGTGGTTGGTCCATGCTTACCATATTCACTCCCTATGTATGGCTACTACTTATTAATATAGAAAATTAGTTCAAGTAAACATTTGTAAAATCTTACGTTTATTTTACTCTGGTATGTCTTACATCGTCACATAAAATTTATAAATTACTGAAAACATTTTGTTAGCTACTGAATGAAAATTCAAATTAAATCAAGAACAACAATACTCATTTAAAATAAAAACTGTACTTGAATAAGAATTAAATAAAAATTAAAAATGAAAATAATAAAACAATAAGTGTGAAACGATAAAAATAATAAAAATAAATAAATAAAATAAAATGAATGCTTACAAGTATATTTAGAAAAACACTCCCATAAATAGAGCAGGTAATCTTATTTTAAACATAAAAAAGCATAGACTTCAGATAACATTTCAAAAATCGATGTTATACTTATTATACTTATTATAATTATAATTATAACAAAATTATACTTATTGAATGTTTGTTTATTTGTTTATTTATTTATTTATTTGATTGTTTTTCACTTATAGTTGTCCCCATTTTCCTCCCCTTACTCTCCTCTGCCCTACCCACCCCAACTCCTGCATTCAATCCTTCCCTCCCCCCTCATTGTTGTCTTTGTCCACGGGTCCTTCATACTTATTCCTTGACCTTTCCCCTTCTTTCCCCCATTATCTCCCTCCCCGCTCCCCTCTGGTTCCTGTCAGTTTGTTCTTTATTTCCAAGTCTCTGATTCCATTTTGCTCACTTATTTGTTTTGTTGATTATGTTCCACTTATAGGTGAGATAATATGGTACTTGTCTTTCGCCGCCTGGCTCATTTCACTTAGCATAATGTTCTCCAGTTCCATCCATGCTGTCACAAAGGGTTCTGCTATGTCGTATTCCATTGAGTAAATGTACAACAGTTTTTTGATCGACTCATTTACTGGTGAGCATTAGGTTGTTTCCAGCACTTGGTATTTTATGATCACGAGTTAAGAAAACATAGAATGTGTTTCCTATTTAATGTGAACATGTTTATTACATAACTGAAGAGTAGAAAAACATGTTACAGGCTATTTACCAGGTAGACAGAGATATCTGTGCTAATTTATTTCTTTCTATTATACTTCCAGTTATTTGATTTTATCAAGTAATACTCTTTGACTAATATTGTAACTACTTAAAGATAAATTGAGTCATATGAGACTTAGTCTTGAGCACCATATATTATTGGGCTATCAGTGTATCTACTGTTCGGGCAGAGAACTATAAAACTTTTGCATGGAGCTGGGAAATTTACTTAACCCACCTTTTGTCATTTGTCTTATTTGTACTTGGAATGCTTTTGTCTCTT
The DNA here is from genome assembly GCF_014824575.4 of Sturnira hondurensis. Classification (NCBI taxonomy): domain Eukaryota; kingdom Metazoa; phylum Chordata; class Mammalia; order Chiroptera; family Phyllostomidae; genus Sturnira; species Sturnira hondurensis. The sequence goes on from NW_028076767.1 coordinate 33,097,806, forward strand.
AGATTCCAAGTCTTAAATGTCATAAAATTCTATCAACTATGTAACACTTCCTATTTAAGTCATGCCTGGAGATAGAGTGAGCTCACTGAACATGCTACAGAAATATTTGGTGTGCTACCTATCCCCACATGATAATTTTTAAGCCTAAATGGTGGAGAAACATTGGCAAGGGTAATATGAACGTAAAAATTCTTTTTGATAGAAAGTCAACTTTGGTCATTAAGAGTTTAAAAATAATTGTAAACAGAATGATATTCATAAAGCAAGGCCACTAAAGAGTTAAGTATGGGTTTAGATCTTTGAAAGCAGTGTTTCAAATACAAAAAATTTTATAAATTGGAAAATTATAAGTATCTATATGTGTTTGGCTCAGTAGATACAATAAAGAATCAGCTGTTCTTAAAATTCATGGTTTTATATGATTTAAAGTCATATTAAGGGTTACAGTTGTTAAACATCTATATAATAACAGAGTGAATACTGTCAAACACTAAAATTATTAATTTATTTAGTTTGGAGCAAAGATCATTTTTTCATAGATTAAATCTATATTTACTTGTTTCAAAGAAATGAAATTTAAAAATAAAAATGTTCCTTGCTTCTATAAGAACTTTCATTGGACACATATTGACATGTATTAGGGATCGAAAAATTAAATCTCATCTCCAAAAAATAAGATAGAATTAATTAATGTATGAAAGAAGTGAAAATAGAAGAGATAATCTTACCTATAATTTGTTGTGTGTTTTGGCTTTGAGTGATCATATGTTTTGTGGATTCATGAAAATTAAAATATCCAAAAATATTAATAAGATAAAATAAGATAAATGAGATAAGATAATAAGATAAATTTAAATATTAAACTTAAAATATGAATAAGATAATTAGTATTTTTAAAAGTAGCCTTACTAAAATCTCAAAATAAAATTATTTGAAGATTCAGGATCATTTGCTCTGAAGAAAAGTAGTTTAAATACAACATGAAGTCTACAATGTCCCTTAGTTAAAACTTGAAATCCATTATATAGAGAATAAAATCATGAATTTCTGCAGTTTCAAATATAGCCAAGTAATCATATGGATATTTTATGTACTAATGAACTATTTAAAATCAACTATATGTAAATGTGTATTAAGGGACTCATAAAAGCAAAGATGATTGCTGAGACAAGGGACTTTGGAGGTTATTAAGGAACCATCTTTGTTTATTAGGTAAATATAAATATTAAAAACACCATTAATGTACACTAGTATAAAGATAAAAATGGGTATATTTTGGAGCACTATCGTGTAATGGAAACTGGACAAAATGGTCTTACTGACACAGCTTTCAGTGTCAGTCTCTCAAATTACCAACTATCGAAGCCTAGAGTTCAACCTTTTTGAGTCACAGTTTTGTGATCTATAATATGGAACAATAGTAACTTTTAATAAAGTGGTGGGAATAAATTTAAGTAAAACTAAAAAGTGCTTACCACATTGTTAGCAAAATAGCAGATGCTTCACAAATATTAGTTAAAATATTAAATGCTAGTTAAAAACATGAAAATAATACTTTATTTTTAAATGTCAGACATTGGTAAGAGTAAACTAGATAAAATTTTATGACAGATACAGAGATGCGAGGTGGACAGATATTGTCAGGTAAGCTGCACTTGCCGTATCACTACATCAAAAGAACTTACAAGGTAAAGTCAGAAAGAAAACCAGTAAATAACTCTCTGACGCTAAAAATAATCACCAGAACACTCTTCTTTTCATCTCACATAGGTATTACACATTCTGATAAACAGAGCAGCAATGGAATGCTGACAAAACTATAATATTTTTCCCTTTGAATTTATGTCATCAAATTTTTAGAAAATTTGAAATGTTCCTTTTCAAAAAAATTGAATTGTAATGGTACCTTTAGTTTCAAAACTGGGAGGTAAAACAGTGATACTTTTTAGCATCAGGTTTATGCTTCCACAGATTTAAGCTATTATTATATACACATAGATTAAAAATCCTCAATATTCCTTTTAAAGTTATATTCTCCTTAGAAGATCTGAGAAAATTCCTATACTTGCTTCCTTTAACTTTTTTTTTAAATAGGCATATTTGCAAAACAGCAAAAGGCCTTAGGTATAATATTTGGTAAGTGTGGAAATGTATAGACCCATGCAAACAACACTCAGTTCATAGGACAGAACATTGCCTCACCCCAGACAATTTTTCCATGACACCTTCCAGTAAATTTCCATATCCAGTAGGTAACTCCTACACTGATAACGTCCATAACATATTTTATTTATCTCAACTGATCTGTAAGTAAATGGAGCCAAAGAGAATGTAGAATGGTTGTGATACTCCATTTGCAGGCTGAGTCTTTCAGGAAGTTAGTGTGTCTACTCCACGTTCTGTCTAGTCTTCTGCAGTCAGAAAGAGACAATAATAAAGATGCAAGGGAAGTATAAGAAGCAGCCCTCATCCTTGTGACTTGGTATGAGCAAAAACCACCCCCGACTATAAAAAACTATATTGGTTCATTATTTGACTAGGAAAATACTTCTATTCTATGAAGCCTCTGAAACAGTGGTGGCAGCATTACCCCACCTATAAAATTAGTCAGTTAATGTATTGATGTATTGTATTCAAACAGACAAGATTCCTCAGCTGCTGTCAGCATTAGGAGGAACTTATATGGAATCTGAAAGGGAAGTCCAGATCACTTTTCCAATTTAAGTAAGTGTCATTAAGTCAAAATGAAACTATTTAGTTCTGGTTGTGACCTGAGCAGAGTTACTAATTCATATGCAATCAAATTACGAAAAGAGGCAGCGGGTTATACACAACTTAATGCAGATGTTCAACTAAGAATATAGCAGTGATTTAAAATTCAATAATGTCTCAAAATGTAACCCATATTTAGAATTTTTAAATGACAACCTAATTTTGCAAAGATAATGCCAGACTGCCAACTTATATGATAAAATATGTATACCGCTTACTTCACTCTTGTCCTTCAATGTTTTCACAGAGGTGACATCTCAAGACTGAATACTGGAGTTGGGAGTAAAAACTAAGCAGACAACTTGGAATTCGTTTGACATCATTGATGAGCAGAATTTTAAAGCGGCGGCATATGAGAGGGGTTTTACACTAGCTAAACGAGCAGATCATTATTAGGGTTAAGAGCTTGGCCTTGACAGTACGTAAGTGTAAAAGTTCTTGCAGAACTTGAACTTTTGAAGAAACAAATCTGGGATACTGGCAATCACAATTAACTTCAGTTGAAGACCCAAAAAGCCAACTAAAGGATCCAGCAACAAAATGGGAAAAAAAGGCTTAAAATGGCAGAAAATATGGGATGGAATCCTTGCTGATACTCTGTACCCACATGGTTTTGAGTTAATTTTTGCCAGAGCAGGGTTAAAAGCACTTGAATGTTTGGACATTTATGATACCCCAAGATAGATGGATAAAATAAGAAAAGTTGAAAGAAATCACTGGCACCAAGAAAGACATCAGTACCCGCTGTGACACTGGTGTGGACAGTGGAACGAATGAGAATGTTGTATCCAAAAGTTGGCCACTGACACAGTAAAGAGGTTCGTTCATATGGTGGAACTGACATCATTATGGAAATTTTAGGTTGGTAATTACTGAGCTAGAGGTATAAACATTTTCCAGGCTGAGCTCTGGTTTAGGATCTTAGAAAAGAAACAAAAGATGAAGCCCTGGCTGGCGTAGCTCAGTGGATTCAGCGCGGGCCTGCGAACCAGACGATCCCGGTTCGATTCCCAGTCAGGGCAAATGCCTGGGTTGCAAACCGGTTCCTTGCAGGCTAACTACCAGCAGGGGATGCACAAAAGGCAACCATACATTGATGTTTCTCTCCCTCTCTCCTTCCCCTCTAAAAATAAATAAATAAATAAAATCTTAAAAAAAAAGAAAAGAAACAAAAGATGAAATGCTGAATAGTGAGGTATGATAAGCAAGGAGAATTTACACAATTTGAGAAAACAACTGGCTAGGACTCACTCAAACACGCATGAAGTAAACTAACATGCACACAAACATCCATGCATGCACACATAAGCACATCCATTCCCACAACATGAAGCCTTACCAAGTTGCAATATGAAGAATAGGGAAAATGCAGAGGAAAATGGGAAATACTAAAAATAGAAAATATCATGGAATAAATCTCTTTTCTGTTGTATGAAAGTTTAGGAAAAAATCCTTGAAGGTATATACTTTGAAAAAGAGATAAAAAATGAAATCAAAACATGAAATAGAAATAAATGTAAAGCTGAATGGAATATAGAGTACAAAGCTAAAGGAGTTTTGCTGTGAAATAATTAAAAGCTAAGTGGACACTGTTCAAAATATGAACAGAAATGGGAAGAAAAAAACAAAACAGTTGTATTTAGGATAAAGAAATTCAAAAATTATGGAGTGATCAGTTACCCTCCTAAACATATCAATAGATATTAAATAAACTATTTTATATTTTCAAAGAAACAGTCAGTAAAAGATGTTAGGCAAGGATAGTTTTGCCGGTCAATTGCTTTTTGGCTCAAATATTACAGATGTTCTTCCAGGTCAGATCTTTCTTCAGTTGTTCACAAACTTGGCTACATATTAAAAACAAAAGCATGGAAGCTCTTAAAATTCTCTGCTTCCTGGCCAGGCTCAGATCAGTTAACTAATTAACTCAGAATCTCTGGTCATGGCACCCAAGACACTGATTTTTTAATTTTTTTTTTACACACGATTTCAATGTGTAAACAAGGTTGAGGAAACTTGACATAGAGCAAAGCCATGCATTTCAAAAGCAATAAAAGAGGCCATACATGTTTTCACTGGGATTTATCCATTGATGAATAGATCACCTTTCCATTAGAAAACTGACTTGACAGCATTCTTTCCTTTCCTCATTTTGTTACTTGGTTTCAGAGTTGGTAATGGCTTAGCTACTTTTCACTGTTTTCCTATATTCACACGTATATGAATATACTTTCCTTGAATCATTGTAGTTGGAGTGTGTGCTACAGATGAATTTCATTTGCTTCTCTTTAAGATCAACACTTTACTTTGACATAGCTGTAGTCCCTCAGTCCCTTCTTACCTTCCTGAGTATTGATCAGACAATTGTCCCCTATCTATTGCTTTGTCACTTTTTTGCCTTTCCATTATATATGAAAAGTTGTATATAAACAGCAACAGCAAAAGTTGTATATAAACAGCAAAAGTTGTATACAAACACAGTTGTATATATAACTGTGCTTTTCTTAAGAAACTCTTTCCCTTGATGTCATCTTTCCTTTAGTTATTTTCTCATGCCTGTTTCCCTTTACAGCAACCCTCCCTGAAACAAGAGCCTCTCTTTAATTACCTACGTTCTTTAATCCCTCCTGACCCCAAAGATTCCTTCTCTCACACTCCATTCAAACAGCTCTTGGGAAAGGTACCAATCAATGACTTCTGTATTGCCGAATCATGCACTTCATTTGCAGAGTTCATTTGACTTAATCCATCAAAATAACTGGAAATATTTTAACTATTTCCTCCCTGAAACCCTTTTTTTTGCCTGGCATTTTGGCATAACTATGTCTATTGCTGTTTCTTTATGATCTGATGTTTCCTCCTATTATGTAATAAAAATTATACATTATTTTTTATTCCATCTGTCTGAAACAAGCACAATACCAAATTTATAGTGATTATGTTGAAATTATGATAGCAATGCTATTCATATATACTTTTGTTTAATAATTTTAATCACATAATTAATTAACATATTTTAAATGTATTATTATGAAATTCTGTTTGAAATCAAACTATTTTAAATATTTTAAAATTAAATTTATTCAAGATATTTTATGATTAACAACCTACTGTTACTTTAGACACAAAACATAATTATTATTTCATTAACTCTGCAGGGTTCTAAAAAATCTGTTGGAAAAACATATTGCTAGCCATTTTGTAGAATTTTCACATACAACTATATATTTATGCTTTATTGGTTGCTCAAACAAATGTTTCCCATTAAAAAATATCAGATTACCTATGCCTGGCAAGTATATTAAGTATTTAAGAAGAAAGAAAAAAAACAAAATAAAATAAAATTGGTACAACTATAAATGAACAGGGAAAAAAGTAAAAATTTTGAAAACATGTTGAAGAAACTTTTGTATTTAGTGGTAGGTCACTCACAGGAAAGAAAATGTTTCATTTTCCATGACTCAATTATAGTTAAATGGTTAAAAATGAAAACTATTCGCCTTAAACCATTTCTCATTAAAAAAAATGAATTCTAATTTCTTACAACAATCTTCTCAGAGTACTAACTAAAATAAAACCTTCAGTTAGTTTAATTTTAAATAATCTCTCTTGAGGCCTTCACTGTCTTAGCTGCTGGCTGACATGCCAAACTTGCACAATCACATCTTTTTTTTTCTCAAAGTACAATTTTTTATGCCCTTGGAAATATGTTGATAATATAAATTCTGAGCCTGAAAATTTGGAAGGTTATTTGAAACTCATTCACATAAAGAAACAAAAAATTATTACTTTACTTAAATCTACGAGCCTCTCAAAAATGATTTGCTGAAATTATTACTTACTAAGATGATGCTAATTTTAAGACTCATTGTTCAAGAAAAATGCAACATAATGTCACTTGCATTTGCATTATATACATTACTGAATGTGTCCATTACATATGGCTAGTTAACTGCTTGCCTCTATGCCAGTATGATTTCATGACAAGGACACTACTCTGAAAATGTATTGATTGACTGAGGTCAAACTTTTCTAGGCAAATTAAACTATGCCATTCAAAATGCTTTAGACGTCTTCGAAACATCCTCCTAAAATTCCTGTTGTCATTGGCTTCATGAAATTGTGGCCACTTTGGTCATAACATACACCAGAATTTATCTGCTGAGTTACTAACAAAATGCATTGATAGGTTACTTCCAATATACTTCCTGTTTGCATTAAGCACTGCCATAAAAAAGTTTAACTTCCACTCAGATCCCAGAGTTTAACTTTCTCTGTACTTAAAAGTAAGTAATACATGATTGGATAAAATCATATTGGGGAAATTCTATTTTAGCCAATTTGTATTAAACAAACTTTATTATCAGACCTCCTGATTGGAGATTCTAGCTATACCTATAACTTCCAACTATGGGACTTTAGAAAATGATCTTAACATTGTCACACTTCTGTTGCCCTTAAAAGTAAAAGATTATGATATTACCTAGTACATGAAGTTTTTCTAAGACTCACAGGATAATTTGTGATGAGTACCAGACCACAGTGCAGTCCTAATGTTTGGTAAAGCTATTGGTGAGATCTTAATAAAAACACCTGGCAATGGAGTCCCGCATCTCCAAGGAAGAGGCCTGCCTTAGTACCCTGCCATACTCCCTCATGGGCTGGGAGCAGACTAGGGGAAGTATGGGAAGCCAAGCTATGGATTTTAGTGCATATCGGCTGTAACTGTTGCTCAGTAATACTTCCTGCACTCACAGATCTGAAAGGCGCATTCTCATGGCAACCAAAGTCCATCCCTTGAGTCATACGGATCTATTTCTTTACACAGATTTGGGAGGCAAGTCCTCTATGGTTCCCATAGGGCTCCTCTTCCTAAAGAGACACTTAGAAAAGGAAAGAAGAGCAAGGATGAACTACTACAATCTTCTCCCCGCTGCTTCCTCAAGGCTGCAACTGATCATCATCCTTTCTCTCCACTATGCACTCACTGCTTTCAGGGCCAGCACAAATGGGGCTGTTAAGCAGCCCCTTTGGCCATTCAACTCGCACTCACATATTCAGTGAATCCATCTGTAAACTAACTGCAGGCTTTTTCTGCTCTTTAGCTGGTCATACAAGACCACTTAGGACCACTGGTGCAATCTAGAAGAGAGAGGACCTGAGAAGTTGAAAAAGAGTGTTAGAACCCTTTCGGTAATCTGTCTATTTTTCTCAATTTAGGGGGGATTTACACACAAATGCGTGTACTTCTATTACTGAAATATGTGCATTGGTTCCTGAATCAAATTCAGTTTAAACATGGACACAGCCTCATCTCATTAAAGAAAGCAGAACTGGCAACCTGGTGATCTGGTTAACATTACTATCTAACAAATAACCTTAGCTTTGTGGGTTAAAACAATCATTTGATTTTGCTTAACAATTTTGGGGGGGAATAACCAGAGAAGAGCTTAGCTGAGCAATCTTGCTTTGGGTCTCCTGCTGGTAGCATGCAGGAGACTCAGTCACATGGTTGTCAGTTGCTGCTGGTTGTCAGCTGGGACCTCAGCTGAGTCTGTGGACTGGAATGCCTACCACTGGTGCTTTCTCTGTGGCAGCCTCAGGTAATTGTACTTCCTACCTACTGAGCATCCCTGGGTAGCTTCTGGTGAATGGGAGGAGCTATGAGTAGCTTTTCTGTAATGGGTATTACAGAAAACCCAGAAGGAAGCTGCATGGTGTACTGCGACCAGGACTATGAAGTCATTCAGTGTTATTCTCTCAACATTTTTTACTGAAGGTAGTCAGCCGCCTGGAAGAATTAAGGAAAGCAACAGACTCTACTTCTAAATGGGAAGGGTGTCAATGATTTTGATAATATTTTTTAAAAACCACCATCAGTTTTCCCAAGTCACATTTCAGCATTCAGCTTTCCAAAAATAAACAAAAAAAACAATCATTAAAATAAATGAAAACAGCAGTGCCAATAAATCTTATACCACTGAGTTTTATATTCTCGACTATTTGGTATCCTGTGTCTCTCTGCACATTCTCATTTTTGAGAGCCTTGAATAACCGTATTGCAAGATAAAAAAACATTCTTAGATAAATTACAAACAAAATAATCAGCATTAATTAACAAGTTTAGTATGTATATTTCAAATAATTGTTCATGGTAATTCATGCAGCAGACATAGTCATAATATTATGAGGCCATAACTTCATATTTACAATCAGTTGAAAAAATAAGTAATAGTGGTGTCTACCTTTTAGGATTGTTCTGGAAATAATATGAGAGGACTGAAAAAGCAAATGCTCAGTAGATCATTAAAATTAAAAATCAGGGAATTTCTATCCAGTCCTTATAAATTAATATGGTACTGTCAGATCTTTTATCTATAATTATGTAAAAAACAGTTTTTTAAACAATGTACTGGAGGAATTACTCTACTTCATTTTACCATTACATTACTTGGGTGTCATTTAAAATAAATTAAATTATATAATTAAAAATTTGATTTTAAATAAACTATATACTTGTAATATTTAACTTTTAAATATATCATATATTAGAATGTTCAATGTTTTAAAATTTTTAGCAGATGGCTGAAGTCCAGGAGCCTGGAAAACTATAAGAAAACCACTTATAACTGGGGATTAGTGACCCATGTTACCTCTAAAGAGGTTTTATGGCCATTCCTGTGGTGAAATATAAGTAAGACCAACATAGTCCCAAAGTCCTGGATATCAGAATACCTTTGGAATCATTTGGTTTTTTCAAGGTCTTAATGTAGGCAAGATCTTCAACCTGACTGTCATAGATACTCAAGTCAACTTTATTAGATCACAGTCATTATTTTTTTTCCTATTCCATCTTTGCTCGAGAGCAATTATAAGCATCTCACTACCTGATATAAACCTGACTAGTAAAAATTAGCACCTTCAAATAATTCTATCAAAATGGATACAGCAATTGCAATACTGTCTGATACTCCTTACACTGACACTTTCTTAATAACAAACTTATCTAAATTTGTTTTAAGGGAATAGCAAGCAGTAAAAGGCATTTTTCTCAGGAAAATATAGATCCTTTATGTTGGAACTGCCCAATCAAATACAAGCTGACTTGCTGCATCAAACTCTGTTCTCATAGGTGTGTCTGATCCATGCACAGCCACAGCTGTTTTTAACAATACTACAGGAGAGTCACTGACTCATTCCACGACAGAAAAACACAATAAAGAAAAGGACTTCAGTGTGCATATCCTGACTAGACTGTAAGGAAAGAAAGGTTGTAAGACACAAAGTTTTCAAATTGTAGTATCAGTGATCTGAGTAGGGAGAATGACTGGAATGGCCGATTATGTTAACTCCAGGTTGATTTCTGACTTCTAGAAGTTACAGGAAAAGTAAAGTTTATAGATAAGTTTATGAAAGGATTCTGAATTTCAAATAAACCAAACTGTCATTTTCTTGCATATTTCTTGCACAGAACTTTATTATAGAGAGATAAGCTTTATTTCATTTAGCATTGTTTAACACATTTATCACAAAGTATAACATAAACATAGAATTCCATTATAGAGTTTCATGGAGAATTTCCTAATAACATATCAAACAATTCAACTAGTGTTTCATTGATTGTTTTCCAGGCCTGAGTGCTTTGCTCTCACCACCCGAGCAGAGTTAAAATGGCACCAGTATCTTAAAGCTGCATCTACTGAGTCTAGAAAAACTGCAAGCACCTTATTTGAGTGAGAACATCTTTACATGAGGTTTTGCATCCTCTGAAGTCAAATGCCTCTTACATTTTGCATTTGTAAAAATTACAATGAAAGATAAATTTAGGGAACTGGGGTTTCTTTTACTCTAACTAATGTTTTAGGAAGAACTGGATTTATAATTGAAGCCAATCTATTTATTGTAAAGATTTAGTGTTCAGGTGAACCAAAAAGGGCACAGGTCCTCTGAGCTCTCTGAACCAAGACATTATCTAAGACACAGACATTGCTCAACTGCTCTGGGGTTACCGCGTCAGGGCAGCAACATGACATGCTAGCATAATGTCACCCTAGGGGACTGGCTTCTTAGTTTTGTAGAATTACTTTATCTACATGTTCGCTTGTCATATTTTTAACCTCTGGTTTTCTGTTGAACATGTTTTTTTTCCTTGGCACTTTTGTTTTGGGGCCTAAAACGGACATAGGAAGGAAAGACAGCTTTATTTAGTGCTGTGATGTGATCTTGTTAAGATAAACATAAAACCAAGATGATTCCACTGTTTCTTTTAAATTTATGAGAAAGTTTTACTTATTTTTTCTACTTTAATGTCTTCCTAGGGATTGAAATGTGGGAGAATTTTTATGATAGCTAAATATGAGGCATAAGATTTTCACATTATATTATTAAAATTAATGTTATGGGGTCATTTGAACCATTGTATCACCCTTAGTGACTCATAATTACCGCTGTACCTGGGAAAAATAAAAATGACAACAGAGAAATAGATCATTTGAATCTAGTGAGGAATATGGCTTTAGATTTGTGTACTAGTATATCTGTCTAACCCACTTCAAGTATATCTGAGAAGCAAAATGTAATAACTGAGCACTGCTCCTGGAATATACACACTGAATCAGAAAGTGGGGATAGAACCTCTCTGCTAAACTGGCAGTCACCTTCCCTAAAGAGCACAGCCATCATGCTGGGGACTTTTTTTATGCTCAGTGTTTGAGAAAAACTAAAGGAGACTATATATAGAATGAACAATTTCTTCTTATTTCCAAATAAGACTCTTCATTACTTTTCCATGGCTATACACCTAGAAAAATTACTAGGTAAGAAACTTCTTTAATTTTTTTCATCCATGGAAAGAATGAATTCTCACTTAAACAGTGGAGATGTGCTGTGATCACCACACACAAACCGGTAGACCCGCTCACCCAAAACTTAATTTGAATGTCATTATTTCTGAATATACCACTCACACATTCCAAGAGGCAAAGAAATAGTTTATCATTTGCATAATTAATATTTTGTAGGGAAAGCAGAATAAGCCCCCAAAAGGTCCAAAATAATGGCTTGAGAGAGTACAGAAAGTTGACTGGCTTGGATTTTTTTGTGAGTAGGTAGTAAATTGGGATGAGATTTGACACACATGGGTTGGGGCTTGATTGGTTTGGACTCCTTTAATTAAATAGTCAGGATGCAGGAAGATATGACTAGACAGTGGGTAGAGGAGGGGCTGAGTAAGAAAGGAATTGCAGGAAACCCTGGAGGTAGTAAGGCTGAAGCTGCATGCTACTAGCAATGCATGTGATAGATTTTCCTATCACAGTACCAAAGCAGCTTATGAGAGAGGCTGTGTTCCTCGGGTAAACAAACCAGCAGGACAGTGCTGTGTTGCCCCAGCAACTGAGCTAGCTGGCAGGTGATGACAGATTCCCTGCAGGAGAAAGCCTTGCAGGAGTCTGCAAGGATGAAAGGAAAAGCCCTCCTACTCTCTTTCAGAACATGGCAGCAGAGGGAGGTGCTGACCTACCAGTCCAGAAAAGAATGGATTGCCAGGGAAGCTGAACCCTTCTGGAGTGCATGGGATTATGGGCCAGGAAGTTTAAGCAGAGGGTAGGGAGAAACACTTGGCTTCTTCCCTCTATCACCCCATCATTGGCTGGTCACACTGAGGCCGAGTCCTAATGCCTCAGCAGCGGCCCTCGGGCCACCACTGTGTCTTCTGTGCTGCATGGGGGCATTCTTCTCCTGGGATCTGTGCAGGGACCGTAGGCTGGAGTGCTTGTGGGACTCAGCAGTGGTCTCTGGGCCCCACAGCAGAGCCCCTACACAAGGGGCTACAGCAGAGGGCAGCGGCCCCCACCCCAGCGTGGTAAGCGATGGCAGGTGACCAGTTCTGCATGGTACTGCTTGGCCAAATGCATGGACATGCTGGAAAGCTGATGGCTGGAGGGACAGGTCACAGGCACTGGGCCAGTGGACAGCAAGTGGAAGAAAGGGCAGCGTGCAGCAAGTAGGATACGGGCAGTACATGCAGGCTCCAGAAAGGAGCCTGAGGCTCAGCACTAAGGAAAAGAAGCACCTTGGAGGATGACTCGGCTGCTGCCTGCTATTTCCCGAAGGACAGTCATTTTAAATCCGAGAAGGAACTCTGGGGCAGCTTCAGATTGGTCCGGCAGAGGCTGGGAGGGTTATTTTAATCTGGGCATTCTGAAAGGGGCGGGGTTGGCTCTGAGGCAGAAGCCTGTGGTTCTCCCGAAATAATAAAGCTTTGAATAAACAACCTCTTTCCTCATTCACCAAGCCTCTACCTCGGAAGTTTGCTTAATGGCAGGAGGCATAACCCCATTTCTTTTCAGTGATGGGCATGGGAAAAGGTCAAGCAGTAAACAAAACATTATATAAGACTGTGTTTTCTTGCTTTTCATCTATGTTTCCTTTTCCTCATTTTACCATTTCAATGAAATTTTCTCAATACATTGGTTTGTATTTCTTAATCCATCTCTAATCTTTTTTTTTCATTTTCTTTTAGATATATGATGATACTTGAACAAAAACAATATATTGGAAGCATGTATTTTCCTGTTTGTGATTTTAAAGTCTTAATTTAATGCTGTAAATGACCCCATAGTCTTTCCTTTAAAAATATTAAATAATTACCTTTACTTCCTCTTCATTCTTCTACCTTATTTTTGTTAAGAGAACTGTAACTCTTCTCTAGCAGTTCTCTGAGACACACAATTTAGTGAACTTACACCATCATCCAAACTCTCCCTGGAGAAATATCACTTAGATCTGTAGATTAAATATTCATAACATGATGCAAAAAATAATTATTATTTTAAAAGTACTGTTACAAAAAGTGTCTTATACAGATGCCCCTGAAAATTAAAGCTTATTTTTAACCCAGGGAGGTAATAAGTAATTGGATACTTCTTAAAATATAATTATCACCACACTTTTATGGACCTGGGAATTCATATTTCGAATCATAAAGAAAGTTTTATTAGCAAATGAAATAAATGTAACCACTTAGGTAAATTATTTTTCCCTTATTAAGTCCATGTAAAAACAAATGTGTGTTATTTAAACTGAAAATATCTTTAGAAAGCCTAGAGTTCAGCAGTTTCATTGCATACATCTGCAAACTGAAATGTGATTAGAGGTCAGGTCTTGGCTGAGATCAGGTCATCAGCTAACAAGTCCAGTGGGAGCAGACCTTCCGTTGTGCACAGTAGTAAAGAAAAAGCAAATCAGACCGAGATAAGCAGATCCTCTTACACCCATAGTACTGAGAACTTGAAATGACTCCATCAGTGCTATGAGACAAGAATGTGATTGCTAGCAATAACTTTATTATTCAGCTGTTTTAATGTAAATATTGTGGGAAGAAAAATCTGCACTGGCCTCATTATTTCCCTTGGGAGAAAGGATTTCTTTGGTTAACAAAACACTTCACAAGTCATTTTAATTGGAAAAATTGTTCTTGGAGTAGCACTCAAATAAATCAAAGAATAAATGTCTCAGGGAAAAATGAATAAACCTTTTGGAGTTAGTTATGTACAAACTAGGGAGGTGTTGGAAGGGGGTGGAGGGAGATCAACCATATAATAGGAGTCTTGAGTCAGAGCACAAGAGATAACAACTGGAAATTCATTCCCCAATGGAAAGGAATAGATAGTTGATGTACTTTTAAGAATAAAAGAGCTCCACTATTAGGAGTATATCCTAAGAACCCTGAAGCACCAATCCAAAAGAACCTATGCACCCCGATATTCATAGCAGCACAATTTACAATAGCTAAGAGTTGGAAGCAACCTAGATGCCCATCAGTAAATGACTGGACCGAAAAGCTATGGTACATTTACACAATGGAATTCTATGCAGCAGAAAGGAAGAAGGAGCTCCTACCCTTTGCAACATCATGGAAGGAACTGGAAAGCATTATGCTGAGCGAAATAAGCCAGGCGGTGAAAGACAAATACCATATGATATCACCTTTAACAGGAATATAAACAACAAAACAAACAAGCAAGCAAAATATGATCAATGACACTCAAATACGGAACAGGCTGATAGGGTCCAGAGGGCAATGGGGAGAGAATTTCAGGGGAAAAAGGGGAAGGATTCACAGGAACAAGTGTAAAGGACACATGGACAATAACTAAGGTGGGAGGTGGAAATGGGAGGGAGGTGGGGAGCACTGGGGGGGCAGGGCTGGGAATATAAGAAAACTGTACTTGAACATGAATTAAATAAAATTAAAATTAAAAAAGAAAAAAAGAATAAAAGAGCTCCAAATATGTCTAAGGTTAAGTTTACATTATATGTTGGAGATGATGAAGTATAGTTTTCAACATTTCTTTTTAAAACTAAGATCATTGTGTAAATGATACCTTGGAGAACTAAAAAAAAAAAATAACCATTTGTCTTTCATAGTTGGGTCGCAAACAAGGAAATGAGTGTAGGGAGAAAGATCTGAGAAAGTTCTAGAATGGAGAAGCCAAAAAGCTGCCTTACAAGTAACCAGTGAAATAAAAGAACCCTAGAATCCTTGGCCAGTACTCGAAAAAATGAAAGGCTTTCAGTCCTATATGGAGTAGAGTTGAGCCAATTATCTTTAAATGATGAAAGAGGATTGCCAGAGCTGATGTGCAGTTATATAAATTATAATTCTAAAGAACTCTCTACTGTAAATGCAGTCACCAAACTGGCATATAAGTTTGCGATAACTATTTATGAAAGATGAATATAGATAAATGTTGTGGTTTATATACAACCATTAGTTTTAGATATTAGATATTTATCTAAACATTTTACTACATTAATTATGTTTATGGCAAACAAATATAAAATACAATTAAAATATAGAAGAAAATAAAGTACATAAAAGTTTACAACTTAATAAACATGACTACCACTATATGGTTTAGATATACAATTTTTTTTAATTTATTTATTTTTCTTTAGAGGGGAAGGGAAGGAGAGAGGGAGAGAAATATCAATGTATGGTTGGCTCTCATGTGTCCCCCGCTGGGAACTGGCCTGCAACCCAGGCATGTGCCCTGACTGGGAATCGAACCACAATCCTTTGCTTCACAGGCCCACACTCAATCCACTGAGCTACACCAGCCAGGGCTAGATATACAATTTTATGAAAATAATATTAAGTGAGATGACACAATAAATTCTTTCTGTTGCATGATAAGCTTCTCTATACTTTAGTAATCAATTTTCCAATAAATATTATTTTCTCTACATAAACACTAAATAATTTGCATACTCTTGCTTTTTTACTTATACTAGATCATAAAAAGATTTTTATATCAGTATATGCAGATCATAGTTACCATATATATATATGAAGTTCATAAATCTGATTTAAATTATCCAAAGATAAAAAATCTATAAAAATGTAAAAAGCAACTCATGTCTCCAGCTTCATTCCTACTTACACTATTATGTTCAAGTCAAATAGATTATTTAGTATGTGACTATGGACAAATGAATCACCTTTCAAGTCTTACTCTTCTTGTTAACAAATGTAGTACTAACCAAGTAGACTTGTTTTGGTAATTAAATGATATATATTTAAAGCTCTGCATGGTCTGGCAGACATTTTTGCTCAGTACGTGTAGCCATTGCTAAATACCTTCATCCGCAGTAAATGGCAATTGTTATGAAACCCATGT
Organism: Sturnira hondurensis; assembly: GCF_014824575.4. NCBI lineage: Eukaryota > Metazoa > Chordata > Mammalia > Chiroptera > Phyllostomidae > Sturnira > Sturnira hondurensis. Next base: position 33,114,260 of record NW_028076767.1, read on the forward strand.
TTTAGTATCTGTAATGATAATAACATGGCTTTTCTTTGAAATGTTGATATGATTCACATTAATTCTCTTTGCTAGTAATAGCAAATAGCTATTGGATTATTATTAACCTAGCCAGGTAGCTAATAGTAATTTGCAAATTAACTAAATCTGTATTTATGAATTGGCCTACTTAGTTTCAGTCTTTATTTTTTCCCCAATGAAAGAGAGAGAGAGGGAGAGAGAAAAATAAAAATCATGGATAGTATTATTGTAAATTAAGGAAGATATACATTGTTCTCTTATCAAATTAAATTGTTAGAACAAATTATTAAAATTCACCATAAAACTAGAGAGAAGCTCAAACTGACATAAAAACTCCAAAAGGGTAATTTCTATGAAATATATACTGATCCAACATGTTTCCACAGCCAAAATGGTCTAAAACATGTTTTCTCCAGTATATTATTTTCTGATGTAGAATTTAGCTAAAATTTACAAAAACTATGCTGAATGGATGCAGATAACCAAACAGGAACCTAAAAACTGTAGGGAATTTTTAGCACTATTTATGTAAAAGCCACAGTTACCATATATCATCTCACTTTTAGTAAAATAGCAGCTATCTAATTGTGTCGAGTAGTTACACTGAGCTTAATCTGATATCCTAATTTTTACCATTTTATACCACATTTACTCTCACATTTTATTCATTAAGCTTTACATATTTTTAATTTTTTGTTATTTTATTACAGCTATTCCATTTCCCCCACTTTATCAGTGACTCAGGTGCCCTGACAGTATAATTAACAAATATGTTTAGTCATGCCACATCCTTTAATGTGCCTTAGATTAAGTTCAGCTTCCCACTATAGGTCAAGGTTTGTCCAGAAGATATCCAGCCATGTAATATGAAAAATAGAAACATTTATTGAAGAAGCCCCAAGATACAACAAACACTGTACATAGGATAATGACGCTTCAGTCCCCTTCAAAATAGGCACCTTGGGACCTCACACAGTTCTCCCAATCACCATCAGCTGCCCCATCACATTTTCCCGAATCTCATAGATGGTCTGAAATCTCTTCCCTTTTAAAGGTGATCTTACTTTGGGAAAAGCCAGAAGGTGAAGGGTGCCAAATCTTGTGTAGAGGAGCTGAGTCAACTGGGTGATCTGATATTTCACTAATAATCTCTGCACAAGATGTGATGCATGAGCAGGCATGATGTCATGATGAAACTGTCAATCATCCATTGCCCATAGCTGCAGCCTTCTAAATCATCTGAATGGTTTCCACAGAGGAATACACAAGGAATATACAAAAATTTGATGCAGATGAGAAATATACAAAATTTGATGCAGATTCATTGCTCACTAGTTCAGTCATTTTGAATATGACAGCCAGAGAGTGCACATGCTCACTCAACATCTACCTCCCCCACTGACTAGGACAGTGAGGTCATCACTGCTCACACGTGCACATTCCAGTCCACTCTCATGACCAAGTTACATCCATGTTATGCAAACCATTCTCATTATAGTAACAATAGCTGGACTTTTTCTGGGCAGTTCTCTTATATACATAATTTCCTAATGTATTTGTGCGTGTACATATGTATATGTACACACATAAATATATGTATACAAAAATATATATATACACATACAAACAAATACACTCACACATACACATATATAATATATAGCTCCTACTCAGGGTATTACATGAGTGGTTTTTATTTATTTAAAACAGCAACTCAAGATCAAAAATTATATATTTTTAAATAAATGCCTTATGTTCTTTCTCTTGCTTTTTAACTGATCTTCCATTTATTTTTATTAAAAAAGAAAATGAATGATTTTAATGTATGCTTTGACTTGATTTCTACTTTGGCTGCATCCCATCCTTTTAATGGTGTCTCAGCACCATTATTTTCTAGCTATTATGCCACTTTAGTTTTACTTGTTCTCTGAATCGAAAATTAAATAGAATTATTTTCTCAAATTGTGTTAATTACTAAACAACTTGTTTTTATTTATGTATGATTTTATGAGTATATCTGAAACACTTATATTTTAGTCAGTGAACAATTTTCTTTGATTTTTTTCACATTCTGTGTTTATGTATGTCTGTTTTGAGGTCTACTATGTAATCACTTTTGCATGGTTCCAGGACACTAAAAGACCATTAGGCATTTCATTGAAGATCTCAAACTGGGGGATTCATTACCAGCTTACAGGGTTTACAGTTCACTGAACAGACTTGTGAAGAGGCCAAGAACATGAATAAACCCAGAAGGGAAATATGGGTTTTTCTCTTGTTGAGAAAGTGGTTTTGGCAAAACATTGTGCCAGACTTGGTTGGCTTGGCTGTCACTCCAACACTGAAATGGCTTTTCCTTTTCCATCTAATTTTACCAGACTGCCAACCACAGTGTAAGAACAAATACATTCTAGATGCCTTGTGCCAATCAGTGGCACATTCTGTAACTTGATGAATTTTCCCTAACTGAGCCTGTCAAAAATCTGCTGCCTCAGGAAGATTTTTCTCTCAAGCAAGAGTTTTAAACTAAGGGTTTAAGGGAAGGGTGATCATAATATTCATTTGTTGTCTAAGCTGGGACACATTCAACAATGAAAGGTGGTTATTTATGCTTATTCAGGGACAACTATTTCAGCCAAATCCTCAATTATGGTCTTTGTAACTGTGACTTACAAGTATTCTACAGATGTGTTGATGGGAAGAATATTCCATTAGCTGACAACAGTTCAAAATCAGGGGACTTCACAAAAGAATTCATCTTGCCAGTTTTTCTTTAAAATTATAGTCAGATACTAACACTTTACATCACAATTTTGGTTCCCTGGGGAAGCAGACTCTGAGATTGAGTTTACTGAGCAGAATGGTTAAGTAGGAAATGCCCTTGGAATCAGTACCAGTGGAAGACCCCAGTGCAAGTCAGAGCGACGCAAGCACAACGATAGTCTCAGTGGACCACATGGGACACTCTAGAGCTAAACTGGCCCGGCACAGCTCCATGTGTATCCTCTGCCTCAAACAGGAGTTAAAAATGCACTGCCTGATGAGGGATCACATTGGAGAGGCAGCTGCCTGAAATTGGGGCAATCCTTGAAGTGGTTGATAGGTTAAAGCAGTCTGGGGTGCCAAGGCTTTTCTCGAAGTGGTGTTTTGGCGATGCAAAACACACTGTTAATAAATTAACACACTTTAGAGCAACAGTGGGCTAGAGATGGGTGGTTGATCTACATGATAGGAAGGCATTTCCAATATATTCTACTTGCCCAAGTTATCCCTTCCTATTACTTTCTTGGTCTTTGTCTGCATTTGAGCCAGTGACCCCTAATCTGGAGCAGTTTCTCCTGCCATTGTTGTTGGTATGACAGAGGATGAAATTTGTTCCTTAGCCTTTTCTGGGTTCCTGAGCTTTGCCCACACTCATGCCTTTCAGTTCTGCAGAACAGTGACAAAAGCAGTGCCTCACACGCCACCATAAGCAATGCCCCATTTTAAAGCAAATAGGGCATAACCCCCCTTGATTATTTGAAATTAAATTCAGAATTGTGACTACATACATTTTAAAAAATGCCATACCCTAAATGTAATATAAAGGTGAAATAAAAGGAAGAATTTGTAGGAAAATAACATCTATTTAATGCATAAAACCTTGAAGATGACTGTACCATTTAGAAATGTTGAAGGAGCCAGAGCCTTGTATCTAAATGGAGAGCCATAGTAAATGCACGTATACAGGTGCGGACTGAAACAATTATATGGCACAGAATACCCAAATATCACAAGAAACGATTCTCCAAAAGGATAAATGACTCATTCTCTCCCCGAAAGGTAGAATCTTTTTTGTTTTGATCTACACATAAATGGCGTTATTAGAAAATTTACTGAGTATTCATATTATTCAACACTACTTTGTACTTATGTGTAAAATGATTAAAGTTCCTATCTCACCTCTTAATAAACCAATTTTACCAACATGAATAATCAATGAAACAGTCAAAGTGTGATAGATGCAGAATACGGGGCAGATCTTTTTCATGTGGGACTTTTGTCAGCCTTGCTAGATTTCTAACACCCCTGGCACAAACCCAAATTGTCAGTTGGACCTTTCCATCAATAATGCCCTACACTGGAAGACTCATGTTATTAAAAAAAAACTGGAACAAAAGAACCTTAATCAAATTTACCAATGCACTTGTCAGTCCTTGACCCATTTTACCTAATCCCTAGTGGTCCATCATCTCCATTGCTTTCCCATTAAGCCCTACTATTACGGGAAGATGATTTATCAGTCTTTCTAGAACTTCATCTAACCTGTATCTGTCAAAAATTCTCCACAGTTTCTGCCATTTAGAAAATGGCCTAGGCAAGTTTCCAGGAGTGTTACAGGGGAGCCCCCTTTTCACATTTCCTTATTCCTTAGGATACTTCTTTTAATCTGGAAGTGAGATATTCAAACATGCGAACTCACTCCAACACATTTCTGGGAAGCTCTAAATATTTAATTTTGCAAATGGAAACATTCATTTTATAAAGATCTTGTTACCCTAATTGTATATTATTTCCTTCAGGAGAAAGCATCCTCTGGGCTTCTATGAGAGATCATTTCGACTGCCATTATTCCAATGTGATTACAGGAACTGTGTTAAAAATGATTGGAACTTTGGTATTATATTTAGAGCGCAGCCTTGAAGTCTACAATCTGTAATGTAACCAATATTGAATAAATTGAATAGGCTGGGGGTGGCAGCGCAGCAACAAAGCACTGGCAAAAGACTTGCCTTTTTGTCCCTCTTTTATCAGTAACTATTTATGTGAGTTCAGTGAAATGTTTGACTTCTCTAGGCTCTGTTTTTCCATCTGTGAAATTACTGAATTGGAAAATCTGATCTCTAAGGGCCCTTTCAGCTCCCAAATTCACCGACTGTTTTTTATGATTACCTTTTCTACATTTTTCAGATGTTAAACTGGCAGGGTTTTAGGCTTTGAGAATTCTGTTGTAAAACCTTCAGTTCTATTTTGCAAATGCAGATGTTTGGTTACATATAGAATTTCCCGGATGCCTAATGATATATGGCCTCAGCTGCCTTCGGGCAGATTATCCATCTGCTATTTTATGTTGACTCTGAAAAGATCATTTTAAAATGTCTTCAGGAGAATAGTTCTATGGAATATGACATATCTTGAGACACAACCAGGCATGACCCATTTCAGTGGAGATGGAATAGATCTGGAACCTAATCTACTTAGTGGACTGGAACTAACACCAATGTGGTTGACCTGTCTACAGCTGTTTTCTTGAGGGAAGCTCACATTGGCAGGCTGAACATGATATACGGTGAGTACACAACAGATGATAGGTAGTAAGTGCAGTCATGTCGCTGGTTTCCAGGAATCAATGCACAATAATAAATTATATAAATAAATCTTGACTTAATAATTTAATTTAATTTATTTATCAATTCATTAAATAGTCATTACTGTTTATGATGTGTTTGTGGGGAAAAAGCATATTTTAAAAAGCAGAATTTATATGCCGATATTCAGGATTATATAAATATTTCAGTTGGGACAGAGTTTTAGGAACAATATTTTTGGACCTATATAGGGAAAATCAAACAAACAACAAACATACAATTACCCTGTTTTATAAAACTGGAATAGTAAGCCAGATCACTGAAAGTTTATTCAGGCACAAAATACAATAAAAATTCAGTTAGAGAAACTAGAATTCAGTGAATAATTTTACATCAAGAATGACAAAAACATTGTTTGCCTTAAGGCAACAATTGAACTATTTAAATCAACCAATTAATTAATTTATTACCCCAAAGGTAATAGACTAATTTTAATGTCCTAAACAATGTGATTGTATTTTTTCTTTGCCCCACTTGTTCCAATACCCCTCATTTAATTCCAACTTCATAAAGGCTCATTTATTATACCAGAAAAAGAAGCTAAGATCACTTAAGAGAAGTTCATAATTTTCTGCAATTCTTCTGGTGGGTAATTCAATTTGTATAAACTGATCTTCACAAGGAACAAGGCATCAGATTGTTTCAGGGTAAATTAAATCAGTTAAAGGCTGCATCGGTAGCCAGAGCTTATAACATTGACTCCTAAATGTCTTCTTTAAACTTTAATTTCTACAAGTTTTCTAAAATTTCTCAAGCTTAGACTTGTAGACACAAGTGAGCTTTCCTGATCTTCATGGGCACAATGGTTTTTAAAGACATCATTCCACAATATAAACAAATCAAATACATACATATCACACACTAAATTTAAATTTTACTTTAACAATTAGCCCTGGCTGGTGTAGCTCAGTGGATTGAGTGTGGGCCTGTGAAGCAAAGGATCATGGTTCGATTCCCAGTCAGGGCACATACCTAGGTTGCAGGCCAGTTCCCAGTGGGGGACACATGAGAGGCAACCACACATTGATATTTCTCTCCCTCTGTCCCTCCCTTTCCCTCTCTCTGAAAATAAATAAATAAAATATTTAAAAAACCAATTAAAATAATATTTTAATTTTTACATGTGTCTTATAATTAATGATGGACTATGATTTCTCTGCAACTATCTTTCATGCATATTGTTTTCAAATGTAATGGCATTCCTATAAATGCTAAATTTAATAATTAAACCAAAACAGTTACATTTGTCATTTTAATCTTACATTTGTTAATTCTGACTTTACAAAATTCTTCTTCTCTTTTCACAGTTTTTCAAGTCATAAACATTTAGTGGTTCTTTGAAATGGGTATAGGCCACCTGTTTTGTGCATGAGCTGTTGAGTGCATAAGACAGTCCTTTTTAGGGCTGTAAATGAGTGAAAGCAGCCAGATGTGAGATCATTGACAATGGTATATAGCACATAAAGAGCACACGACCTCTCCATAGAGCACAGTAACTGGAAAACAGAGAAATTTCACTAGATTTAAGCTTCTGAAATACTATTGTGTAAAGCCAAAGACTGAGAGGAAACAAAGGCTCTTGGGGATGACAACACATAACAAACAACGTTCGGAGGAGAATAGAAACTACAACTAGACAAATACTAACAGGTCAGTTGTCCTAAGTTATCTAGGACACATTCATACACTCAAAGTACATTCATTGAGACCTAATGTGCGCTCCATTTCCAGTAGGTTTTCCAGGTATAATCCAGGTAAATTTAATTTTCTAGAACATTGAATACATATTACAAAAAACCTACTATTTATTTATTGTTTATATGAATTCCAAACTTAACTGGGAACCCTATAATTTCATGACTTAAATTTGGCAATCTAATTTCTAGGCATTCAGGAAAACAACAGCAGAAATAGGCACAACCCCATTTCTAGTGGAAGGGGCAATGAGATTCCAAGAGAAAAGCATTGATGGAGTAACCACAGGAACAAATGTAAATTGTTCCCATAACCAGTACTATAAAGGAGAAAAAGAGATGATTATGCTTTTGAGACTCCATTATAGTTGTTTTTTTTTTTTACCTGATTAAAGAGGTTAGAGTGTTCTTTCATACCATTCAAAGGAACAGGAGGAGCTAACTAGGCTAAGGATTGGGGCAGTGTTGTGGGCAAGAGGAGGTCAGAGAACTGCATCCTGAGGAGTAAGAGACAGAAAGATTTTCGCCTGAGAGATATGTATAGAAAAATCTAATTTCAGAAGAGCTCAGATAAGTGAGTGAAAATTAAAAGGACAAGCCATATGTGTTATATCAAGATCTTTCATTATCTTTAGAACAAACGTGAGATCATAAGAGTTTTCAGCAAGGTGAGGTAGGTAGATGGTGTCACACAAAGAAACTGGAGAAATACCAGAATGAATACCTTAAACCAAACTACTTCATGCCTAGTCCTCCTCTCTGTCTCTTCTCTCTCTCTCTATCTCTTCTTCTAAAAAAAAAAGGGGGGGGGAGAATGTTGTGTCATACAGTCAGAATTATATCCTTAATCTGATATTATTTCTCTATTTATAAAATCACTCTTGGTCTCCACATAGGTAATAGACTAATTTTAATGTATTACACAGTGTGATTGTATTTTTTCTTTGGCCCATGTGTTTCAAACCCCTCATTTCATTCTAACTTCATAAAGGCCCACTTATTATACCAGAACAATAAGCTAAGATCACTTAAGAGAAGTTCATAATTTTTCTGGTAGATAATTAAATTTGTGTAAACTGATCTCCACATTGAACAAGGCATCAGAATTGTCTCAGGGTGACAGAGAAGACAGCTATGAGGGAGAAGTTCTCATTCTTACCCTGCTCCCAGCATAGGATCTCATCATGTAGACATAAAATATTGCTAAGCAGCTTTTTATACACTAAGAAATAGTGGAAAGACATAAAAAAGTGATCTAAATAATTCCATCAACTTATTGAAATCCACATTAAAAGTGTGGGAAATTACCAGCCTGGGCTGTTTCTCAGGGCATCTACAATGAAAGTAATACATTTCTAGTCCTTTGTACACAGCACCTCGTATTCTTACTGTGCCAAGAACACAATGTCTGTCTGCAGTTTGCAACTAAATGTGAACTCTTTTGATTTCTAGTAAAAGTTGGAGTTAAGACAGTCTTCAACTGTATAAACAACAAAAAGTTCAATAATTTTTAGAATCTTATATTACTTCAGTATCCTAGTTTTTGAACACAAATCCATATAACACATTAAAATGACTGGAATATCAAATAATTCATTAATTCCTCAAAGAACATTTGTTGGCTGATTCCTATGTGGACTTATTCATGAGTGAACTGTCACGATACATCTGTGTATTTATTGTGTAAAAGGTCAGAGAGAGCTAAACATTTCTAAAACAATATTGTAACAAAATCAAATGTAGTCATGCTATAGTGGTTACTGTAAAGGATTCAGGGAAGGCTTTGTAGCTAAAAGGGTGGGTAAAGTCAATTCTGAAACAAGGTGAGGAAGGAGGGGGAGAACAGGGGACCAACAGAGAGATGGGGAGAGAAGAGACAGAGAGAGAGAGAGAGAACAGATTTCATAGAGCATGGACAGAGAGTGAAAAAGAACAGCTCCCCCAATCAAGAACCAGAGTAACCCCATTTCAATGAAATAGTTTTTGAGATGAAGATTGAGGATTTTTTTAATTTTGAAAACATGTAACAAATCCCTGTGTGCAGTGCTAAAGATTTGAGACTATGATAATAAGTTGACAGACAGTTTTTGAATGGTTGTGTAGCAATGTTGCTTTTTTGAGAGGGAGCCCCCCCCCCAAAAAAAAATGGTATGGGTGCAATGAATTCAATGATTACTAAAAGATTGGTCTGGCTTAACTTGATAATAAACTGCACAAGTGAGAATAGTGGGTAAAATGGATTGTAGGTGTTGTTGATAAAGTCATCCACAGATGTTAACAAACCTAACACATTTAAAACACTACTTGTTATTTATTGCAAAAATGCTCTAAAATGTCAAATTATTGAGTAGTTAATTCACTTTCATTTTTCTAATTTAATTTTCTAAACTTATCTACAAAAAAAAGCTATAAGAGCTATACTAACTCTTACTTCATGTATTATAAAACTAAGATTGAAAGAGGTTAAGCAGTTTCCATGAACTTATATCTGTATCACTAACAACCATATTTTTCTAATTAAAGAACACATTTTTGCATTGAAGGATGCTGTTGAAAAGTCATTAAGACCTGAGTAAAATTTCAGAATAATGGTTGGAGAGAAAACAAGGAAGATTTCAAGGAAAAAGATAGTAGGAATATGTGATACTGGAGTAGAGATGACACATGTAATTGAATAATTTGAGGACTTTGGTTTTGAAGTAAGGACTTTTTTTTATTGTTGTTCAAGTACAGTTGTCACCATTTGCACCCCACCACACCCCCCCAACCCAACCCATCCCCACCTCCCACCCTTGATCCTACCCCTCTTTGTCTTTGTACCTGTGTCCTTTATATACACGTTTCTTGATGGCCCTTCCCTTATTTTGCCCCAATCATCCCTCTCTCCCTATCCCTCTGGTAAGTTTGTTTTTTATTTCCATGTCTCTGGTTATATTTTGCTTGCTTATTTGTTTTGTTGATTAGGTTCTACTTATAGATAAGATTGTATGGTATTTGTCTTTTACCACCTGGCTTATTTCACTTAGCATAATGCTCTCCAGCTCCATCTAAACTGTTGAAAAGGGTAGGAGCTCCTTCTTTCTTTCTGCTGTGTAGTGTTTCATTGTATAAATGTAACACTGTTTTTTTATCCACTCATTTGCTGATGGGCACTTACGTTGCTTCCAGCACTTGGCTATTATAAATTGTGCTGCTATGAACATTAGGGAGCTAAGTTCTTTTGGATTGGTGTTTCAGGATTCTGAAGTAAGCATTTTTTAAAATGAAAGAGACAAGGATATGTTATAGTTAAAGAACTTAAGTGTGTGAAAGAATTTCAGTCTAAGATGGAACCACAGGATTTGAAATGGAGAATCTTGCCCAAGTACTCTCACAAATGAAACTGAAAAACCAAGAGACCGATTTCCCATAAGTGCCTGATTTACAGAAGACCAAGACTTACCTCTTGATGAATGAATATCCGTGAGGAATCTCTCCTGATCCCAAAGAAACAAAATGGCCAAGCAGTTTGTAGCCATCTAGTAAGTCACAAAATCCTATCTTCCATACCCAAGGACACTTACGAGTAAATATTTTACACTTCTCCTCCCCAACCCAAGGGCAAATACCTTAAATCCCCTCTACTCAGGGAGATAGCAGAAATCCAATTAGTACCATCTCTGCAAGGCACATCCAAGGACAGATGAGATTAAATGAATAAATCTCATTTGTCACATCAGCATAAAATGGATGAATATTCTATTGAGATCCTCCCCTAAGACCTCCCCTAAACTCCCAGTCTTTAAAATGCTCAAGACAGAGGACCCAGTACACTTTCTCTCCTAGGAGCATGCCTGCACCTGTCCCTTTCCCTCATCTTCCTCCCTAGGTGGAAGGGTTTCACTATCTACCTACAACTTTAATAACTACTTTCAAAGTTACCTGACTTGTTTTGTGAAATCTCTCCTGCAAGAAGTCAAGAACCCGCACACTACAGGCTGGCCTGAGGCAGACCGGTTGTGTGCCTGGTTATGGTCTGGTAACACTGCTTAAACTCTGGCTGGACTGCCAAGTCTTTGCACTGCTTGCCTATGAAAAAAACTCACCCCAAACCTTCACAGACTCACCTGTATCTAGTTACAGCATGCATTTCCCAAATGGCAATTCTGTTATTCCCAAAAAATGTAATTTCTTGTCATTTGAGCTTGCCTCAGTTTACCTCTTTATTTAGGTTGAGAAGAGAAAATAATAAAAGAAACAGTGCTTTGCTAGACCTGGTATAGTTTGGAAACTTAGTCATGGGATGAGAAAAATTGAAGTCAAGTGGATGCATTAACCTTGAATAATAGCAGTGGAAGGAGAGAGTAAGGTCAACTTCCTCTCAGCCTTGGGAAAAGGAAATAAAAAGGATTTAAATGATAAGCCCTATTTTTAAGGGGGAAGAAAAAAGCAGATTGTTTTTCAAAGCTTTGATTTTGGAGGTTTTGTTTGTTTGCTTTATTTCCAAACTAAAATTTGTCTTTTTCTTTTCCTCATGAAGTTGAGTTTTCAAAATTGTAGTTAACTGAAGTGTCTGATAAGTTGGTTTCTAGCTAATCAACGCTTTTACCTATGTTGTTTTCTCACTGACAGATTAATTACCTAAATTGCCTTTTTATTTTTAAGTAGTCCTAGGAAGGAAATTTAGCAATTAAAATGATTTAGACTCTGCAGCTTATATAGCATTTCAAATGACATTTGAAAGATAGTAGGGGAAATTAATAAATGATTATACAACATAATATGTATTAGAAATATGTTTTGTTGCTACAATTAAAAGAGTACAACTTAGTGATCCAGGTCAATTTTTACAAAGAAGTAACTAGTAGAGCTTTTAATATTGCTTTAAAAATTGATTGCTTTTAATCAGTCATATTTCAACTTCAGACATGGATTCGAATATTTAATTAACTGATTTTGAAGTAAAGTGTTATGCAATTTAGTTTATGTAGTTGATAAGTACTTTTTTGTAGAGATGTAGTGAATATTTATGAAAGTTTAATTAATTAGAAACTTCAAATAAGTAAAACTTCAAAGTCATTAAGAACAGATTTTTGTTTTTAATTATTAAAGAAGATGTGCCAATTCAGATATTTATTTTCATACTTCATTGTGAGAGTGGGACTCAAGAGTTAAAGATTTTAGCCATAGTTTTAGTTGATAGGCTTTAGTGATTAATGCCTGTGGAAAGTTATTACTGCAGGAACGGGAATGTGAGACCAACCACGTGAGTCCAGGAGCCCACAAGTAACTCAACCTTTGTGCTCCAGGGGTCTGCAAGCCGTGGAGATGGTATATGAGCCATTGTGTTCTAAGGAGGGAACATCTGTGAGGCAGGTAAAAAAATTGTTGATCAGCAGATAAAGAAATACTAGGAAAATCACTGTAGAACTGCAACTCTTATCTCATTAAGTTTTTTCCAAACCCCTTACCGACCTTTTCTTATTATTAAAAGGTCAGCTTGGGATGAGACGGGAAGAAAGTTTTTAGGGTGCATAACCCATCATCTTCTCAGATCACCAGCATTTGAATAAAGCAGCCATAAAAATTCAATCTTTGTCTCTACTTATTGGTTCTCGTAGTGACTGGCACTGACAAGAACAAGAACACTGACTTTTCTGGTTTCAGTTGTAAGAATGTCTATATATCATCATAGAAAAATAAGTCATATAGAAAATAAAATATTTAAAACATTTAATTATCAGAAATTATACCAACAACTAAGAATAGTGTTAAAATTGGAAACATATATTTCTAAATTTGCCACTATGAAACTCTAGGTGTATAAAGCATGCACAGATATGTAGACATGCAATTATATAAGACAGAATCATTAAAATCCATGTGGCTGTATTTTAATATATATTTAATATACTTCAATGCCAATAAATATTGATTTGTACAAACATATATTTACCTGTATAGAATTTCAATGTATACATGAGCAGACACTTCTCCAAGGGGGACATACAGAGGGCCCAGAGACATATGAAAGGATGCTCAGCATCACTACCCATCAGAGAGATGCAAATTAAAACCACAATGAGATACCATTTCACACCAGTTAGAATGGCTGTCATAAACAAATCAAAAAACAAGTGTTGGAGAGGATGTGGAGAAAAGGGAACCCTACTGTACTGCAGTGGGAATGCAGACCGGTGCAGCCACTGTGGAAAACAGTATGGAATTTCCTCAGAAAACTAAAAATGGAACTGCCTTTTGACCTAGCCATTCAACTGCTGGGACTGTACCCTAACTAAGAATCCTGAATCACCAATTCAAAAGAACCTATGTTCACACAGCACAATTTACAGTAGCCAAGTGTTGGAAGCAACCTAAGTGCCCATGAGTAAATGAATGGATCAAAAAACTGCGGTAGATTTAAATGATGGAACACTATGCAGCCCCTACCCTTTGCAACAGCATGGATGGAGGTGGAGAGCATTATGCTAAGTGAAATAAACCAGGTGGTGAAAGACAAATACCATATAATCTTACCTATACTATAAGTGGAACCTAATCAACAAAACAAACAAGCAAGCAAAATATAACCAGAGACATGGAAATAAAGAACAAACTGACAGTAGCCAGAGGGGATATGGGGGGAAAGGAGGAAATGTTGTCAAGAAAGATGTATATAAAGGACATATGGACAAAGCCAAAGGCGGGTAGAATCAAGGGTGGGAGATGGAGATGGCTGGGTTGTGGGGAGTGGTGGGGGAAAAATGAAGACAACTGTACTTGAACAACAATAAAAATTTTTAAAAATTAACAAAAAATAATTTCTATGTATGCATGTATTTATGTAATCAACATAAATTAATTTTTAGAAATGCACACAAGGTCTGTCCATAATGTATCCAGCTATGTAATATGAAAAATACAGACATTTATTGCAGAAGATACAAAATTCAAGAAACATTCTACACAGGACAATGACTCCTCAGTCCCTTTTAGAGTAGGCACCTTGGGATCTCATACAGTTCTCTCAATCGCTATCAGCTGCCCTGTTGTATTTTCCTGAATCTGATGGACAGTCTGAAATCTCTTTTCTTTCAAAAAGTGGTCTTAGTTCTGGGAAAAGCCAGATGTCACAGGATGACAAACCTGGGCTGTGGTGGGGCTGAGTCGCCTGGGCTATTTGGTGATTGGCAGCTTCATCCCAACAACATGTGCACTCGTGCACCATGTCTTACGCAGAGTTTTCTGGCAGAACACCAGTTGCCCGTAGCTGCAGCCTTCTGAATCGTCCAAATAGTTTCCACAGAGGAATATTCAAGCTTAATGAAAACTTTGATGCAGATTCATTGCTGCACTCACTTAATCATTTCGAATCTGACGGCCAAATACTACAATGCTCACTCAATGGTGTCTTCTGCCCCCACAGCTAGTACAGTGAAGTGATCATTGTTCACACCTGCACATTCCAGTCCTCTCTCCTTGGCAGCCAAATTACATCGATGTCATTCAAACCATTCTTGTTATATTAACAATGGTTGGACTTTTTCCAGATATACCAAACATATGTATTTGATTGTTCTGTCTATTTTTCTTTAGGACAAAAATCTAAAACTGAAATTTATGCATTTTAAAAAAGTAAATAAAAGTTTTGATACTTGACTAAGTGCCCAAAAACTATAGTCTGGAGCCATACCTACCCTACTATCCTTTGTCGTAAATAAAGTTCTCCTGGAGCACAGCCACACTCGCTCATCTGGGTACTGCTTCTGCTCCTTTCACAGAGACTGTTTATTGTATGTATTCTGTTTAAGATCATGTAAATTATTTCCCATTTTCTTTTACAGTAAAAATTTGATGAACCCTGTGAAAGAGCTTTCCCCCCACAGTCATGTAAATATCTGACAAAACTGCAGATATAAAGTAAAATAAAATAAAATATATTATGTCTGTTTTCATTTACTTAACTGAGATTTAATAACATTTTATATGCACATTCTATGTATTTCATTCATTCTGACTGCCACTTTTTCCAGTAGGACATTCAAATATTTCTTTGTGATTTGATGAAGCTCTCAATATGTTCAAGATATAAAATTTTAAAATAATTGTATTGAGGTATAATTATGTACCATAACATTTTTCTGTTTTAAGTGTATAACTTAAGATTCTTAGTTCATTTATAGTTACACAACTATCATCCCAATCCAGTTTTAGTCCATTTCATCATTTCAAAAATCTCTCCGATGCTTATTGCAGCCAATCCCCATTTACAATCCCAGCCCTAGGCAACCACTACGGTCAGTCAATTTTCAGTCACTAAATGAAGTCACACTATATGTGGTTTTTAGTGTAATGTTTGTGTTTGTCCATGTACAAGTGGAAAACATTTAGATTACTTTCACTATTTGAATAACCACTATTATACCTATTTGTATACAAATCTTTACGCAGAGATATGTTCATAGTTTTTTTGGGGGGGGGTAGGTACCTATCTTTAAAACTGCTGTGTCATGTTGTATATTTTTGTGTAACTTATTAAAAAGTTGTCAGATTATATGTAGAGGGATGACACTATTTTATCTACTCACTATTAACGTGAAAAGGTTCTAGTTTCTCTGTATAATCCTGTTATTTCCTGTGGCTTTTTTTTTTTTGATTGCAGGGTAAACAAGCTATAAGGTCTGAAGTAATATCTCATTGTGATTTTATTTTGAAATTTTTAAATAAGGAATGATATTGAATATCTTTCCATGTGCTTTCTGGCCATTTCTGTATCTTCTCTAAAGAAGTATGTATTCAAAGGTATTGACCATTTTTAATTAGTCTTTTTATCCTTTATACATCTTCAATTCAAGTCCTTTATCAAATATTTTATAGATAGGGTTTTATTCACTTTTATGTGGCCTTTTGAGATTTCTTAGTAATTTTGAAGCACAAAGCTTTTTAATTTTTCATAAATTCAGTTTACTTATCTTTTTTTATGTCTTACACAATTAGTGTTACTCTAGGACGGCATTGCTGAACTCATGGTCATGAGAATTTACACAAGTTTTCCTACAAATTTTACAGTTTTATGCCTTATAGTCATTTCTAATCCATGTTGAGTTCATTTTTTGTGCCATATAATGTATAGTCAGACATAGTAATGGAAATCTGAGATTATGAGGAGGAACTCTGTACTCCACTCAGCATGCTCACCCTTGCTTCTTAATTTTTACAGATCAGGCTTTAATGACTATTTCAAAAAACTAAAATCTTCTATGTAAAAAAAATACATGCACTTATGAAAAGATATCATCATGCCTTATGTATACAGATAAAAATGAGCATTTTTTTCCATTTTAGCAGAGAAGAGAAAAAAGGTGTTTTAGGTTTCTATCATAACTAGCTTAAACAGTAAGAACCTTTTTTTAGGCATTTGGATTCTCTGGAGGTCATGAAACTGACCGCTTATTTGACAGATTCTAAAGGCCAGGAAATGAATTGTGAATGTGGCATTCATGGAGCTAGTTTCAGCTCATCCCCTAGAACCTATAGCTTTCAGGTAAATTATCTATGTTCATGAGGTTAAGCATTTCTATAAGACTTTGTTTTAGAACTAATTTACTTTTTTTTTCTATTTAGTAAGTTGGTGTATCTAAAGAATGTGTTACCTGTTCTTGACTGCTTTGCAGGTAAACATCAAGGATGTTAAACTGTTGTAATATAATCTGTGAGTGTCTTCTTTGAGATAAGTGGCACAATATTTTTCTATACACATCAATATGGCAAAAGTAAGAATTTAGTTTGTTGTTTAGAGGCCTATAACCAAGCTAATACAAAGAAAGCAAGGATAGAGTTAAACACTCTAAGTAAGTTACCTTTGACTGGAATTTAACCAAAAGCTTAATAATTAAAGATTGATTGTTAATACTTATCCCACACTTGAATAATTTCTGCTTACTATTTGTGATTTTTTTTAGTTCTTCTGTATGTATGAAAGTATAGCCATAGCTAGTGTAGCTCAGTGAATCGAGCATGGGCCTGTGAACCAAAGGGTCATTGGTTCAATCCCCAGTCACAGCACATACCTGGTTTGCCAGCCAGGTCCCCAGTAGGAGGCATGTGAGAGACAACCACTCATTGATTTGTCTTTCCCTCACCTTCTCTTTTCCTTCCCATCTCTCTAAAAATAAATAATTAAAATCTTTTTTAAAAGCACATATTTTGGTAAAGTTGCAGATTACATTTAACAGATGGCTTCTGAAAACATAATAGGGATATATGATTATATATGGAATTGGCATGAGTGAATCAGGTATAACTTAGACCAAAAAATATCTATCTGGTTAAAGACAGATATTAAAATCAATCTTATTTATTAAATATCAATTTTGATGAAATTAGGCCTAAGGAATGAGGTTAACTGTGCTCTTTTTTTCACCAAGACCTCTGAGAACATTTCATTACTGACTAGTGTGCATGAGAAATGTTATGCGCATGCTGATATAATCCAGAAAATATGATTGCTGTCAAAAAACACTGTTGTCATACACTTTTAGAAGTGTGTTACTGAACTCTTTCCTTAGTCTCATCAAGTTAAAATTAAAATTTCAATTAATTGCTTAAATCGAAAGATTTGATACTAAAAAAATGACATAAGCATGACACATGGCACAAACATTGATCAATCAGAACAGATGGGATTTAATGATCAGGGTTGGATGTGCTAGATGATATCAACCACATAAGAGCCCAGAAACTCATTTTTTAGAAGGCATTTTTTACTTAAGTCATGAGTCACTTACAATTGTGAGAGAGCTAAAAAGCGACTGCATGAGTTACCAAAACCATGATTCAAAGGATGAATCCTATTAATACTGTTGTTAAGCTGGACCCATGAGCAAATGTGCTACTTAAGATTAATAGTGATAAATGTGAAGTTATTTAGTTGTATTAAAAAAAAACAGCTACAAAGTTAAAAGAAATGAAACACAATTATTAACAGGAAATAGAACTACAGAAAGGAAAATGATTACGTTCTATATGATTTTTGAAAATGTAACATGCTTGTAAAAAACAACTCTAATTTAACAAGAAGTGGGATTAACAGAAAAACAATGTTCAGATCTAAATAGTCATTAGGTCCACATACACTATCATGGTCCATTAAATATGAAATGTCTCATTTACATTACCTTGACATATATTTTAAAGAATAATACTTACAAATACATATAAAATATGAGATTGGCTTTAAAGGAAAAAGCCTTAAAGCTTTATCATTTGAGAAAACATGGAGAAAGGATGAGATGTTTCAGTTATGTAAGGCAAGTCTGAAGAAATATAGAAGTACGTTCCAATACTTGATATATTGTGATGGGAAATGGGAACTAGAGTCAATCGTGTATTTTAGGTAACCAAAGAAATTTCGGTTGATGGTAATCATTTACAGGCAAATTTCAGGTCAAAACATAGTTATCTGTCTTACTAATCACTGAGATCCAACAAGGGATCGTGCCGACTCCCAAAGTGCTGAGCTCCTGTCACCGGAAGTGTTCTAGCTGACCTGGGATGAACACTGGTCACAGATATCATGAAGTCTATGCCCTCCTTCAAGGGAAGATAGAATCACCTGATATTTAAGTTTGCTTCTACCTCTAATATTATTATTTATGGTCACTTTGTCACATTTCAATGTTACATCTCATTTCACTCCGCACGTGGAGGCTGAAGCCAAGTCACAATGGTCCATGATGCAGGTTCCCTTGGATGCTAGTAGGCAGTGCATTTCTTCTACAGAAATTGTTTGCACTTTTATTTTTTATTGATAAGTTATATTATGCCTAGAAAATGTATAAATGTATATGTCAATGTATACAGAGAATTGTTAATACATGTATTATATAATTTACAACATTTTTGTTTCAGGTTTATTTTTTCTCAACCAGATGTTGCATTTTAAAGATTCTATTCTATTCTAGTTTTAAACTACAAAAATCAACCTGTTTCCCTGAGCCAGTGGCTGAATTGTTTTCTTTTTTTAATAATAAAACCCCCAAACTTTTCAAAGAACTGTTTTTCAACAGAGGCCTATTTTTGCTCTAGGTGTGTTTCATGTAATCCAAAGGCCATGTTCAGTGTGTCCTTCCAGAAATCTGAATTCCAAACCCCAGTCCAGAGAGACAACACACTTATTCCTTCCTCCTCCCCATACAATGCCACATACATGGGTTTAACTTGTTTTGATTTTATGTGGCTTGATTTTGAACAATTTACTTTTTTGCATACAGTGATTTAACTTCTTTCCATTAAGTTAACCTATGAATTTCATTAATATAGTATATTTTATCCAGCGAGGGACGAGAATGTACAAAAAATCTGCTATACTTTTAGTACTCTATCCAATTTTATCAAAATTTGAAGAACCCTCATAGGGATCTTCAAAAATTTTATCTCTATGGGGAAACTTTTTTAAAGATTTTATTTATTTATCTTTAGAGGGGAAGGGAAGGAGAAAAGGAGAGAAATATCAATGTATGGTTGCCTCTCCTGAGTCCCCTGCTGGGAACTGGCCTGCAACCCAGGGATGTGCCCTGACTGGGAATCGAACTGCGTTCCTGTGGTTCACAGGCCAGAGTACACCAGCCAGGGCTCTATAGGGAAACTTTTAACAGAGTTTCTTAACTCTGTTAAAGTTACTTCCCTATTATTCTTGTATTTTTGTGGACTTATGCTCATATTTTCCCTTTTCCTAAAACACTGAAAGGGATATAAATCAAATATGTACACAATCTACCATGATCTCTTTTTTTTTTTGCCAAGTAGTATTTTAAGTTTATGGATCAATTTAGACTAGTAAAAGAAGATGCTTAGTAATGAAACTAATATTCACAGGTCAGATAGGGCAATGCAATGTCTTAGGTAGCGGCAGACACTAGCATATAATCTAAATGAACTAAACTGTTTTGAGTTCAAAAATAAATTAATCATTTGCTTAATTGAATGGATAACTTCTGTTACCTGAGGAGGTAACAAAAATGGAAGAATACTTTCCTTTTTTAACTTCTGTCTCTATCTCAAACCTTGTGATTTCTCATCCAATGATGTCTATCTACACGACACTATATTTCAACCACTTTTTTATTTCACTTTTGTCAGGCAATAATTTTTATTCCCAGGCTGAAGCTGCAAAGGTGTTTTTCTTTTTTTTAAGTTTTGGAGAAATTATTTAAATAAAATCTACGAAGTGAACCAATTTAGTAACTTTAGTAATCAAATCTAGTCTAATGTTTGATGAACAAGATCACAGTCACAGTCATATTACATAGATTGATTTTCCTGTTGCTTAATCAAATAAAGTTATTTATTCAATTATTAAAGGTCCATGTCTCCAAAAGATACCCCAGTGTTCTAGCATAAGTAATATTTTCCCTTTTCAAAGGATTTTATGGAAGTACTGAATTAAGACAATTGTTTTCAAGGAAGGAGTGCCAACATATGAAGATAAACTACATAGTATATAAAGTGGCATAATTATCTGAAAAACTGTGAGCCTACAACCACTTTCATAGAAATCCTACCCACTTTGTGATATTCCTATACCACCAGATAGGCCAGGGACCACGCCTCTCTGTGTTTCTAATAGGTAGACGTAATCTACAAACAACATTTCATCATTCTCAGCTTTTATAAAAGGCTGAAGAAGTGCCAGATATTATTCCATAGTTTCTTAATAACAGATTAATTTTTTTAAAAAAGGAGCCCCGGCTGGTGTAGCTCAGTGGATTGAGCATGGGCCTGTGAAACAAAGTGTCACCAGTTCAATTCCTAGTCAGGGCACATGCCTGGGTTGCAGGCCAGATCCCCATTACACATGAGAGGCAACCACACATTGATGTTTCTCTTCCACTCTTTCTCCTTCCTTTCCCCTCTCTCTAAAAATAAATAAATGAAATATTTTTTTAAAAATGTCCTGGCTGGTGTAGCTCAGTGGATTGAGCACTGGCCTGCAAACCACACAATCGTGGTTCGATTCCCAGTCAGGGGACATGCCTGGGTTGCAGGCCAGTTCCCAGTAGGGGACTCATGAGAGGCAACCATATATTGATATTTCTCTCCTCTCCTTCCCTTCCCCTCTAAAGATAAATAAATAAAATTCAAAAAAATTTTAAATAAAAAATAAAAATAAAAGCAAGGAGCATTCCTAGCTTCCTGCAGTTCAGCAGCGTAGGCTCACTGTCTGCACTGCTCAGACTGTACTCACGTCCACACTCTAGGATGCGGCTGGAGGATTTTCCCTCTTTTGACATTAATACGTGCCAGGAATTAACACACAAGGCCTAAGTGTCCCATTTTGTCAGAATTTGTATTTAAAAATTCTGTGGATAAAAAAGAGGCCAAATACTAAACTTGATAAGCTCAGGGGAGCTTGTAAACCTCCATTGGTAGCCTTACAAACTCAGAGACATAAAGTAACCACATGAAGTGGCCATACATTAAAACTTCTTAACTAAAAGCAAATTACAGGTAGTCAGATCCTAGGATGGTATATAATTTTATATATCATATATAATATTTCTATGAAAGCTGGATTATAATAAATGAACAAATTCTTTATTTTAGTTTTATAGGATGTATAGAAAACAAAAAGAGCCTCTATTCTTAAATTCTATATGGCCGCTGTTCGATATACTTGTAATTGCCCAAGTCAGCATGATTCTTAAACACTCAGTGTTTCCAGGATCTGATGCCAAATTGTCCCTAAAAATCTTTCCCTTGACTGAGAGCACTAGTGTCTGAAGTTCAGTTTTTTTAAGCAGCAGCATCCTCTCTTCATTCCTAGACCCTGCTTCACCCTCCCCATCCCACTAAAGAAAAAATTATACCCTTTCCCTGAAGCATAGCAAGCCAGTGCCCAGCGCAGATCAGGGAGAGCATCTTGTGTGATCTGTAGATCAGCAGCCCCATTTAAGACTCACAATCTCTCTCTCTCTGTCTCCCCTGATTTTCTCTCATTTCCAGCCCTACTTCACCCTCAGGGGTCAGAAATTCAAATGACTTCAGAAGACACTTTATTGTGGGAAGCAACAGAGGATAAAAGCCTCTGGAGTAAAGACTGAACAATTCAGAAGCACATGCTCTGTAAGTGCTCATACTTCTAGAATCAAAATAATAAAACGCAACACTCTGTTGACTGAAAAAAAAAAAGATATTTGACAAGAGACCACCACTACTGTGTACTTTTTCATGCTTATTGAAAGATAAAGGAAAAGTATGATATTTAACTAGTCAGTTATTGCTTCTGGCCTTGCATATCTCTCCGGGCAAGGAATTACAGACTTCATGGATATCTTCTTAGAATGTAAGGAGTAAACAGAATGAAATAAAAATAATACATTCCTAAATTATGCTATCATGTTGAATATAAATCCATATTTTACATGTGAAAATAATTCAAGTAAATAAACATAACTTTATCTTTGCAAATTAATGAGTTTTGAAATAAGTATGTACTATTAACAATTGATGATGATACTTTTACTTTGTTTTGAATCCAAGTTCTATTGGAGCAAAATATTTTTATATCCAGCTTCACTGTCACTTCTTTGCAGCTTTATAGTTTACAGGTAGTTCTGCTTGAATTCTTGTGATAATAGTACACTCATTACATTACATATTATATTTGATTTAATTTCTAAACAGTAAATTTTTCAAAAATTTTGCTTTCCCCATTTATGATAAAGACACTCAGCAAAGTGGGAATAGAGGGAGCATTCCTCAATATAATAAAGGCCATATATGAGAGACCTACAGTCAACATCATACTCAGTGGGGAAATACTAAAATCTTTTCCACTAAGACAGGAACAAGATAAGGTTGTCCACTTTCACCACTTCTATTCAATACAGTATTGGAAGTTTTAGCCACAGCGATCAGACAAGAAAAGGAAATAAAAAGCACCCAAATTATAAAGGAAGAAACAAAACTGTCACTGTTTGCAGATGACATGATAGTATATATGGAAAATCCTATAGACTCTACCAAAAAACTGTTCAACCTAGTCAATGAATTTGGCAAGACCGCAGAATACAAAGTCAATATCCAGAAATCAAAGGCTTTTTTTGTATACTAACAGTGAAACAGTAGAAGCAGAAATCAAGAAAAAAATTCCATTTGGCATAGCAAAAAAAAAATATATATATATATATAACTAGGAATGAACCTAACCAAAGAGGTAAAAGACCTGTGAACAGAAAACGACACAACACTGAAGAGAGAAATCAAGGAAGACACAAACAAATGGAAACATATACCATGTTCATGGATTGGAAGAATTAACATCATCAAAATGTTCACACTACCCAAAGTAATTTACAGATTCAATGCAATACCTATTAAAGTACCAATGACATACTCCACAGCCATAAAACAAACAAAAATTCAAAAATTTATGTGGAATAATAAATGACCCCAAATAGCAACTGCAATTTTGAGAAAGAAGAACAAAGTAGGAGGGATCATAATACCTGATACCAAACTATATTACAAGGCCACTGTAATCAAAGCAGCCTGGTACTGGCATAAAAACAGGCACATAGACCAATGGAACAGAACAGAGAGCCCAGAAATAAACCCAAGTCTCTATGGTCAATTAATATTTGACAAAGAGGGCAGCAACATAAAATGGACTAATAATAGCCTCTTCAACAAATGGTGTTGGACAGCTACGTGCGAAAAAATGAAATTTGAGCACCAACCTAGGTGGATGAAAGAATTAAATATAAGCCGTGACACCATTAAAGTCCTAAAGGAGAACATTAGCAAGAAAATCTTAGATATTTCACGCAGCAACATTTTACTGATATGTCCCCTAGAGCAAGGGACATAAAGGAAAGAATAAACAAATAGGATCTCATCAAAATTAAAAGCTTTTTCATGACTAAAGAAAATAGTATTAAAATAAAAAGAGAACCAACTATGTGGGAAAACATATTTGCCAATGATACCTCAGACAAGGGTTTAATCTCCAAAATATATGAAGAACTCACACGACTCCACTCTAAGAAGACAAGCAACCCAATTAAAAAGTGGGCAAAGGACTTGAACAGACATTTCTCCAAGGAGGACATACAAAAGATCCAGAGACACATGAAAAGATGCTCAGTATCACTGGCTATCAGAGAGATGCAAATTAAAACCACAATGAGATACCACTTTACACCGGTCAGAATGGCCATCATAAACAAAGCAACAAACAAATGTTGGAGAGGTTGTGGAGAAAAGCGGCGGGGGGGACCCTAGTTCACTGTTGGTGGGATTGCAGACTGGTACAACCACTATAGAAAACAGTATGGAATTTTCTCAGAAAACTAAAAACTGACCTGCCTTTTGGCCCAGCAATTCCACTGCTAGGACTATATCCTAAGAACTCTAAAACACCAATCCAAAAGAACTTATGCACCCCAATGTTCATAGCAGCACAATTTACAATAGCCAAGAGTTGGAAGCAACTGAGATGCCCATCAGTAAATGGATCAAAAAATTATGTTACATATACACAATGGAATTTTATGCAGCAGAAATAAAGAAGGAGCTCCTACCCTTTGCAACAGCATGGATGGAAATGGAAAACATTATGCTGAGTGAAATAAACCAGGCATTGAAAGATACCATATGATCTCACCTTTAACAGGAACCTAAACAACAAAACAAACAAGCAAGCAAAATATAACCAAAGACACTGAAATAGAGAACAGGTAGAGAGTGACCAGAGGGGAAAGGGGAGGAAATTTCAAGGGAAAAGGGGAAGGATTTACAGGAACTAGTATAAAGGATACATGGACAACAACTAAGGGGAGTGGAAATGGGAGGGAGGTGGGGAGCACTGAGGGGGTGGGCTGGGATGGGAGTAAAAGACAGAAAACTGTACTTGAACAGCAATTAAATAAAAAAATAAATAGTTTTTAAAAAACTTTTATTTTTCTTAATATAAGCACACACACCCTGTGGTAATGTTCACCAATTGATTCCAATGCAAATTACTTACAGATCTAATGGTGAAGTTCAATATCTCTAATACAGAAAGCCCCTTCAACTATTTGAATGAAAGTGTCATGCCCTTTCAAAAGAAGGGATCTATTTTCCAGGTTGAATATCTTCTGTTAGTTTCTTCTTATGAAATGTTTTTATCAGATATTTTTCCAATTGTTTGTTGTCCTCAGCAAAAGCAAAATGTGTTATTTACTTAAAATGTGTTACTAGCTTTCTTAAAATGAAATCTAGTACTGAACACAGTGCTAGTGTTCTATGGTAGTTTCTTTATCACAACTCAGTTAAGAAGGGCTAAAAACTTTCCTCCCCTACTCATTTTATTTTTCCATCAGAAAATAAAATTTATTGTAATAATAAAGATATTGCTCAAACAAATTTTAGAAAATTATGCATACAACAGCTTTATAAATAAGATTGTGAATGATTTATATTTGAGTTATAATGAATATTTATCTTAAAGACCAAGATATGGAAAATAATAGGCTAAAGTTTAATATCAACCAAATATTTACTGCTATGCACTGTAAAGTATCCAAAAACAAACAAACAAAGCATACAAAAAACTCAGACTACAATAAATGGATAAGGATTACATTGTACTTAAACATATTTATAAGTAAAAAGCAAAGTCAGCAACACTTAAAAAATAGAACCAATAAAAGACATTATTGGAGATGTAGTAATAGCAAAATTTGTATTAAATACTGGTTCATTTGTGTGAAAAGATGTAATATAAACTTTGTAATGTTATATAGCCAACCTTTTATTAAAATAATTATTTATCATTGCCAGTGATCTTAGTAACATTAACTTCAATTTTTAAGTATTTAATTTGAGTCTTTCTTATTAAAACATTAATTATACTCTACCCATTGATCCTTTATTATATTAATTCCACACATATTTTTGAGCACCCACTGTGTTTTGGGTAATGTTCTAGGTAACAGAGACACTTCGATAAACAAGAAGTTGAGTCGTTGCCCTCATACAGCTTACATTATGAGAAGCCTGATTTAAAATGAAAATTTTGCACATCATGTACCCCCATTCAAAACACATGACTTATTTTTTTAAACGGAAGGATCTCCTTATGTCTTACCATGGTGGATATTTGATAACAAAGAATACAGGGAGACTATGTTCCTTATTCTGAGACTTATGTTTACAATTTGAACAAATACATTTAACTTAATTATCTCTAAACTATTGAATATGCTCTCTAGTCTTTTTTTTTTAATATAATTTTTATTTAATTCTTGTTCAAGTACAGGTTTCTGTCTTATAATCCCAACCCTGCCCGCCCCCCACCCCATGCTCCCCGCCTCCCTCCCCTTTCCACCCCCCACCCTTAGTTATTGTCCATGTGTCTTTTATACTTGTTCATGTGAGTCCATTCCCTTTTCCCCTATGATTCTCTCCCCTCTCCCCTCTGGGCCCTGACAGCCTGTTCCATATTTGAGTGTCATTGGTTGTATTTTGCTTGCTTGTTTGGTTTGTTTAGATTCCTGTTAATGGTGAGATCATATGATATTTGTCTTTCACCGCCTGGCTTATTTCGCTCAGCATAATGCTTTCCAGTTCCATCCATGATGTTGCAAAGGGAAGTAGTTCCTTCTTCCTTTTAAGGAAGATTTCATTATACCTTCTTAAATCATATCACAGTATGGCAGGCAAAATCATGGACCACCAAAGATATCCAAAATGTAACACCTGGAATTTGTGAATATATCACTACAAATGGCAACAGAGACCTTGCAAATATGATCAACAGCAAGGACCTTGAGATAGGGAGGTTATCCTGGATTACTCAGATGGTCCCAATTTAATCAGATAATGCTCTAAAAGTAGAGACTCTTCCCTGATTTCGGACAGAGAGAGTGTGAGGACAGAGGAAGGAAGACAGTTCAAAGACACGCAACCTGTGTACTTTTAAGAAATTGGTCTCTTTCATCTGTGTTATCAAATCTGTAGGCATAGTTGTTCATAAGATCCCTTTAAATATCCATATAATCAGTTGTGCTGGCCCTCTTTCATTTCTGGTACTATTTTTGCCTTCTCCCATTCTTTCTTTGATAGCCTAGCAAAAGGTTTATTGATTTATTGATCCTCTAAAAGAAACAACTTTTCGTTTCATTGACCTTCTTGATAAATTTTCTGTTTTAAATTTTATTGATTTTTGCTGTAATGTTTATTATCTTTTCTTCCACCTACTTTAAGTTCAAGTTGTTCTTCTATTTCCAGTTTTCCAAGGAAGAAGCTTAGATTATCGTTCACAGAGCTTTCTTTTCTACTGTATAAATTAGATTCCGTGAATTTCCCTGTAAGTACCTCCTTTAGCTGCCTCCTACACTTTTTACTAGTTGTATTTTTATTTAGCTACAATTTTTTTAAATTAATTGAGACTTTGACTTTAGCCAATATATTATTTAGAAATTAATTGTTTATATCAAGTGTTCTAAAATAATCCAGCTCTCTTTCTGTTAGCTATTTTTAGTTTAATTTTACTGTGAACTGAAAAAACACTTTGTAGGTTTTCTTTTCTGTTATTTACATTAAGGTGGGTTTTGTAGCCCAGAAATGTGTCCTCTATTTGCCATTATGGTTTGAATCATGTACTCCTAAAATTCATATGCTAAAGTCCTAATCCCAGCATTTAAGAATGTTACTTTATTTGGAAATGTGGATGTAATTAGTTGAGATAAGGTCATTTGGGAGGAGGAACTTGATAGAATATGACTGGTGTCTTTATAAAAAGGATACATTTGGAGACAGACATGAAACCCAGGAGGTTGCTATACGAAGATAAAAGGCAAAGATCTGAGTGATGTTTCCCAAACCAAGAAATGTTCAAGACTGCCAGCAAACCAGCAGAAGCAGGAAAAATAAATTGTAAGACTCTTTCTCCCAGAGATTAAGAAGGAAGAAACTCTGCCAATACCTTGATTGTATACTTCTAACTTCTAGATATTTAAGAAAAAATATATGGTAAGTTAGCTAGCTATGGTGCTGTTTTTCATAGCACAACTAACAAACTAATGCACATGTTAAATGTTCCAAGTAGCATTAAAAAGAAATGTGAATGTTCTATAAATATAAAT
The DNA here is from genome assembly GCF_014824575.4 of Sturnira hondurensis. NCBI lineage: Eukaryota > Metazoa > Chordata > Mammalia > Chiroptera > Phyllostomidae > Sturnira > Sturnira hondurensis. The sequence continues at coordinate 33,142,493 of NW_028076767.1, forward strand.
AGACCTACTTGGTGATGCTTAGTTTAACTACATCCGGTGTTTAAAACTCCAATTATAAGAGAGGATTTATTTATTTGTCCTTGCAATTCTATCAGTTTTTCCCTCAAGTGTTTTGACTCTCTATTGTTAGGCAAATATACAATAAGAATTGTTAAATCTTCTTTAAAAATTGACACATTTTTCTTTTTCTTTTTTTAATTTAATTGTTGTTCAAGTACAGTTTTGTGTCTTTTACTCCCATCCCAGACCACGCCCCCCCAGTGTTCCCCACCTCCCTCCCATTTCCACCCCCCTTAGTTGTTGTCCATGTATCCTTTATACTAGTTCCTGTAAATCCTTCCCCTTTTCCCTTGAAATTCCCTCCCCTTTCCCCTCTGGTCACTGTCAACCTGTTTTCTTTTTCAGTGTCTTTGGTTACATTTTGCTTGCTTGCTTGTTTGTTTTGTTGTTTAGGTTTCTGTTAAAGATGAGATCATACCGTATTTGTCTTTCACCATCTGATTTATTTTACTCAGCATAATGCTTTCCAGTTCCATCCATGCTGTTGCAAAAAGTAGGAGCTCCTTTTTTCTTTCTGCTGCATAAAATTCCATTGTGTATATGTACCTTAGTTTTTGGATCCATTCATTTACTGATGGGTATCTAGGTTGCTTCTAACTTTTGACTATTGTAAATTGTGCTGCTATGAACATTGGGGTGCATCAGTTCTTTTGGATTGGTGTTTAGGGTTCTTAGGATATAGTCCTAGCAGTGGAATTGCTGGGCCAAAAGGCAGGTCAGTTTTTAGTTTTCTGAGAAAATTCCATACTGTTTTTCATAGTGGTTATACCAGTCTGCAATCCCACCAACAGTGAACTAGGGTCCCCCCCCTTTTCTCCACAACCCCTCCAACACTTGTTTGTTGCTTTGTTTATGATGGCCATTCTGACCGGTGTAAAGTGGTATCTCATTGTGATTTTAATTTGCATCTCTCTGATAGCTAGTGATACTGAGCATCTTTTCATGTGTCTCTGGATCCTCTGTATGTCCTCCTTGGAGAAATATCTGTTCAAGTCCTTTGCCCACTTTTTAATTGGGTTGCTTGTCTTCTTAGAGTGGAGTCCTGTGAGTTCTTTATATATTTTGGAGATTAAACCCTTGTCTGAGGTATCATTGGCAAATATGTTTTCCCACATAGTTGGTTCTCTTTTTATTTTAATACTATATTCTTTAGTCGTGCAAAAGCTTTGCACGACTAAAGAAAATAGTATTAAATTTGATGAGATCCTATTTTATTAATTTTGATGAGATCCCATTTGTTTATTCTTTCCTTTATGCCCCTGGCTCTAGGGGACGTATCAGTAAAAATGTTGCTGCATGAAATATCTGAGATTTTCTTGCCAATGACATTTTTTTAAGTAATGCCACCTTTTTCCCCTGATTGCTTCACTTGTGAAGTGAGATTTGTATAAAATTAATATAGTTACTCCTACTTGTTTATTAATAGGGTTAGTATGGTATATTTTTCTTTTTCCCTCTTTACCTATCTGCATCTTTACATGTAAAGCTCATTTTTTTTAAGTTGGCTTCTTACAAACAACATAGTTTTGCATCTTGATTGTATTTACTTTAAGAATCTCTATCTTTATTTATCGTATTTAGAGTATTGATGTTTAAAGTGAGTAATGATATAGGTGAATTAATATCTACAATTTTGCAATTGCTTTCTATTAATTGCCATTTCTTTGTTGGTTTGTTTGTTTCTTTCTTTCTTTTTTGTCTTCCACTTGTTTTCTACCCTCTCTGGTTTTAATGGTGTGTTTTATTTTATTTATTTATTTTTTTAATTTTTATTTTTATTTAGTTCTTGTTCAAGTACAGTTTTCTGTCTTATATATACAATGGTGTGTTTTACATAAAATCATCTTCTCTCCTCTCTTAGTATGTAGACTATTTTACTCACACAAACACTAAACCTGTATTCCATTTTGAGGTAATTTTTTTGTAATTTATAAGAATCAATCTTGGCTCACATTTTGCACATGGAAGTTGACATGCTTTAACACTATTTGTTGAAAATACTATCCCTTCTACATTGAATTGCCTTTGTGCCTTTGTTAAAAATCACTTGACTATTTTGTGTGTCTATTTCAAGGTTCTCTATTCTATTCCATTGATTTATGTGTCTATTCTTTTGCCAATATTGTGCTGTTTTTATTACTATGGCTTTATAGTAAGTCTTAAAATTGGGTATGTGAGTTCTTTGAACCTTGTTGCTCTCCAGTATTATCTGGCTATACCAGTTTTTTTTTCATCAAAATTTTAGATATCAATTTGTCAACATCTACAAAATAGCTTTTTGGGGACTTTGTTTGGGATTGTGTTTAATAAATCATGCAAAATGAAAAACATTAACATTTAAATAATACTGAGACTTCTGACTCATGACACAGAATATCTTCCACATTTATTTTATTCTTCTACATTGTTATCAGTGCTGTAAGTTTTTACCATATAGATTCAGTACATATTTTAGTTAACTTATAATGAAGTATTTTACTTCTCCAACTGCTTGTTGACAAAGATGCAAAAGTAATGTAATGGAGAAAGAAAAACCTTTTCAATAAATGGTTCTGCAGCAATTGAATATTTGTTGGCTTAAGAGTGAAACTCACATGAACAAGTATAAAGGACACATGGACAATAACTAAGGTGGGGGTGGAAATGGGAGGGAGATGGGGAGCACTGGTGGGGGCAGGGCTGGGAATATAAGACAGAAAACTGTACTTGAACAAGAATTACATTTAAAAAAAGAGTGAAACTCAATCTAACTCTTACATTTCATGCAAATAATTAACTCAAGTGGATCACAAACTTAAATGTAAAGTGTAAAACCACAAAGTCAGGAAGAAAAACAATACTCAGAATCTACATATAAGCAAGGAATTCTTAGGCTCAATACCAAAAACATAATCTAGAAAAGAATAATTTATAAATTGTACTTTATCAACATGAATAACATTTGCTCCATGAAAAACCATCTTCTTTAGGATAAATAAACAAGCCATAGACTGGGAGAATATATTTGCAAATTTATATCCAAGAAATTACTAGCATGTAGACTATATACTCAACAGTAAGAAATTTTAAAAATGCAATTAGAAAATATACATTTAGAATATTGCAATTTATAAGAAATTTATTAGATTATTCAGATGACCAAAATATATTTCTCATATATATTTGGTCTTCTTCAAGAGTTCTTGATTCACAGCTCCCAAAATTCTTGGAATTTCTTTAGTACTAATTCTTGTCCTCAGTTTCTGAAATCACTTTATAACCATAACAATGAAATGGAAGTCTTGGTTATTCATAATATGCCCCTTTGATAACGTGATTTTTGGAAAGTACCTAAAGATGAGGGCTGTTTGCCAGAGGAACCAACCAAGAATGGAATGGAACTTTCAGTCCCATCCCCTCATTTCCAGAAAGAAGGGAGAGGCTGTGTGTTGAATTAATTACCAATGGCCAATAAACTCATCAATGGTGCCTATGTAATGAAGCCTCTCTAAAAATCAAGAAGGATAGGGTTTGAAGAGCTTCCTGACTGGAGAACATGTGGGGGATGCTAAGAGAATGGCACACTCAGTATGGACGCTCCACACTCTTTCCAGATACTTCGCCCAGTGCATCAATCTGTCTATCAGTTTGTTGCTGAGCTACATCCTTTTATAATAAACCAGTAATCTAGTAAACTAAATGTTTCTTTGAGTTCTGTGAGCCACTCAAGCAAACTAATAGATCCCAAGAAGGGAGTCCTTGGAAACTCAGATCTACACCCAGACGATCAGAAGTACAACCTGGGCTTGCAACTGGCAGCTAAAGTGGGAAGTTAGGGGCAGTCTTACAATACTGAGCCCTGACCTTGTAGGATCTGATGCCATCTCCAGATATATAGTGTCAAAATTGAATTCAATGGTAGGTCCTCCTGCTGTTGTCTAAGAGTTGTTCCATCTCCTTGCAGGAATTGGGTGATCAGGACACTAAAAACAGACATGAATAGACATTTCACTGAAAAGGATATTTTAATGTCAAATAAGTACATGAAAAGATATTCAACAGCATTTGCTATCAGGAAAACACAAATTAAAGCTATGATGAGCTACATGAAACACATACGGGAATGGTTTTAGAGCAGCGTTGATTGTGGGGAGTAATTATGAGGATACAGAGAAAGTAAACAACTCATACACTATTCATGGGGATGCAGAATGGTATAACCACTGTGGAAAACAGCTTGTCTGTTTTTTATGTAACTGAACGCACCACTGCAGAATAGCCTGTAACTGCTTCTGGGATGCTCATTCCAGGGATATAAAACACACTTACACAAACACCTCTAGTGTATATTTATAGCAGCTTTATTTGCAATGCACAAAAGTTGTAAATTACTCAAATGTCCTTCAGTACGTGATTGTTAAACTGCTGTACATACACCATAGTATGCTACTCAGCAATAAAATGCATGAACTATCGATGCATAGTCACCTGGATAGCCTGCCAGAGAACTGTGGTCAGTGAAGTAAGCTGATACTCAGATTTTGTATATTATGTGAGTCCATTTTTATAATATTCTTGAAACAACAAAATTCTTAAAGCCTCCAATTGAGTAATCTTGGGATAAATACATATATAAGAATTGACATTCTTCTTTAATTGAGAAAGAGAATATAAAGTAGGTGCATACACACAAACAGTCTCATAAACATCCATAAATACACATTTACCTAGCTACCTCAGGGACTCATCACCCAGAAATTATCCAATCAATAATTAGTACTTTGTGTATTTTTCTTTTTTTTTCCTTGAATTGAATATGTAATATACTTAACGACATGAACAGTAGTTTTCTTTGGGTGATAAAATCATGCAGGGCTTATTTTCTTTTTTAAAAATTATTTTCTAAAACTTTCACTATGACTTTTTATTCTTCTATATATATATTTAACATTATTTTTGAAATGCCATTTTCCCTTTTATGAATAATGTGCTATAGACTCATCAGTGTCCTCCCAAAATTTACGTGCTGCAGCCTTACCCTCAATGCCGTGGTATGTAGAGATGGGGGCTTTTGGAGACAATTAGATCTAGATAAAGTCATGAAGGTAAACTCATGATAGGATTAGTGTCCTTATAAAAAGACACCAGAGAGTTTGTAGTTTCTCTCTTTCTGCCCCATAGAGAGAAGACCAACAGAGACAAGCTAGTAAAGTTCTCACCAGAGAGCAACAATGCTAGCACCTTGTTCTTCAATCTTAGCCTCCAGAGCTATGAGAAAATATAGTTCTATTATTGTGACCAAGTCTATAGGATTTTGTTATGGCAAATGAGCTAAAGCATATAGTTTATAGTCTATTTACCCTTAAACCAAGAATGGTTCATTGTTTAAAGTTTCATAACACAGCTGAGAAATTGCTGATATCTTTTACAACTACTTTAATCTTTCAAAGAATATACTGGGTAAGTACTAATATTAGAAGCCATAGTAAGATATATTTTAAGGACAACACTTTTTAAAAATTGTTGTTCAAGTACAGTTGTATCCATTTTCCTCCCTCCACTCCCCCCCGCCCCAGCCACCCCCACTTCCCACCCTTGATCCTACCCTCCTTTGGTTTTGTCCGTGTGTCCTTCATAGGTGTTCCTGAAAACCATTCCCCCTTTCCACTCCATTATCCTCTCCCACTGCCCTTCTGGTTACTGTCAGTTTGAGGAACAAAACTTTTTAAGAAAGTTCTATGGATAGTCATTCCATCATTTATTTTTTTTGCATTAACTTACATTATTTTTTCTTTATTTCCCCTATTTTTAAAATTAGAGCACTTCCAGATGATTAAGAATCATCTCAGAGATAAAAGAAAAACGCTCCAATTATCTTTTGGGAATGAGTTTTCATACTACATGGCACAGCAATTCTTCTCAAGAAGAGACATACCTATTTCAAGACTTCTTTTTAAATTACAATTTAAGCAGCTCTTATTTGTGTCAAATTGTTTAGTCTGCCTGAATTGCCCCAAGAAAAAATGTGCTAAAAAAGCTTTATAAAAGGAAAACTTCTTGTTATTCAACTCACATGTTCCTTGGAGAATTTTTTTAAACACATCTATTTTAAGAACCTGTGGGAAAATTTACATATCATCTACAGTTGTTGTAAACAACAAATATATTTAAAAATGATTCAAATAAAGTTGCTGAAGCAGGAATGTGCTGAATTACTCCAGTAATTCTTTAGTGTCTATTTATATATGTTTCTAATATTTTCCTCTGAAACATTTATGGGAAAGAAATAAAATGTTAGAAGCAAGACCTAGGAGTCCCCTCATATAACATGGTCCAATATATGAATTATTGTAACAAAATAGTAATAAAAACATGTCTCAGTATTATATACCTGCAGCTGCACTAATAAAAAATGGTTCAATAATCCACCAATTAGCTATCAATCACCTTTGTAATAAATATGCATTTAACAACTAGGTTCCAGACCACAGCAAATACTAACACAACTTGTTAATTAAAGAAATGATAGTATATTGTTACTATAAAAATGGAGCCTTTAGCCCTGGCTGGTGTAGCTCAGTGGATTGAGCACAGGCCTGCGAACCACAAGATCGCGGTTCGATTCCCAGTCAGGGCACATGCCTGGGTTCCAGGTGAGTTCCCAGGAGGGGACTCATGAGATGCAACCATACATTGATGTTTCTCTCCTTCTCTCCTTTCCTTTCCCTCTGAAGATAAATAAATAAAATCTTTAAAAAAATGGAGCCTTAGGATTGTGTAAGTACATTATAGATGACTGTGATATACACATATACTCATAGCTAATGTATATATTGTATAGCATTAAACTAATATACTTAGTATATATAAGTACAAATATGTATATTTTATATATGTATGTTGACATATGTATACGCAAATGCATATGTAAACCATGTATTTGCATATATACATACACATGTGGCCATCTCAAGCACGTGTGTATCATGTGATTAATATATATCACATGCATGTGTAATTGTGATTTATACCCTGCTATCACAGACAAAAACACTGAACACTGCTTACAACTTTCATATAAGTTACGGCTATTCATTTCTCCCTTAATTTTATAAGGTTAATAAAACTAATTTTGCTATTCTGACAAAAGGTGGACATCAGGCACTGGGAGGGTATGGTGGCATCTGAAGATCAAGGAAACTTTGATTTCTTCATGTCTAAATGCAGAAGAGCCATAATCAACCCACATCAGATTTGGGGGCCAAGACCGGGGGTTTTGTCACACCATGTAGTGCTTGACTAGTATATTCAACACTATTGCTTTATAAGTGATCCATGACTTATTCTGTTTTATGTATTAATGCAAATCAAATTCCCTGTGAGCCTACATCTTTTTGGGGATCTAAAACACAATAGTTTTTAACAAGAGTCCTTTATGTAATTTTCTTTTCCAATAATATCATGAAATGATGTTGGCACTGAATATCTGTGTATTCTGAAGTAGACTAAAATCAACATTTCATTTGATTTAGGCCCCATGTACCCTGGGAAGCTATGATATGACTGGACAATCTTGTATTATATTATGCTATTGTGTTTGCTAGTTTTCACCCTGCTGAGAGGAAAGACATCATCCTAATGAACTGTAATGAATTCTGATTATGAAATCAGCCCATTGGAAAGTACCTCTTAGAGATCGAGAATGCCATGATAGGAATAAAATGTCTGTGTTTACATAGTGTCTGCCACAGATCTGCAAGCAGTGTTTGTGTCTACTCTAACAATCTCATCTGAATTCTACTACATTTGATTTTCCCTCACAGGAGGTACTGAACCAGTGAATATCATTACAAGTATAGTCCATTAGAGTTAAAAAGAAATATAAAGATCCTTTATCTATGTCAAAGCACCAAGTAAAAAATAATAAATTAAGAAGTAATATTCTGTTGTAGACTGCTCTGCCGGGTTTCAGGAATTGTAACTCTCTACCCCCTGTGGCTTAAGGATGAGTGAGCTACATAGGACCTTTGGAATGCAAGCCACAGTAGACAAGGCTTGTCTCTGGTAGCAAATACTGCCTCAGTTTCCTCCCTGCCCCCAAAGCACAGTTGGAAGTCATTGACTGGTAAGACCCCTCGGAGGAGGGGCAACCTAGGCCAGACACGATCACTTGGGAGGCCTTCATGGAAGGACTCCAGGGACTGCAACAAAGAGCAATGGACTTCCCCTCACCCCCAGCTTTGAGATAGCCCAAGTCCCCACGTCCTCTGGGAGAAGCGCTTCCTAGCTCTAATCCCCTTAAGCCCGAATACCTGATGGGGAGAGGTGCAGCTCCTTGCCTTGCTAGAGCGTGTCCTGGGAAAAAATCTGGCATCACGAAGGCTTCCTGATAAACCTGTGAAATTTGCTCTGCTAAGAGTGCTTTCATTCATATGATAAGGGTCCGAGAGGAAATGAGTATGTCTCCCAAAATTTCTGCAAAACTCCCTTCCTGACAGACACTGACTCATACTAAGCCCTCAGATTTCTTTGAAATGTTATCTACTGTTTAATTCTTGCCACCCTGTATTCCTGGGTATTACAACCCAGTGAAAGCCTTTGGAGGAAGGGGCTCAACGCCTTTTTCCCCTGAGAAACTGGCCACTGCTCACAGCCTTTTTCCTCTGGGAAAATGGCCACCTCTCCTCCCCCAAGCAGATCACATCACGTCTTGTCTTTTTTACTTTCATCCGTGGAGGTCGGGGGAATGTGTGGGAAAAGTTGCCCCCACAATATTCTAATTGTAACTACCTAGAACTAGTCACAACACTATTGATGAATATATGCATCCACCAAAGTTTTCCCTAAAGTTATATTAAATATTTCTCTTCCTTTCAGCTTCAAATATCTGTCTTCTCATAATTTAAAACCTTATGAAAAATTGTATGAAGAAAAAACTAAAATATTTTGCTTCTGTTATTGTAAGTAATAGCTCAAATTCATAACAGACAATAGTTTGAAAGACAAATCTTTTGCTTGTAAGAGTTCAGCATTTTGAGAAAATATAATGACTTTAGATTTAAAAGGCTAAGGTCTAGAAGGAAGCAGGACAGAATTTATGCAAAAAAAAAAAAAAAAGACAGGAAAGAAACCAGAACAAGAGCCAGATAATCTCTCTCAGCAGTCTTCCTTGTGGTCCCCAGGGCTGCTAGGCAGAGGGTTTCCCCGGGGAAGCCTGAGTGGAACTTACTTCACAGGACTTTGCAAGATTTTGTAATGAGAATTTCAAATATGATTTTTATGTTAATGTTATGGTCTAAGAAGAAAACTTTTGAGGTAATATTTTTAAGAACATAGAATATAAATAACAATCTGAGGATTTTATAACAGAATATTAAACAAAGCATCAAATTATTTCATTAAGAATCATGTCTAATTGATTATATTAAAATACATATTATAAAAATGACTATATATTTGGGGGAGAAAATTTAAATATAGAATCTGAAGACATTTAAGATGTTCTTTATTCTATGTACCTGCCCTGCAAGAAACTACTCTTACCAGATGAGAATTTAATTTAAATCATCACAAGAGAAATCAATGGGCAAACCTCCCACACCACAGTCAACTGCATTTACTAATTTTCTACAATGGTATCTTTCTGTGTCTTTCAAATATATTTCATTAACTTAGTTTGGCCTTAACCAAAGGAAAAAAAAAGGATACTTTTCAGTGTTAAAACTAATCATAGATATTAATGATGTTGTGAAGTCACTTTTTTACAAATGTAATTCATTGTAGAATTTTTTTTAGTGTCCAAATATATATATACACTTTTATTTTTATTTGGTTGCCCAGAATCTTTCTCTAACTCTGAAAAACAGAAACATTTCCTGTTAAGGCATTTTCATCTCCCCCACCACTTAAGCTCTAGGTAAAACAGTAACAGTACTGCTCTCCCCTAGCCAGGGGTTGGCACATGACTCAAGTTTTATGTAAAACAATAATCCCCAGGATTTTTGTTTTTAGTTGCAGTTTATGCAGTCACTTTCTCTGGCTGCATCGCTATGGCATCTCTCTTGTAAACACTGTTCTTGATAGTGTCAAACAATGGGACCTCCTTTAGGAGGTCACACTTTACTACAAAAGCCTTCACAAGCCAACTCATGTTTCTAAACCTTAAGTGTATTCCATCTCCCTCACTAGATGATAATGATGATAGATAGATAGATAGATAGATAGATAGACAATAGGTATTAAATAAAAGTTTTATTCAAGTAAGCATCTGTTACTGAAATTTACTATAATTATACTGACTATATAGATATTTGTTTTAAAGATTTCTATAATCAAGAACCAATGGGTGTACTAAAATTGCAAGTGCATGGAAGCATCATTGTACTTATATTGTTTCTTCCCAGTTAAAATAGATTTCAATGATCAGCCCTGTAATAGGAACAGTATACATGAGAGGGGGTCAGATTAAGTCTGAATTGAGAATTGATCACAATCATCTGTTTTGGTATGTGGTTTTAAAGAAAAGCTATTTTTTTTCTTTTAGGACTTTAAGAGCTGCCCTAACAATGCTGTAATGTGTCATTGCTCCATTCAGACCCTACCGATTATTTAAACTGGTGGAACTCCACACTACCTTTGAATCTCAGCTTTCTCCCCAAAAAGTGGACCTAATTTCTATCACATACAGTTGATTTTGTTCAATTGTTTGAATATTTAAGAGGAAAGTAATTCATCATAATGATTTTCCAAATCTGAATGATTCTAACAGCAAATCTCTGTAACATGTAATAGCATTAGCTAAACTTCTGAAATAATTATATATCACCATAGAGACACAAATTATAAACCTCAGATTCTAAGATACTAAATTTGTATTAAATGCCTTTGAGATCTAGGTAGAAAGTGACATGAGATATTTTTCTTTTTGAGAAAATAAGAGAAAGCATAATAAAATAGGCTATTTAAAAATATTTAACAAATAAAATACCAATACTTATTCTTTAAATTTTTTTATTTTATTTTAGAGAGGGAGGAAGACAGAGAGGGAGGGAAACATCAATGTGCAAGAGAAATACCGATCAGTTGCCTCTCGCACACCCCTAAACAAGAATCCAGCCTGCAACCCAGGCGCATGCCCTGACTAGGAATTGAAGGAGCAAACTTCTGGTTTGTAGGATGATGCCCCCTGCACTGAGCTACACCAGCTAGGGCAATACTCTTAATTTTATAAATCATTCTAATGATAATGTTTTATTGGAATAAGTTCACAGTTATAACTAGACTCAAGATTTCAAATTTGTGCAAACCTGTGGTTTCAACTAAAAGCATTGGCTTCAACAAGCAGCAATGTGACTATTTGTCAATCCAAACCATCCAAATTGTTTTTAATGTTGAATTATGAAAATTTTCAAACATGCAGCCTGTGTAAGAATTTACAATGAACATATTCTATCTATATTCATCCCCATTTGTACTACAAATTACTTATTGTTTGTTTCATCACACATTGTTCTATCCCTATCCATCCATGAATTTACCTGGTCAGTTTTACACATAAAGGTATCAGCAATCTCTCTCCTCTTTGAATACACCAACACGGGTGTCATTAACTGGATATCCTGGAGGGTCGGAGGGCTTTTTCTTTCCATGTATCATTTATGTGCAATGAAATACAGAAATTCATTGCATTTTGGTGAATGTATTCAAATGTGTAACTCCAAATTTCTATTAAGATATAAAAATTATCAATTAGAAAGGCATCTCATGCTTCTTCCTTGTCAGCTCTCTTATTCCCCAGAAAATAAGTGTCATTCCCATATTTTACACTATTGGCTTGTTTTACTGATTTTTTTTTTAGAAAGGCCTATCATGTGAATTATACAGTACACCAACATTTTATAAAGATTCTTACATTCATCATTAGGTTCCAAAGATTCATCCACGTTTTTGGACAGACCAGTATTTCATTCTTTTGCATTTCTGAGTGGTATGGAACTGTATGAATAGACAACAGCTTGTATATCCATTTCTCTATTGACAGCCACCTGGGCTCTCTCTAGCTGTTGACTATCATGAGTAAAGCTGCTATGCACATGTATGTGCAAGTCTTTTCTGCATATGTATTTTCATGTCTCTAGGGGAAGTACCTGAAAGTGGACTTCCCAGGAGACAAGGAAAAAAAAGTATTCCCTTCTCTATACCAGCTAAAGGAAAAAGCTGTTTCATCTTTCCTACTCACACCAAACTTCTAACACTGGATGTGTGGATTTTTCCCCTCCCATTAAGCAATTCTCCAATTCTCTGATAAACACTGGGTATCCTAAAATTCAGTCTGGTTCTGACACTGTCTGCCTGGGGTACGTATCAGATGCCACAAGTTCAGGGCTTAGGCCCATAAGGCTGTGCTTCCCCACAACCTCAGTTGCCAAAAGCAAGTCCGAGTTGGCACCTGTGTTTCTAACTGACCAGCAGTAAACTGGAGGCTCCCACGACTCTCTACTCAATTTCCATAATTCCCTAGAACATATTACAGAGCTCAGGAAAACGATTTACTTATTACATTACCATTTTATTATAAAATGTATAACTCAGCTAGAGGGAAGAGATGCATACCACAAGTACGTGGAAAGAGTGGAGAAGCTTCTGCTCTCTTTGGGCATGTTACTCTCCTCACACCTTCTTATGTTCACCGACCTGGAATCTCTCAAAAACCTGTTAGTTAAGGTTTTTTTATGGAGTTTTATGTCGTGAGCATGATTGATTAACTCAGTGACCCTTGGTGTTTCCATTGATTCGCCATATCTCTCTTCTCACAGAGGTCTGAGGTTGGATTTGAGAGTTTCAACCCTCTAATCCAAGAGCTGATTTCCTTGGCAACCAGACTTTATCCTTAAGAGTTTTCCAAACTACCTCATTAACATAAATTCAGATGTGGTTTACAGGGGTTTGTTATGGATACAGTGACACCTTTATCACTTTAATCACTTAGGAAACCCCCAGGATTTTAGAGCACAGCGCCAGGAATGGGGACAGATATGCACTTTGCATTGTAAATAATCCACAATCTCATCCTGGGTTTTAGGGTAAATGCATGGTTAGTTTTATAAAAAACTGTCAACATTGTTCCCCGCAAATGAGCACTATTTTACATCTCCAGAAAATGTGTCTGAGAATTCGTATTGTTCCATATCCTTGGCAACAATAAATATTGTTGGTCTTTTTAAATTTTAGTCAATTTTCTTGGTGTGTAATTGTATAGCATTGTGATTTTAAATTGCAATTTTCTGAAGAGTGTTCATGGTGAGAATATTTTTAAGTTCTTATTGGTCATGCATTTCAAAAGTGTCTAGTCACATATTTTCCTCATTTTTTTAATTTAAAAAATTAAGTGATCGAAGTTCTCTATGTCCTGCATACCAGTACTTGTTTAGATATGTATTTTGCAAACATTTTCTCCCAGTTTGTGCCTTACATATTTATTTCTTCATGATTTGTTTGAATGAGCAAAATTATTACTTTTAATGAAGTTTAGTTTTCCATTTTTTATGCTTATTTCTTTCTGTGACCCATTTTACATTTTGTTTTTGTGCCAAGAACAAAAACAGTGTCTTATATTTTCCTTTAAATGTTTTAACATTTCACTGTATCTTTATGCCTGTAGTTCATTATGATTGTGTGTGTGTGTGTGTGTGTACACAGTAAGTGGTCTCCTTCTATAGAGTTAGCCCATGAGACAATCTTGGGTTATGAGCAAAAGTGATGTGTAACATTTTAGATAGATGTTCTTAAGAAGCAATGTGCTTCTCTACCCTCTCTGTTCCTTCCTATTTTATCAATGCAGATAGATATTATGGTATTAGAAGACACTCTAAATATAGTAGGGTCTAAATATATAATAAAACTGAGTTTCTAATCACCCTTTAGAAGAGACCAATTTTCAATTTGGAATTTCCATGAATGAGAAATTAACTTATGTCCTGTCTGAGCCATTATATGTATTTTGGTTTGTTCATTATGTAATGGGGTGCTGAGCAGAGGTCTTCCCACAAAATCCCAAAGCCTGTACAGCTATGACTGGGAGGGATGCGGGGAGGGGCGCAGAGACATTGAGAACTACTTTGCATATCTAAAGAACTTGGCCAGTGTTTTAGTAATGTTAAAAGCTGTGCCTGCCAAGCTCAGAGCCAGGGAGACAGACAGGACTCTAACCCATGATGCAGTGTATCCAGAGGGCTTGTTGCTGGACCACACCTGCCTGGACTACCAATGGCTGGCCAGAAAGCAGAAGAAACCAGTGTGTTGGCAGGTGTAACCCAGTGTGGGAGGAGTCAGAAATGGGGTTACTGAGGAAGATCCGTGCTGGGATTTAAAACCAGGCGTGGGGGGCAACCAGTCTCTATTCCATGCTTGAGCTCTGGACCATGTGAGAAGCAGGGTAGGAGGGCCATGAGAGGCTCTCTGGCTGGCTGTTTCGGCCAAGTAGTTTGAAAGGATGCAGAAGGATCCCCCTTCCCACCCACTGACCATGAGAATGTGGTTTTGGGATAAGAACAGGAGCCTAGCCAGCCAAGCACAGATGACTGAAAGAAGCTGGAATACAGTTGGTAATCTGCACAGCTAAGCTCCAGACTTCCATTTCTCTTCCTGAGAGATAGTACCTCTGACTGGCCTGGTTTGGCAAAGGGGGCAAGACTGTGTGTTTATGGGGGGTTTTGGTTTCTAAAGAAAGTAAGATTTAATGGCAGAATTCCACCATTATTTTAACCCTGTATAACTTTTGAGTAAATAGTCTCTCCTTTTCATAACACTCTGGCATTGGAAGTCATGTTCCTCCTGGCAGTGGGCAAGAGAACCCAGACCAATAGAACCCATGGTTTTGCTACAATTAGAGCAATTAGTATTAACATAATATACCTTTATTCTGGGTCAGTTCTTTACCCTTAGTAGGAATTGATATTTGAGTGTAGCTCACAGGTTTGAGATATGTTTTTCACACACTACTTGGTAATCTAAAAATAAATAAATAAAAATAAAATGATGGTGTAACTTTTTTTAATTACTGATTTTATGTATCCCATATCACAATTTCTATGTCAAAGGAGGCATACGATAGCTAAATTAAAATAGCATTTTCAGAAATGCCTTGTCACTATTTTATATAATTTCACAGTGTAATTTCTTAAGCATACCTCAGAATTAGCTAAGCTACTCCATGGTATTGTTGCCTCAGCACCCACTTTGTTTGCCCAAAGACAGCAATGACCTTCAAGTTGCAACTGCAGAAAAACTTCATTTCTTTAATATGAGCTTTTCTCCTTCCTTTCCTTTTGACTTAAACTGGCTTCTTTCAGCACGCTGACTCAACTGCCTCTTTCTCCCTGTGTAACTGCTCCCTTAATCATTACGCCCTCTGGAAAATGAAGTTTTCTGGTCATCACCATACAACCTTTAGGAGCAAAGTCTCAGGTCTGCTGAGTCCAGAGACAGAGTTTCTATGAAACTAGGGAAAACATCTAGGCCTCAGTTGTGTTTTAGCTCCAGGGCCAGAAAAACCTCAATACCAGACAAAGCAACATCAGAGCTAATATCAGGACCAGATGCGATTATCAACTAAACCCTACCCTAGACCCAGTCAATCATTAGAGACGGAGACCCTGACCATGCCTCTCACTCCCTTAGTCATCATGATTATTTTTTCCCTATATAACCAATACCTTAGAAGCCATGGGAGCAGTCAGGTCTTTGAGCATAACCTAACTGTGACTTTGCATGTGGACCATTTCTTAAAAAAACTCTCACTTTCTTTGCTTCAGGCTACTGTTTGTGTCTTACTGGGCTCTGATGCATGCAGACAAATGGATCTTTTAGTCTAGTAACAAACTGACACCAGCTTTTCATTCAAATGCATACCTTAAGTAGCAGCCCAGAGAGTCTCAGGTAAATGTTAATTCCTGATATGACTTTTGCAACATCCCCTCTGATTAACCACCTCCTCTCCTGCCTCCCAGTGCCTCCCCCTTATGTGCCCTTTTGTAAAGACCTTCATGGGGTTTACCAAAACCCTGCTCTTTTGATTTGACTTGACCAATCAGGCCTTACCCAGGGAATCCCAACACGCTCCAGGCCTGTACTACAGCTCTTACTGGTCTGCACTCAGCCTTGACCTCCCCATATGGCCCCTTGAACCATGCCCGGTACTTCCTCCAGGACCAGTGAGTAGTAAACTCTACTTAACATATTTCAGTGTTTCTTATGGCTTGTGGTTGAACCACAGTTGACCATCTGGCAGCCTGTGTACCACTTAACACATTTTAATTTAACAATTCATAACACCACAGCAACAGTGACATTGGTCATCCTATTTCCCTGGCGGAAGAAATACAGTAGCGTAAGAAAAATTACTATATGTTATTAAGTATGACACATGAACATGAACTAAAGGGGTGGAATGTGGGTGGGAGGGTATGTGCAGGGTGGAGGAGAGTAAAGGGGGGAGAATGGGACAACTGTAATAGCATAATCAATAAAATATATTAAAAAAGAAAAACTACTATACGTTGCCCTTTGGTCAATATTCCTTGCCAAGTGCTAGTAGGAGCATAGTATGCAAATTGTAATCTGATGTTTAAAACTATATCATAATATGAAATTAGATATTTTAAATCAACTAATCTCTGCATATTTAACACATTGTACATACTATTACATGAATTCTAAAACAGCACATGTTTTGAGGTCTCAGGTTATGTGAGGAAAGAGTTATGTGAGGAAAAAAGATTTCCTTCTTAAATTTAGAAGAGGATGATTTAAGCATGTTGAGTCTTTCCAATTATGCTTCCTCTGGGCATGTTTAAAACTATTCCCAGGGCAGAAAATACATAGAAAATGAACACTAGAGTAATCAAGAAAACATATGGTCCAGGCCTGCTCCTTCTTGCCCAGTCTGTCTTCTGCTCAAACGTCATGTTTTCATTAATGCATTTTTTCATCTCAAAATGCTATTTTTCCTCAGTTACTTTATAATGTTTTAAATTATCAATTAAACAATTTAAATTGTGATAATTGTCAATTGTCACAATTTAAAATCATTTATATTAATTTGTTTATATGCTTCCTTTCACCAATAGAGTGAAAGTTACTTAGAACAAAAATCTTATTTATCATCTTCACAAGGTTACTCTGGCTATCACCACTGAGTAAAAAAGAGGGCAAAAATAGAGTTGATTTTGCTAATCCAAGTCACAAATCTGAAGCTTAATACCTAGTCTCATTGAAGTTTCAGCTTCTCCTAGGAGTTTAATATTAAACCAATTAGCTTGGAATTTCCTAATCAACAAGAGATGATCTGCCTGATAAGACCAATCGATTCTTAATTTCTCACATTCTTTCTGCCTTTAACAATCTTTCATTTTGTAGAATTTCTTGGAGTACCCTCCTGTTTGCTGGATGGAATGTTGCTTGATTCATAAATTGCTTAATAAAGCCAATTAGACCTTCACATTTACTTAGTTGTTTTTTAATGTCACCATCTCTCTTCTTATTATCTCTGTAACTGACTCCAACTGGTCTCCATCTTGATTTCCTTCATGGAGTAAGTCTTATCAAGGATAGTGGTAAGTGACGGGCTAAGAATACTGGTTTACAAAAGAATGAAACTGGAACATTATTTTACACTAATTAACTTGGGGTGTATTAAACACAAATGTAAGACCTAAAAAAAACAAAACTCTTAAGGAAAAAAAAACACATAGGGTAAAAGATCTTTGATATTGATCTTTGCAATGATGTTTTTAGATTTGACGACAGAAGAAAAATAGACAAGTGGGATTATATAAAACTATGAAGCTTCTATTGAGCATAAGTCATCATCAACAAAATTAAAAGGCAATTAATACATCAAGAGGAAATATTTGCAAACCATATATATAATAATAGGTTAGTAACCCAGAAAATGTAAGAAACCCATAAAACTCAATAGCAAAAAGTGAACAAATGAGTAAATAAGATGAAAATGAAAATATTTAATGGGCAAGAGACAGAAATAGATGTTCTTTTTAAAGAAGACATGTTAATGGCTCAACATCACTAATTATCTAGAAAGTACAAATTGAAACCATAATAAAATATTGACATTTTGAAAGAAAGGAGGGTTAGCAGTAGTTTAGATTGAACACTTTCATAAGTAGTAGATAAGGAAGTGGGTGAAAGTGACAGACTGAAAGTTAAAGAGGGAGAAGGTGACTGTGTAAGGTCCCAGATGAAACTTGACATGGTAGATTTCATTACTCTGTCTTTGTCCATCACTGTATAGAGGCAATTTATAAGTTACTTAGAGAGAGAAAACTAAAGTTTGTAATATCTTTTGTTATTGAAACATGCAGATATAAAGGTAGATTTTCTTTGTACCTGTCTCTTCAGTTTAAGTGAATTTTTAATTCCTGAATTTTTAAATTCAGTTTAGAGGTAAATAAAAATTCAGATTTGTATATATGACATGTAATGTACATGGATCAATTAAAAATATATTTCATTGGCTTAGGAATGAGTTTATTCTAAGGTATCAGTATCAATTAAAAGATTGGGCTGCAAGGAGAAAAATGGTATGGACTAAAAAAAAAGCACAAAGGACACTTAAAAAATTTAAAAACTAACAAATTATTGACCAGGAGAACACTGAAAGGATAGGTTCTGTTACAAAAAAACATTCGTACAAGGACTTCTTTCCAAAAACTCAGGATAAACACACTAAGCATAAAATATGTAGATGAAAAGGAGACACTGTAATAAACCTAAGTGAGAGTAATCTCACAGAGTGATCTGATTATAAATTTCTACCTGCCCAGGTCATGGTAGATAATTATATCCCAGCAAATAATTTCTTCAGTAAAACGTTCATCTTTTCCTTAAGTAAGTCCTGCCTACTGTTCTAGGTTACACACCTTTGAAATGGCTCTTTTTCAGACCCCTGAGAAGGGGAACTACCCTCAAAAGAGAATATACTCTAGCTAACAATCGATCCTGCAATCCAGTTCTTGCCTTACTCTCTCCCACCTTCATTAACTTCTCTTTAAATTGCTCCCTTAATTCTAAATGCATAAAATAAACTGCAAACTGTCATTGTATGGAGTATTTGATCTTTTGCTTCCCAACAATATTGTCAGTTTGGCTCAAATAAATTCTTGCTAGAATTCTCAATAGGTCTGGCTGATTAGTACATAAACAAAAACTTCCTATTGAAAATGTTTTATTCTACAAGAATGTGCACTACTGTTTGGTTAAAATACTCTTCTGATTTTCTTTTCTCATCTAGAATCACAATGCTTTGTATGACTAAAGGGTGAAAGGCTAGTATAATTTCATGACTACTCACTAGTCCCTCTTAACATCTGAGTATAGTTCCAAACTACACTTTCAAGTGATTTATATTGTGGATGAGAACAAAATGTAATAGCATCATTGAGAATGCTGAACATACTGAAACCACGCTTGTTTTTAAAAAGTGAGGGGTTATTTTACTTTAAAGTTTTACACTATTCTTTGTGCATTAAACATTTTTGTCAAATTTAATAACCTTTTCTTACTTCAAAAAAGAAATGCTATTTTAATGATTCCAGTTAGCCTGAATTTCACACCTGCAGTATAATGTATGCATTCAAATATAACTACATTTTTCATAATTACTCCATCAGTCATTCGATGTTTTTTTAAATCTCATTTTAAACATGTGTATAACAGTTCTCCAAATAAGAAGCCTTTCTACTGATGTTTTACATTTAAATTTTCCCCAATTATTACTTTTGCCTTTGAAATGTTATTGATTTAGTGACTTCACTTTAATGATATTTGCTTCATTCTTTAGTTGACCTTTATTAAAAGTATATTTTCTACACATAACTTGATTCCAATTTCTATTTTTTTGCTGGAGATATTTTTTACTGTATTAATCTGAAGACAATGAAAGATATTATATTATAGCCATGAAATTTAATTTGAAAATTACATGCATATGGTAAGAAAATATAATAAATCATGTGTTTTGTTTAATATAAAAATAAATATTTTGTTACCAAATCCAAGCAAGGGTTATTTCAGCAATAACTATTACTCCATATTTTCAACTCAAGTAGAAATCACTGATTCTAAATATCATTATTCATCTTCCAAAGTAAGTTGGCTTTCCTAAAGGTTTTAAATTTTGGAGGGGATAAGTACAAAAACAGAAAATTCTATCTGTACAGAGTGTATCACTGAAAAATTTTCTCTCTACATGTTGCTTTTTGGCATGATAAAATATTCTCAAGTTAGTAAGTATGTTTAGTATATTTCTTTCAAAATAGAATAGTTTAAAGTCATAAGTATTTAATATTAAGCAGCATAACATTATGGTCAGTTAGCAGCTCTCATCCTGTCTTCTAACTTTAGCCTCCAGCATCTGACATGGTACATTTCCTTCTCCTTCACTTACTTTTGCAAGTTGTCTCCCCAAAACCTCAGAATTGTACCAAATGATCTAACCTCACTTCACATACTCAATCAATCTAAAACTCCTGTTGGCTTGCCTTCAAAATATGTCCAATTTCTGACCACATCTTATCCTCGCCTTTCATTAGGATTAATTTAAGCATATTCAAACAAGTTTTTCACGTCTACTCTTTACCTACTTCCCACCCCTTCCACAGGTAGTGTAGTCTCAATAGAATAGGCAGAAAAATCCTCTCAAATCCAAATTTGTATTGCTACCTCTCTGCTTTCAACTTTGAAGTGACTCCCTATTTCACAGTTAAAAGCAAGTGCCTTTAAAGTGCTTTATGAGATCCTTCATATTCTGTGTTTTTAATGAATTTGCTATTCTGTCTACATTAGACTGTGTTTTCCCTGCTCCAGTTACACTTCAGTTCCTTGTTGCATCTCAGATACAACAGAGCACTCCCACTTTCACACTTTTGCTTTATCTATTCTGCAGTTTGGGAGTAGTCTTCTTACACATCTGCTTAGTTATTGTCTAAGTCAATTTGTGCTGTTATAGCAAAAATGCCATATTATAAAGCTTATTAACAATACAAATTTGTTTAAACTAGGAATCAATAACAGGAAGATAACTGGATAGTCCCCAAGCACTTAGAGATTAATGAAACACTTCTAAGTCACTCATAGGTCCAAGACATATGGAGGAAAGAGGGGTTCTACGGAAGGTAACCACACAGGGCGATAAATTCCTAGCTGGTAGGTAGTTATCTGCCAGACACATAACTTCTTTAGTAAAAGATTTACCTTTGCTTAGGTAAGGTCTGCCTGTTGCTTTTGTTAGTCTAGGTTTAAAATTACAGTTTTCAGATCCCCCGGAAGTGAAACCATCCCACCCCTGCCTTGCTTTACCCCACATTTATGCATCTATCTTACAGTCCCTCCCTAGTCCTAAATGCATAATACAAGCTGCAAAATGCCATTCTCAGAACCATTTTTCTCAGCTATTGAGATCTTGCTTCCAGGATATCCTCTGTTTAGGTCAAATAACTTTTTAATAATATTTAAAAATAAATTCTTAATAAAAATTAACTGGGACTCAAATCAAGGGAGTGGACCAGAAAGAAGAAAAAAATGACCAAATAGAAAAATATGAAGT
Organism: Sturnira hondurensis; assembly: GCF_014824575.4. NCBI lineage: Eukaryota > Metazoa > Chordata > Mammalia > Chiroptera > Phyllostomidae > Sturnira > Sturnira hondurensis. Next base: position 33,164,154 of record NW_028076767.1, read on the forward strand.
AACAAGAATTCAAAAAAATGAGGACAGGCTTAGGAACCTCCAGGACATCTTTAAACATTCCAACATCCAAATTATAGGGGTGCTAGAAGGGGGAAAAAACAGACACTAGTGGAAAACTTATTTGAACAAGTAATAAAGGAGAACTTCCCCAGTCTGGCAAAGGAAATAGACTTCCAGGAAATCCAGGAAGCTCAGAGAGTCCCAAAGAAGTTGGACCCAAGAAGGAACACACCAAGGCACATCATAATTACATTAGCCAAGACTAAAATGAAGGAGAGAATCCTAGAAGCAGCAAGGGATAAGGGGACAGTCACCTACAAAGGAGTACCCATCAGACTGTCAGCGGATTTCTCAAAAGAGACCTTACAGGCAAGAAGGGGCTGGAAAGAAGTATTCCAAGTCATGAAATCCAAAGACCTACAGCCAAGATTGCTTTATCCAGCAAAGCTTTCATTTAGAATGGAAGGACAGATAAAGTGCTTCTCAGATAAGGTCAAGTTCAAGGAGTTCATCATCACCAAGCCCTTATTATATGAAATGTTAAAGGAACTTATCTAAGAAAAAGAAGATGAAAAATATGAACAGTGAAAGGACAGCAAACTCACAGTTATTAACAACCACACCTAAAACAAAAGCAAACTAAGAGGACAGCTAGATCAGGAGTGGAACCATAGAAATGAAGAACACATGGAGGGTTAGAAACAGGGGGGTGGGAGGGGGAGAAGGGGGGAGAAGGCACAGAAAATAGCATAGATGGTAGGTAGAAAATAGATAGGGGGGAGGGCAAGAATAGTAGGGGAAATATAGAATCTAAAGAACTTGAGACACGTGGTCATAAACTAATGGGGGGGAATAGTAGGGGAGGGGGTGTGCAGGGTGAAGGGGAATGAAGGGGGAATAGAATAACTGTAATGGCATAATCAATAAAATATATTTTTAAAAATAAGGTTTATATTAATTTTTACAGGTTAAACATTCTTACACTGCCAGAAGAAAGCATATGAAAAGATGCTCTAATCATATATCATTAGGGAATTGCAAATTAAAACAATGAGATATCTCCACACACCTATCAGAATGGCCAAATGGCCAAAAACACTAATAACAGCAAATGCTGATGAGGATGTGGAATGTTTGAAAATCTTATTCATTTCTAGGGGGATTGCAGAATGGTACAACCACTTTGTAAGATACTTTGATCATTTCTTTCAAAATTAAACATATCTCTTAGCATAGCATCTAGTAGTCTCAATCCTTGGTACTTATCCATATGAATTGAAAACTACATTCACACAAGAACCTGTACATGGACATTTATAGCAACTTTATTCATAACTGCCAAAAGTTGGAAGCAACCAAGATGTCTTTCAGTAGGTGAATAGATAAATGTGATAAATCCAGAAAGTGAAATATTAGTACTAAAAAGAAATGTTCTATCAAACCATGAAAAAATAGAGGAATATCAAACGTATATTACTACATGAAAGAAGCCAATATGTAAAAGCTGCATACTCTATGATTTCAACTATGTGACATTCTGTAAACAGCAATCTATGCAGACAGTACAAATATCAGTGATTGCCCTATGAAGGACATGAAAGGAAGGATAAATCTAACAGGTAGAGCACAGGAATTTTTAGGGAGTGAAACTCTTCTGTATAAGACTCTGATGGTAGATACATATCATTTTCCATTTGTTAAAACCCAAAGAATATACAGCATTAAGTGTGAATCCTAATATAAGCTAGGGGCTTTGGGAGATAATAATGTGCAAATGTAGGTTCATAAATTATAACAAATGTGTGTGTATCACTCTGATAGATCATGTTGATAATTGAGGAGGTTATACATCTATGAGGACACAGGGTAAACAGGAATTTGTATGTTGCTCATTTTTGCTTTGAACCTAAAACTGGCCTAAAAATAAATTTTATTAGTTTAAAAAAAGGGAATGGATCACTGACATAGGCAGTGACTTAATTAATCTCATCAGAACTACTCTCTGTGGAAAAAAAAATCTCAAAAGGTCACATACTGCGTGACTTCATTTATAATAAGACATTCTTATTCTGACAAAATTATAGAGATGAAAATAGGTCACCATTGCCAGTGATGGTGGTGAGGAGGGAGTCATATGTAACCACAAATGGGCAACCTGAAGTAGATCATTGTGACAGAATACTTTGGAAATTTCATTGTGGTAGTTACACGAATCTACAGATGATGAAATGGTATAGAACCATGCACACACATACCAATGCTGATTTCCTTCTTGTGATATTGTACTTATGTATTTATTGGAGGAAACCTGGCAAAGCATACATGGAGCTCTCTCTGTTTTTCTAATTTCTGGAAATCTACGATTATTTTAAAATAACGAATACAAAAAAATGGTTTTTGATTATGTATCCTCAGTCTAAAGGCCAAAGAAATTGTAATTATTTCAACTCCACTTTCTGTTTGTAGATGTCCTGGGGGTTCCCAAGATTATTTCTAGGTTTGGTGACTCCCTAGGGGACTCTCAGCCTGCAGCATGTAGTTACACTCATGACTATAATTCATTACAGCCCAAGGAGACAGAGTAAAACGGACGAAGAGAAAAGCTGAATGGGGTGAAGTCTGGGAAAACAAGAGCAATCTCTGGAGGTTCCTCTCCCAGCGAAACCACACAGGACAGGCCTAATTCCCCCAGCAGGGAGCTGTAACAACACCAGTGAAGTGCTGTCAACCAGGAAAACTCTTACAGAATCATCGCCTATGCTTTTCCTTGGGTCTGGTTACATAGGCGACCTGTGCCTGGCATGTACTAAAGTTCCAGACCCTGAGAAAGAAAGTAGGCATTCAGTATGAACAATATCGCAGTACAGTGATCAAGTGCAGTGATTCCTTTATTAAGTGCAGTGATCAACTCTTACCACCTTTGGAGGCACATGGGAACCCTCCAAAGTCCGAGTTCCCAGATACCAGCCATGGGCAAACCTTGCAAGCAAGCCTTCTCGAGAATAGCTGTATATGCTTGCTATGCTCTTTCCTGCAAAGCAGGGTTATATATACTGTAGAATTCAGCAAATAAGTAAAAATATTGACATAATGAGCAGCCAATGTTCATGCTATAGAAAGGAAGTGATATAAATATAAAACAAATGGGTAAGATGAGGATGAATCTTGTAGTATGGATTTCACATGATAGATGCCAGTATAAACTTATTATCTATCTATCTATCTATCTATCTACCTACCTACCTATCTATCTACCTATCTATCTATCATCTATCTACCTACATCCCTACAAACCTATATGCCTATAGTTCCCTTTTTTGAAAGAATCTAAGTATAATGCCAACCAATAGTAATAAACACATCTACAATCATATAATTCTCCACTTAATGAAACTGGAAATTTAGGGGAAAAGTTGCTGATTCCAAGGAAGGGGCAGGGACAGGTCAGGGAAGGTATAAGATAAGACTGGAACATATTTTTTTAAATGACAGATGGTAAGAAAGTACTAAAAATGGGGGGCAGGTGGAGAAGTCAACTAAGGTTGTTCCCACTGGTCAATTTTGGGAAATTTTTAGCATAAAACAGTATAGTAAATATAGTGAATGCTAATCTATTGAATACAAATCTACAGTGATTATTTAAGTAAGTTAATAAATAAAACAAGTACAAGAATAATAGATTTAAAAAATCCAATGCAACTGTTTTCACATTCTTGATTCAGGCAAGACTTTTTTAAAACTGAAAACTATTAATATCAGTTAAAATTGTATAGTGAACAGATTATTTACATAGTCTCAAATACCTCCAAACATAATACTTATCAATGATTGCATCTGAGAGATTCCACCTTAATTGAATATCTCAGGTTAACACACAAAGAATGGAACTCATTGCTGTTATATCCCCACAAAGTGTTGTATTTGGAAGGACACAATATTACATAGATAAAATTCTAGCCAAAATAACACAATCTAATCCAATTATAGAACAATAAGATAAATCTATAAACTCTTCTAAAAATGTCAAGAGATACAAAGATAGAAAAGCTGAGAAATTATTCATGGGTAAAAATTTAAAACAATATGCAAGGAAATAAAATACATTATCCTGGACTAGATTCTCTCTTGACAAAATAATTTAAAAGACATTATTGGAACAATTGGCAAAATTAGAGTACATTCAGTGTATTAGATATAATTACACCAATGTTAAATTTCCTGAATGTGTTAATTGCACTGTGGACAAGTGAGAGAATTTCCTTGCTCCTAGGAGATACATGCTGAATTATTAAGGGATAATGGATTATAATGTCTATAATTTACTATTAAATGATTCAGCCAAAAGAGAAAAATATCAGGGATGGAGGGAGGAAGAGGAGATAGTAAATGTGGCAAAATGATGAAAATTGGTAAATATACAGAGTAGTATGCAGATGTTCAATGAACTATTCTTGCAACCTTTGTATAAGTGTGAGGTGTTTTTTTTTTAAATTAGCAAGCTTTTAAATAAAAGCAATTTCTTAAATGTATTTTATTTAAAATATATACAGTAACTAAAATAAAGTTATACACTTTTGAAAAATGTGTTGAAAATGAATATATTGACTGAGCCTAACTCAGAGAAGTAGAAAAAGAGCCATGTGGAATTTTCATATTATTTTAAAATCATTTAAATTAAATTAGCCTTGAAAACATCATGCTACTGCTCAGCACATTTACTTGCAAAAGCTATTTCCAACTGCTTAAGCTTTGTAGCCTTCTCTTAAATTACTCTGCTGCTTTTATGAGTATTTTTTGCTTTCATAATATGAAAAGCGAACTCATTATAAAGAAAGCCTTACTTATTTGGGCATAAGGTTTATAGGACAAGAAACACCTACTAGAGCACCCTTAGAAGCTAAGCCCCAAGCAATTCCCTCGGCATCTCAGGGTGTCTAAATGCTGGATAAATGTTGTTGTCCAGGGAACTACAGATGGATCACAGAGAACAGATCATTCCATTACTCACTGGGAAGTTTAAGGTCTTCCTAATATCTTCCTTGTGGAACATTGTAATTGGAGACTAGCACATATTAAAGGGATTCTGTAGGCAAACGGAGAATTTCAGAAGTCAGCTTTTTCCTATTTTATAAATCTTGATAGTAATGTGAAAACAAATATTTCAGCACACTTAAATTAATTATACTCACATTTTCTAATATTTCTCACCCAGAAAGAAATGTTTCCTATGAAAGAGAAGAAACTATAAGAGAAAAATGGGGAAGTTCATTTGCCAGAATTAGGAAGGTGGGTGGGCAGGGGGTGGAGTCTCATGGAAGGGGAAGTCTCCCTCCACCCTCAGTCCCTGTGAACTGGGCACTGCAGGTTCTGGAGTCTCTGTGACAGCCTAGGCTCTGCTCTGGACTCTGGTCCTAAAAAAGTATGGAGTATTAGGCTACTATCACAGTGTTTTATGTCTCGGGTCTCAAGAAGTCTACTTGTAAATTCTCCAGCTCAAACTTTCGTTGTTACTGGCACTAACAAGCTTACCTACCATACTTTAATAGTACCTGCTATAGATCGACTGTTTGTGTCCCTTCCAGATTTATATGTTAAAAATCTTACCTTAGTGTTTGGTATTGGGAGAAGGGGCTTTTGGAAGGTGATTAGGTCACTAAGGAAGCCATTATGATTGAGATTATTGTTTTTTATAATAGAGACGCCAAAGGGCTGTTGTGTTTCTTCCGCCTTGTGAAGTTATAATGAAAATGAAGCTATCAAGAAAGCAGGTCCTCACCAGACACCACATCTCCTGGTACACCTGACCTTGGACTTCCCAGCCTCCCTAACTGTGAGAGATACATTTTTGTTATTTATAAGCTAATTAGTCTATGATTTTGGTTATTGAAGCTTGAATGGCCCAAGACATCTAGGTTTCTTCCCGATATCCTGTGTGTTGCCACTGGAATTGGTGGTGAAAGTATTTTGGGAATTTCTTGTATAAGTAAAGTGAATGTATAGTCTGGGGAGTGTCTCAGCACCTCGGTCTATCTGGTTTACATACGTGTGGGAGAGCCATACAAAAACCCTCTTCAGTGTTACAAAACAAAGACAAATACAATATTCTACTGTTTTGTTTAATGCCAAAAGCCAGTGCCCTGTAAGAAGATTAAAGCCCAGTCTCTTTCTCCATGCAAAATACAGGGAAGAATAGCGGCGTCTATAGCCGCACAACTATCACACTAATTGGAACTCTTCTATGCCTATCATAAAATAGTTTTATGTGTAGAATACCTATCTCAAATGTAAACATTTTAACTAATAGAAAAAGGCAGGTATAATTAAATTATTTTTATGTATTTACCACTAATAAATGGATGGCTAATGCACAGAATATAAGGCTACTTCTGGTAGATGTTCAAAGAAATATACATAGCTAATATTAGATAATACTGCTTAGTATGCTGATAATTCTCAGCAATTTATTATAAATATATACTTTGTTCTATTTTGAGAGTAAAAGTTCCTAAATCTAAAAAAAAAATTTCAATTAATAAGAAAGCAAAGATTTTTAATATTTATGAAATAATCCATTTAAAGGTATCAGTTCCTAGAAACTTGTTCCAGTTATAAAACTTTGATAAAACAAAGTATTGGCAGAAGTTGTTATTTTCTTTTAGCATTTTATCTTCCTTACTTTAAAATGAGGTTAAAAAAAAAAGAATAACAGTACAATGAGAAGTTTTATAATTACAATGAAAGGTTGTTTAAAAATCATAACAAATGAATATTCTCTGAGATGATATTCTAATTAGTGATCTTAAAGAGATGGTTAGTATCACAGCCTCACTTGTAACCCAACTAAAGTAATTTTGCACTTATTATCTTTTGAACTAATTGAGGTCTTCCCAGAAAAACATGGCTGGGAATCAAGGCACTTAATTAACACTGATTTAGTCTTAATTATTTACTCACATTAATTATTTTAAAAATCATATGAATAAAAGTAATATCCGTTCATATTTTATACCCATCTGCGAACCTCCATCTTTTATCAACAAACTTTATTCCTATCAATTTTTGTTCTGATATGAGATGAGACAAAACAATTTCTAAAAAAATCTTAAATGATTTTTATAGTTGTATGAGAATTTCTATTTTTTCTTCTAAAAATAATGTGATCACCTTATGACTACTTTTATGTAGAGGTTGAACACTATTAGTTAACATAAAACAGAAATATACCTATATAGATAATTTTCAAATCAATTCCTTTGTATCTAATAGTAATACTTAAGAAATGGAATAGTCGATGACTATCACCAAATCCTTGGCCACTGACTTGATTTTTGGATATGAGAGAACTTAAGGAAAGCACACGGATGTGCACTTTGTGTAGGTCTGATAGCCTACATACTCATTTGTTTAAAGATAAGATACATCTAAAGGTAACTATAATTGTAAAATTTCCATTTTATCACACTAGATTTATTTTTAAACTGATAGTATAATTCACAATTATAATGGCAATTGTAAAAAATTAGACTTTCAAAACACAAAATGTAGTCACTGGCTTTTAGTAAACACTGACATCTTGAATAATTTTAAAAAGCAACTAAATCTGCTAAAAATAACATCTCATGGAGCAAATATCTCAAAGCAAATATTGAATTTTAATGAGTAATTTTTTAAATGCATAACTACTCTACTCTTCTCAGTATCTTCCCAGAGATATAAGCAGATTTAGGACAAGATCATAGAGATAAAGCAAATTCAAAAGACAAAGATATTGTTTTGTTATAATTTTTTTCAAGATTTACCTCCCTTTCTTGATGTCAAGAAGGAGGGACTAGTGATTTGTAATTAGCATAACCCTAAATTGCAAAGAAACTGAAATAGAATGTAGTGTTAATGTCAGAGGACAGTTTGTTTTGTTTGTGTGTTTTGTTTTGTTTTCTTATTGTTGTTTTTTCCATCATCATTACACAATATGACATCCCTGGTTTAATTTACCACAATTATCTTTATCATCTCTGTATCTTGAAATTTGTTCTAAATGAGTCATAAAGGTCCATATGTGTATGTATTTGCATGTGTGTAATGTAACTCTTTTTTTAGTTAAATCACTTGTTTTTGAGAAGTTTAAGTGTCTGAACACTTCACCTGTATCACGTAAAGACAGTGCCTGGCTCAGAGACTTCCTGATGATTAGGTTGCCATAACAACAGTGACTACACACCTCTTACCACACTGACACTGTTTTGCCATAATTGATAATGCTTATTAAAAACAACCATTATTGATTCTTGGAGAATTGCCACGGTTTGTGCAAATCACATACTACTTCCAGATTTTAGTCTTCTCCTACAAAATAATGATTTTGGAAAAATTCTTTCTTAAATTCATTCTAATTGTACCATCCCACAATCCAATTGTTCTAACATATAAGCATATGATTACAATGGTAACATCAACAAATAATAAAATATTTAAATGTCTAATGAGGTTTGCTTCTTATAGCTGGGTGTCCTTCATGTTACACTCCAAAGCAACCTTGATTGTTTTGGTGTGACAATCAAAGGAAATATGCATTCTTATTTTATTAATACATAATGACATCTAACATTGTTAGTTTAACATTGTTAGTTGGCACATCTAAGGCACATAACATTTTGATTTGATGCATTTATGTATTGCAATATGATTACTACAATAGCTTTAGCTACAACCAATTATTATCTGTTTTTTTGTGGTGGAAACAATGAAGACCTAGTCGATTAGTAACTGAAATTTGTAATAATGTATTATTGTCTATAGTCATTATGTTGTGCATTAGATCTCCAGGACTTATCTGTTGGTTGCAAGTTTGTACTCTTGAACAACATATTCCCAATTTCCTTATACCCCTTCCACTGGCAGTCATCAATCTACTCTGTCTTCTCCAGTTTGGCATTTTTAAGATGCACATGTAAATGATATCACACAGTGTTTGTCTTTCTCTGTCTGACATCCCACTTACATAATGCCTTCAAGGTCCATTTATATTGTTATGAATGGCAGGATCTCATTCTTTCTTGTGGCTATATGATATTCCATTGTTTACACATATCACATTTATTTATCCTTTCATTCATTGATGGACACTTAAATTGTCACCATTTCTTGACTATTGAGAATAATGCTGTGAAAAAACATGGGAATGCATATATTTCTTTGATACCATATTTTCATTTTCTTTGGTTATATACACAGAATTGCAATTGATGAGCCACACAGAAATTGTATTTTTTAATTTGGGGAGAAACCTTTATGCTATTTTTCTATCGTAGCTTAAATTTGCATTCCCACCAACAGTATACAAGTGTCCTCTCTTTCACATATCCTTGGCAACACTTTTCATTTCTTATCTTTGTGATGACGATCATTCTAACAGGTAGGAAATGATATTATGGTTTTGATTTGCATTTTTCTGATGATTTGTGACAGTGAGCATATGTTTGTGTGTCTTTGGGCCATCTGGATGTCTTTTGTGAAAAATGTCTATTTAGTGTCCAATTATTTAAATAATTAATATTGTTAAAATGCCCATACTACCCAAAGCCATCTATAAACTCAGTGCAATCTCTGTCAAAATTCCAATGGCATTATTCACAGAAACAGGAAAAACATCTTAAAACTTACATGGAACCACAAAAGACCCTGAATAACAAAGAAATCCTGAGAAAGAAGAACAAAGCCAGAGACATCATACCTCCTGATTTCAGACTATACTACAAGTAATTAAAACAGTATGATGCTGCCATTAAAATAGACACATAGAAGAGTGAAAGAGAATATAGAGCTAAGAAATAAACCCCACATTTATGGTAAACTAATATTTAACAAGGAACCTAAGGACATTTAAGGCAACAAAAGGGGCCTGAAACAAATAGAAAAACACAAATAAAAAAATGAAATCAGAACTCTATCTTTTATCACTCACAAAAATTAAAATAAAGACTGAAAGATAAAACCCAATCCTATGAAACTCCTAGAAAAAAACAGGGAAGGATCTCCTGCACATTGGTCTTGGCAATGATTTTGCATCAGAAGCAAAAAATCAACAAGTGGGAATATAGCAAACAAAGAAGGCTCTGCACAGCAAAGTAAATAAATAAAATAAAAAGACTTTCAACACTATACAGATTTCATGAAATCCTCTTCAAAATCCCAATGATAATTTTTAAATAAATAGAACAAAAATCATCAGATTTGTATGAAACCACAAAAGACCCTGAAGAGCCAAAGCAATCCTGAGGAAAAAAAAGAAAGGATAAAGCCAGAGGTATCACCCTCCCAAATTATACCAGAAAGCAACAATAATCAAAACAACATGGTATCGGCAGAAAAACAGATACACAGACAAATGGAACAGAATTGAGAGTCCAGAAATAAAAATACATATATGTGGACAAATCACATTCAACAAAGGAGCCAAAAACATACAAAGAAGAAAATAAGTGAAGCTGGGAAAAATTGGAAAGCCACATGCAAAACAGTAAAAGTTGACTGCTGTTTGTACCATATACAAAAATTAACACAAAATGGATCAAAGACCTACGTGTAAGAACTGAAGCAATAAGACACATAGGTGAAAGAAACATAAGTATTAAAGTTTTGGACTTTGGTCTTAGAGAATGTTTTGTGAATTTGATGCTAAAGGCAAGGAAAGTAAGGGAAAAACAAATGAACAAACTTAAAATATTCTGCACAGCAAAAGAAATAGTAAGCAAAACAAAAGACAACCAACTGACTGGGAGATAATATATGCAAACAACAGCTCTAAAAAGGGGTTAATATCCAAAACATATAAAGAACTTATACAATCAACAACAAAACAAAAAAATCCAATTAAAAATGGGCAAATGACCTAAAGAGACACTTCGCCCAAGAAAACATACAAATGACAATCAGATATATGAAAATATACTCAACTTCACTAGATATTAGGGAAATGCAAATCAAAACTACGATGATGTACAACTTAACACCTGCTAGAATGGCTTGTTGGGAACTGCCTTGCCCGGTTTCAGGAGCTGTAATTCCCCCCATGGCTAGGGCTGAGTGAGTCACCTTCAGACCAGAAGCCACTAAGGAGACAAAGCTTACCTCCCTGGCAGGAGCACTGTTTCTGCTTCTTTATCCATAACTAGCCTTCAATGCTTGATCAGTTAGCCAATGATAGGTAAGATTCCCCAAGTGGGGAACAACCTAAAACAGGCATGATCAATGTGGAGGCCCCAGGGAAGGACTTGGGGGGCTATGGAGAAAGGTCGTGATGGACCCTCACCCCTCGGCTTTGACGAAGCCTGACTCCCCTGAGTCTGCAAGGATTCCTTGGCTATCTGCCTCCTCTGCCTGACTTAAGCCTGAAACAATGATAGAGGGCAGTACAGCCCTGTGCTGGAAAGGGTGGGCTCCCTGGGAGATCAGGCCTGAGAAAGAATATGTAAAATCCTGTGAAGGCTGCTTTGCTAAGAATACTCCTAATTAAATGATAAAGGTCCAAGCAGGAAGTGAGTTTGTTTCCCAAAGTTTTGTAGCCTTTTAGCTAATAGACCCTGACTCAGAATAAGCCCTAATAGTTCTTTGTATGCTGTCTACTGTTTGACCCTTACTGCTTGACAATGATTAATGAGGTGTACCTGTATTCCTGTGCAAATGAAACCCAATAAAAGCCTGTCTAGGCAAGGGTCTGCACGATCTCCCCTTGAGAGAGTGGCCAGGCTGCTCTGAGGTGCTCCCCCCTTGAGGGAGTAGCCGTGCTGTCCCTTTTCCTCCACAGTTGTACCCATACTCCAGGGGCACTGCGGGCCGGTGTCCGTGTCAATGGCTATTACCAATAAGTCAAGTAATCACAAGTGTTGGAGATGTTGTGGAGAAAAAAGGAACCCTCATTCACTGTGGGTGGAAATTTAAACTGGAGCAGCAACTACTGTTCCAGTACTGCTGCTAACATACTATGGAATATAGTGTGGAGGTTCCTCAAAAACATTAAGAATAAAATTACCATATGAGCCAGCAACCCCTCTTCTCAGTATCTACCTGAAAAATTAGAAAACATGTATTCGTAAAGATAGATGCACCCCTACGTTCATTACAGCATTATTCACAGTGGCCAAGGCATTGAAACAACTGAAGTGTCCTTTGATAGAGGGATGGATAAAGAAGATGTGCTCTACATATACAACAGAGTACTACTCAGCCATAAGAAAAGATGGAATACTGCTACTTGCAACAACATGGATAGACCTTAAGAATATCATGCTAAGCAAAACAAATCAGACACAAAAAGTTAAGAACCATAAGATTTCATCCATGTGTGGGATATAAAACTGAAAGTAACAATGAACAAACAAGAAAAATAAACAAAAACGTATAGACACATCAATATGATGGTTACCAGAGGGAACAGGCATGAGGGGGTGATAAAAGGTAAAGGGGGTCAAATATACAGTGATGAAAGACACTTTGACTTTGGATGGTGGGCACACAATGCAACATACAGATCCTGTATCATAAAAGTGTGTACTTGAATCAGGAAGAAAGCAAGGATGTCTTCTTCACCTTTCTTATTCAACATACTAGTGGAAGTCTAGCTACAGTAATCAGACAAGAGGAAGAAATAAAAGACATCCAAATTGGAAAGGAAGAAGTAAAGTTCTCTTTGCAGATGACATGATACCATACATAGAGAACCCCAAAGATTCCACCAAGAAACTAGTAGAACTGATAAACAAGTTCTGCAAAGTAGCAAAATACAAAATGAATATCCAGAGATCAATTGCATTTTTATATGCCAATAATGAACTAACAGAAAAGGAAATTAAGAAAACAATTCCATTAACTATTACTTCAAAAAGAATAAAATACCTAGGAATAAACCTAACCAAGGACATTAAACACATGTTCTCAGAAAATAATAAGACACTGAAAGAAGAAATTTTAAAAGTTACAAATAAGTGGAAACACATACCGTGTTCATGGATAGGAAGAATTAACATCATTAGAATGTCCATACTACACAACTCAATCTATAGATTTAACTCATTTCCTATCAAAATTCCAATGACATTTCACAGAACTAGAAAAAATATTTCAAAATTTTATATGGAATCACAAAAAGCCTTGCATAGCAAAAGGTACCCTGAAAAAGAACAACAAAGTTGGGGGAATCCCACTACCTGATATAATAATATAAGGCCATACTAATCAAAACAGCATGATACTGGCATAAAAACAGATACATAGATCAATGGAACAAAGTAGAGAGCCCAGAAATAAACCCACAACTTTATAGTCAATTAATGTTCAACAGCAGAAGCAAGCCCATAAAATGGGCTAAAGATAGTTTATTCAATAAATGGTGCTGGGAAAATTGGACAGATACATGCAGAAAAATGAAACTATACCACCTTCTTATACCACACACAAGAATAAATTTAAAATGGAATAAACTTAAATGTTAAATCAAAAGCCATAAAAATCATAAAAGAAAATTAGGCAGCGAAATCTCAGCCATCGTTCATAGCAACATTTTATCAGATATATCTCCCCAGGCAAGGGAAACAAAAGAAAAAAAATGGGGACTACATCAAACTAAAAAGGTTTTGCACAACAAAGAAAAATATCAACAAAAAGAACAGACAACCCAAAGAATGTGAGAACATATTCACCAATACATCTGATGAGGGGTTAATATCCAAAATTTATAAAGATCTTACAAAACTGAACACCCCCAAAATAAACAACCCAATGAAAAAAATAGGCAAAGGACCTGAATAGGCAGTTCTCCAAAGAGGACATACAGATTTCCAACATACATGAAAAGATGCTCAGTGTCACTAATCACCAGAGGGATGCAAATTAAAACCATAATGATATTCCATCTCACATCTGTCACAATTGCTATAATCAGTAGTTCCACAAATAAGCATTGACAGGGATGTGGAGAAAGGGGAACACTTTTTGCACTGTTGGTGGGAACGCAGATTGGTACAGCCACTGTGGAAAGCAGCATGGAGATACATTAACAATTTTAAAATGGATCTTCATTTTGACCCAGTGGTCCCACTTCTGGGAATATATCTGAAGAAACCCAAAACACAAATTCAAAAGAACATAACTACGTTTATCTTCATTGCAGCCTTATTTACAATTGCCAAGATATGGAAGACCCAGGTGTCCATCAGTAGATGAGAGGATAAAACTATGAGATAAAATTTATGCAATGGAATATTACTTAGCCATAAAAAAGAAGAAAGGTTTACTTTTTGCAAAAGTATGGATGGACCTGGAGAACATTCTGGTAAGTGAAATAAGCCAGTCAGAGAAAGACAAATACCTTATGATTTCACTCATATGTGGAATGTAAGAACCAACAAGCAAAATAGAGACAGACTCATAGTAGAAAACAGGATATCAGCTAAGGTAGGTGGGAAAGGTGGGGTTGGAGGGTTGAGCAAAAAGGAAAAAAGCCCTATGGACATGAATAACAGTGTGGTGATTGCAGAAGGGAAGGGCTAAGGGGATTAAATGGTAATAGAAAAGAAAATACAATTTTTTATAGTTCTTTTTTTTAAGACTTTTTATTTATTTATCTTTAGAGAGGAAGGAAAGGACAGAAGGAGAGAAATATCAATGCGTGGTTGCCTCTTGTACCAGCCAGGGTGAAATACAATTTTTTAAATGAGGGAGAAAAGAATGTAAAAAAATTATATACTTGAAACATATATAATCTTATTAACTAATGTCACCCCAATAAATAAATAAATAAATAGAAGCTTTTGGAATGAGTGAAAGTGTTTGCAAACCACATATCAAATACTGGGTTAATAATCAAAATATGTAAAGAACTCATACAATTCAATAAACACAATTTGATTACAACATGAGACAAAAATTTTTCCATGATAATTATTTTTCTTAAAAAGACATTTTCTTATTACTTTTTCATCATTTTCATCAGATTCTGAAGTTTCACTCTGAGAATAATATCTGCCATAATAATTTATGTGAATATGTAATTTCTCGTTTAAGCAATAGTCTTACACGTTTCAAACTTAACTGGGGGCGAGTAAAGTGCCCTTCTAGGGTCTGGCCTCTATCTAATTAAGTCCTGCTGCTCTGGCTCCCAAGTATGACATTTTCAATGTTTCCTCAATTTTTATAAGCATTTATTTAGATCTGCTTAGTTTATTTCAGGGTGAATAAGTTTTTTGAAGGTCTATTTGTAGTTGAAAGATAAACAATAAAAGCTAAGGATTTCTTTTGGTTTCTGACATACTGTCATATGAATAGGTAATACATAGTTTTAGTTTTTTCTTGCTTTAGACAAATGTCAGTTAACTTAAACCTTGTTTCTTGGCCTCCATTTAAAATTTTGGTTCATAGCAAAGCAAAGTATAATGGACATAGCTGAGAAATTAAAGATTTGCATTCAGATTCAAATGGCAATTCAATTCAAAGAGCTCAGAAAGATGCAGCTGCTTTGAGAGATAAGTAATTAAATACCTTATGCTATCTATTCAAATTGTAATTAAAATTTGTAAGTCTAAATCCTGGAACACCAAAATTGTCTTCTATCAAAATAACTTAAACTAGTAAATGCAGTAATTAAAAAAGTCATGAACAATATGAATATATAGTTGATATTTTTATGATGCATTTCACTCTATAAATCTCAATTTATTTTATTTCAAATAGCATTCTATGATGCATTCCAACAATTTTTCAAAAGTTTTGATCACAATATTTGGAAAAAATGGAAACCAGAGTAAAAGTCCCTTTTCTAAATCAGATAAAGCCAGAGCTGTGCAATTAACTGATATTGGATGCCCACATTTCAAATTGTCTGTGTTCCTCCTTGACCAGCCCATCCCATCAATGGAAGCTTCAGAACATACAGCTGGGAAATCAGTGATGTATATCATAGTCATACTTGGTGCACTGTTAGCAAAATAATAATCCTGATGCAATAACTGACAATAATTCACAGAATTATACCCTAGATCCATACACAAAAGACCCCTACCTTAGTATCTTTATAGTGCCCTGAATATTGCAAATATATGAAAATAAATGTATTACTTATTTAAAAAACTATACCTTCTTATCTGGTACAGTACTACCTGTAATCTTAAAAATCCTCTCTGACTACCACCCTTTAGTCCCCTTGGCTCTCTTCTCCACATCTCTTTCCCTGCATCCTTGGTAAACAAGATGACTGGCTCAATTGTTGGGGTAGTTTGGGACTGTGTCCTAGGTCATGTGGAAACAGACTAAATGTAGAAGTGTAAGGATAGATAATCTGAGCAGGAGAATTGAGTTAATGACAAGACAACTTAATTAACTTGTCAAATTCTCAATGAGAATATAATCATTCTTTGCATGTCAAAGTATTATTTGTTATAATCTTTTTGTGTCTATCCATGAGTATTTGTAGTTCTAGCCATAAATTGGTGAGGATTTGCAGGAGTTGCACGTGAACTGAGGAAGATTTTGTAATATTAATCAATTTTAGTCACTCATATTTGTATAAATGGAGGTCAAGACAAAATGCATATTAAATGTAAACATAGTTTACTATCAATATATCAGCAGACAATACTGGATACTGAATAATATTTTTATATTTACTAACAGGTATTGAATTTCCTTCCCAAATTAAAATTACAAATTAATTGAAATGTTTTACTTAAAGCTTAACATTTATTACTTTGAATTTTTTTGTTTTTAATTTTAATTAAATCCATCAAGTAATGGATGTTTTAAAATACAATAAAAATTTCTCAAGTATATATAATTATTTTTGATGCTTTTCATTGTCTTCAATTTGTTTTTGATAAAAACATTTTACACATTTTTAAATACAATTAAATTTTATGTTGCTACAAATATTGATAATGGAGAATGAGTAAAAGTAAGTAACATTGGCCCTGCTGGCATAGCTCAGTGGNAATTGTCTTCTATCAAAATAACTTAAACTAGTAAATGCAGTAATTAAAAAAGTCATGAACAATATGAATATATAGTTGATATTTTTATGATGCATTTCACTCTATAAATCTCAATTTATTTTATTTCAAATAGCATTCTATGATGCATTCCAACAATTTTTCAAAAGTTTTGATCACAATATTTGGAAAAAATGGAAACCAGAGTAATTGGCCCTGGCTGGCATAGTTCAGTGGATTGAGCGCGAGCCTGCAAACCACACAATCGCGGTTCGATTCCCAATCAGGGCACATGCCTGGGTTCCAGGCCAGTTCCCAGCAGGGGACTCATGAGAGGCAACCATACATTGATACTTCTCTCCTTCCCTTCCCCTCTAAAGATAAATAAATAAAATCTTTAAAAAAAAGAGTAAGTAACATTGTAGAAACAGGAAAAAACAAAAACACAGTTTAGGGGGGAAAATCAAGCATGAATTTTTTTGTTTTGAAAACATAGAAGCTAACATTGAAAGGTACAAACTTTCAGTTATAACTTAAGTTTCAGATCTAATATAGTATTATGTTTTTGAAACCTGCTCAGAATAATCTTAAATGTTCTCACCCCCACCACCACTACACACAGAAGTAATAATTGTGAGATGATAGATGTTAATTAGCTTGATTGTGATAACCATTTCATAATGTATATAAAAATATCACATTGTGTACCTTAAAAATGTGCAATTTTCTTTTTTCAATTATAACTCAATTAAGTTGGTAGAAAAGCAATTAACTCAAGATAAAATACAAAATATATTTCATTTATTTAACAGATGTTTAAGCTTGAAATATGATGTTCAAATACTGAGGCATGAGGTAAAGGGTCCCACTGACTCTGTGGCCCCAGGCACCACACATTGTAAGGGTGACCCTGAACATTTATATTTTTGCATAATTTTAATTGTGTTATATAAAAATTACGTGTTCTGTTCCAGATTTTCCATTAAAAATGGTGAGAACATCTTTTAAATATTGCTTTTTTCTGGATAGTTCTTGGGTATGATCAAGCCAAGTGAGAGATTCTATCAAGGAGAACAGACTGATCAACCGTGACAAATGATACCAAAGGCCAAATATAATGTCATTCAATTTGGCTACATGGGAATTATTGCTGGCATGTATCAAGTACATTTTGGTGGATCAAGGGTTAGAGGCTGTTAGTGTGGGTTTAAGAAAAATAATGAAGGTAAAGAACTAGATACTGTGACTTTGATTGAGTTTTGCTTCAATGGGGAATAAGTAAATGGAATAATCGCTTGCCCAGTGATAAGGATAAAATGAGGAAAAAAAGAAATAACATAGCTGCATTGTGATGAAAACGATTCAGTAGAGCATGAAAAAATGAGGCTGTAAAAGAGGGAAAACAGAATTGCTATTGCTAAGTTCTAGTCACATGTGGAAGAATTTGAGCTTTAAGGGAAGGTATATAGTTAATCAATGAAAGCAGGTAGGAGAGATGAACATGTATATGACAGCTGGTGGGTGAGTTGATGTCTACTGTCTTTTTCATCATTCCAGTGCAATAGGAAGCAAAGTCTTCATCTGGGAGCAATAATAATCCTACCAATTCCCTAGGGTTGTTGAGATAAGTACATAAATTAGTGTTACAGAACAGGGGCCAAGGGGCGTACAATATACTATTACTGAAAGGACCTCCCACTAGGTTTGCTTGTCTGCTGCAGGAGGAAAGATGTCTCTCAATGTCAGAGATTTGTGAAAAGGAAAGAAAATGTTTACTTAAAGCTATACAGACTTTAAGTAGTGACCTAATGGCATCATTAAAATATCAAAGTCCTTTAGGATAGACACACACACACACACACACACACATACACACAGTCCTTCCTTCTCCCTCTGCCCTAATTTGGGGTACCGTATCTCAGGGAAAAGAAGTAGATTCAAGCTCTCGACACCATCAGCTGTGTTTTCAGCCAGGATCAAGCTGCGTGGTTCTCCTCTGCAAAGTTGTGGGGGTCTCCACGCTGGCCAAAACCATGTGGTTCTCCTTGGCAAAGCTGCGAGGAGGTGTCCACTCTGCTGAGACCGAGTGGTTCTCCTCTTAATAGCTGCTGCTTCTGGGTTTAAATCCCCACACCAATCTTCCTCTGCAGCCCCATTTCTGACTCCTCCCACAATTGGCTACACTTGCCAGCACTCCCATACCCTTCCAGCTTTACTGGGCTGCCATAATGGGTGTGGGCAGGCGTGGCTCCATAGCATAGAGCCAATTATCTCCAAGCTCTCCCGCAGGGGCTGTAACCAGGGGGCGTTGCCTCCCAGTTAAGTCTTGGGTGGAAGTCACTTCCATAACCCTGGCTCAAAGCATGGCCATAGCTATTTAACGTTTCTATGCTACCAGTTAAAGGTTATAGATATATTAAATGACCGTGTCAGAGGTTAGCTGAAAAGCTGTTGCTATGCAAAACAGTTCTCCATGTTCCTGCTCCATGTGTCACCCCTGTTGGGGGAAGGGGTGAGGACATCTTACATAGCTTTCTAGTATTTCCTGGACACCTTGAGCTTTGGACCCCATTCCAAATACCTATTGGGACCCTGCCCTGGGCTGCGCCCTGTTACATTAGTATCTGTAACAAACCTAGAGCTCTACATGGCATATTGTCATCACCTAAAAATGGTAATTCCTAGCTTACTGACAGTAACCCTTCTCTGTAAATGTGTCTGCTTTTAATTTCACCAAGCTTTTTTTTAAAGAGTACATTTTTCAAATTATTCTTCAAGGGCATGATAAAAAATTTGATTGAAAACCAGTGCATGTGAGATGCCTCTATATTGTGAATAATACATATATATGTATATTTTAAATATACATATATATGTATATGTATCTACTCCTCTAACTTCGTTTTTACTTTTGCCATTTACTTTGTTTTCCAGATCTCCATCAACTAATTTTCCTGCAACCAGCTCCCCTCCAATGACTGCAATCCTGTCTCTTCCTAAGTGAAGATGCCAGTACATGGCCTAAGTATAGAGGATGTAACCTTGTTAGTTTAAAATACCTAGTAGAGTCATCTTATAAGTCCAGCCTATGCATTCTAGCGTTCAAATGTACAATTGGTTTCTTGGGACTTTTCAAGGTTGATAGAAATGTGAAATCATCTTGATGCCCTGCTTTTGCTTTTATATATTTATCAAGCTGTAAACAAGTCTAACCATCTAAATCTTGCTGCCTTTCATAAAAATGGAAACTCTGCCACACTTAATCAAACAGAAGTTTATAAACAGGATCTGCCTAGTGACAGAAATGAAGTAACTAGTGCGTTTCTAACATTAGCTGCTCCACTTTTCCCCTCACAGGAGGTGGTGATCGCAGTGGCCACATCAGGCAGTGTTCTAGCAGGACCCTGCAGGGGAGTAAAAGCCCTTGCAGGTGTGTAAACTCCGTCTTGCTTCCTTCCACACTTCCCCATCACAGTGGGAAGCCTATCGAGTCAGTGGGTTTGTCTTCATCATGACTCCTATAGAGAGAGGTGCTGACTCTGATACAGTTTCCCAACTTGACATTTAATTTTAAACAGGATAAGACATTAAGGATCTTTAAGAATATTTTAGCTGACATTATTTTAGATATGTTAGTAGCATTCCTTTGTATGTGACTGAACTGGAGACAATCCTCTTAGGTGTTTTAATAATTTCTTTTTTTATTTTTATTTTTAAAAAAATTTTAAATTTATTTATCTTTAGAGGGGAAGGGAAGGACAAGAGAGAAATATCAATGTATGGTTGCTTCTCATGCATCCCCTGCTGGGAACTGGCCTGCAACCCAGGCATGTGCCCTGACTGGGAATTGAACCACAGTTGTTTGATTCATAGGCCCGAGCTCAATCCACTGAGCTATACCAGCCAGGGCTTGTTTTAATAATTTCTTAACGGTAGTCTACAAATTATCTTATTTGAAAGAAGAGAAAATAGAGATATTTCTTCTCGTGTGAGTTGAAGAATTTAGAATAATTTTATAGTGGTAATGATTATTAACTTATACTTTTGGCTATTACTAAACATAAGATGATTATAAATGTCTTGGGTTTAGATTTATCTCATATGCTTAAAACTTAATTATTTAAAAATTCTCATTATATGTTTTTTTTCTTATCTGTCTTTACCACTTCAACTTAAAGTCTGCTCATCCAGTCTTCAGAAATATGGGATAATTTAAGATTCACCTCTTGCCTGAACGTGTGGCTTCCCATTGTAGTCAGGAGGCATTTAGGCTAAGGGAGAGCCTCAATATGTTAGCAGCTCTGGCCTCAATAGCTCAAGCCGCAGAGCTATTTCATTCTATTTATGT
Organism: Sturnira hondurensis; assembly: GCF_014824575.4. Lineage (NCBI taxonomy): Eukaryota > Metazoa > Chordata > Mammalia > Chiroptera > Phyllostomidae > Sturnira > Sturnira hondurensis. Next base: position 33,185,475 of record NW_028076767.1, read on the forward strand.
TACTTAGGTCATCATTATCAAAGAATGGAGAAGCTGAAACAGCAGCTTCTTTCACATTTTCCTCTCTGAAGGTTTTTGTCACACTAAATGAAAATCTTCAGAAAGGAGGTACTAATGCTACTGATAAGGTTTCTACAAGACCTTACTCCCCAATCAGAGATAAACGATCATGTCCTCAGTGTTTATTCCCTTTGTAAGTTCATATCTCTAATTATTTTGGTCTATGTGGAGTCAACAGTATTGATTCTTGTTTCTTTGTCTGCATTTAATGTGCTGTATGTGCTTTTTAACTTAGAATCAATAATTTCCTTGCTCTAGCACTAACGTGAAACCATCTCATTCCAAAGGAAGTTTCCACTGAGCTAATTTGTAATGTTATCACCACATGATGAATGATCTGGAAGCAATGAAAATGTTCCAATGGTCCAGGAGAAAACAATCTTTGGTGTAAAATATGATTTTAGTTTGATATATTAAAGAAAACCTCACAGCTGAAATGAAATTGCATGTGAATCTTCTGATTAAAACATTTTCAACGTGAATAATAGATGTTCTGTGGTATTTTTAAAAATATATTTCTCTTACTGCTTGTATTAAACTGCTAATATGTTCATCTCTATCTCTAGATGCTCTTAGATTTTGGACAGCCTTAATGGAGAAATGCATTCATAAGTAGAGACACCTTAAGCATTGCTATTAGTCTATAGGTCCACCATAACAAAATATCATACCTTGAGTGACTTGAACAACACAAATTGATTTTTTTCTATAGTTCTGGAGGCTAAAAGTCCAAGATCAAGGTGCCAACAGGTTGCTTTCTTCTGAGGCCTCTCTCCTTGGTTTGCACATGGCCTTTTCCCTGTGCATGCAAACTGCTGGTGTTTCTCCCTGTTTGTGTAAGGACAGTAGTCCTATTGGATTAGAACCCCATTCTTCTATCCTCATTTAACCTTAGTTACTTTTCCAAAGGCACTGTCTCCAAATATAGTCAAACTGGAATTTAGGGCTTTCACTTATAAATTTTAGGGGAACAAGATTCAGTCCACAACAGGGATCACCTAGATTGAGACACTATGAATAACTGAATAACAAAATGACTGAGGCTCAGAGAGAGCGTGCGATTTATCTAAGGACACACCAGGTCTAAAATCCAAGTGTACAGATTTTGGACCTTCCACATTTTCCTTTTAGTCACGTTGCTTTCCCCCAAATGGAAATAGAAACAGGACCTCTGGGTGGAATCTGTCTCCCCAAGACCACGAAGCATGTAAGGGCACATCTCCAGGAAACTTAGGAGCATGACCAAGCTGCGCAAACACCAAGTCTAGCTGGACCACCCTGCAGTCCAAATCTGAGTCTGAGGAGGATGCGGTTGAGGATGAAGATGAGGATAGCACAGAGAAGTTGAGGATGGAGAAGTAGAAGATGATGAGAATGAGAACTCCTCTGAGGATGGCAGGGACTCTCTGAGTCCATCCATGAGAATAAGAGGGAGAAGGGAGATGAGAATGAGGAGGAGGAAGAGGACGAAGACAATGAGTCTGAAGGGCAGCAGCCCTTCCTCCACGGGGGACACCTCAGACTATGACTCCAAATGAGACTCAGCCCCACCTGGGGTTCTTTCCAACTGACCACCTTTGTTTCTTCCCCTTGTTCTATCTTCAGCCCTGCCCCACTTCTTTCTTTCTTTTTTCTTAAACAAAATATAGTGGAGGAGAGGGATTGAAGGAGCCCAGGCCCACACCTTGTAACACCAGAGACATCAGCCCTGGTGGCCCTCAATGGAGTGCAACCATCAGACCAAGCCATCACTAGACTGGATTGTCCAGCAGGAGTGATGGCCTTGGGAGTGGGGTGGGGGTCCCAAAGCATTCAGTGAGGCCCTCTGCCCCAGCAGCCCAACCTGGGCAGGGGGGGATGAAACCTTGAGGGAAGATCCCTCCCTTCCCAAAGGGACTTGCTGCCTAGACACCTACTTGGAACCGAGGAAGGGAACATGGAGAGAGGAGGGGAAGTGCCTAAGAGAAAACAGAGATTGCCCCATAGCCATCTTCCCTGCACCCTGCAGGAAGGAGCTACCTGGACCCACTCAGGGGAGGAGGGGGCAGAGGTGTTTTTGTTATATATGTGTATATATAACAATATATATATATATAACTAAATATAACAATATATTGTTATATATGTGTATATGTAACAATATATATATAACTAAATATAACAATATATATATATATATATATATTGGAAGGAAGGAAGGACTGCAGTAGAGCAAATTGTGAAAGAGGACACCATTGTAAAACAAAATTAATTTAAAAAGCAAAATAGAAGTGAAAATATTCTGAAAACCACATTTTTCAGAAGTAGAAATCTTATTCATGAAATTCTAAATTGTACTCAATTTATAAGACTATGATAAAATATAAATGTAATTTGGTTTATGTATCAGTTAAATGCTTGATTAATCTTTTTATATGTTAAGCACTCCATTTGTGTCATTATTAATATTAAGGCTAAAGTCATGGTAGTTTTTTAACGTAATGTCATAAATCCAGAAATAGCTAAATGAAATCCCATCAATAAAATAGAAATTAGTAAGAATTTATTTCACACATAAAACGGTTTGTGAACTGGGAGCTTTTAAATCTAAAACTGACATGCAGCTCAGAGACCTACCTTACAGCACGACTTATAAAGTGAAAATGAGGACGTTGTTTAATTTTTACAGTGTTTGGTTATTACAGTGGAGATCTCCAGACAGCAGGGAATTGATTATGTGGTTACCTTCAGATTTTGTGTTTGTTTCCGGATTATCATAGGCATTTACAAGAAGTTAGGCTTATGTTCACGAAGTAAGCTAGGTTTAGTTTTGCTTACACGGCTTGAATGAGTTTGTCCGTTTGGATGATTTTCAAGTCCGATCTCCATTTTACTCTCCTTTAACAACAAGTTTACTAAGGCAATTTAATTGTAGGCACTTAAAGGAAACAGAACCATGTAAAACCTAATGATAAATCATTATTTTTATTTTGTGTGTCAAGTTTTTGTTTCTGGACTCATTTTCAAGCAACCTTACGTCACCAAACACTGTGAGAAGTTTACATGGCTACTGAGAGAGCGCCCGAGAGAACCAGTGACAACGCGCAATCAGACCGTAAACCAAGCGCAGGCATTGTCTGTCGTTGGTGGTCAGACAGGCTTCCATTACCTGCAACCCCATCTCTTGCTCATTATGAGTCATGTACTTAAGTCTTCGAAGACAAAAAATAGTTGTTACCTGCTGTTAGCATATTTTTAATCAAAATAATTAATTATTTCATGAGATTAAGGAAATTTATAAGCCAGCAAACAGCTAGAGATAAGGCTAATGATTTTATTTCAGTAAGTCTTAAATATATATTTCCACATGTTTACTGTAAAAATGAGTAACACCATTTAAAAATAGGACAATATAATTAGTAATATAACTTATACCATTAGACAATTTACCTACAGGCATAGTAAAATGTATTTAGGGTGAGGTTAGTTGGTGAAGTCAGACAGTAAAGCAATTACTTTATGTATTAAAAATTAATAACATAATTCTTCTAAATATTAAGTAAAATGTTCATAGTTGTTAGTATAAAGCCTTATAAATTATATCTTATCTACATTAAAATTTGAGGACTAAGGAGCAAAGTTAAGAAGTAACAGAAGAAAAATTAATATGCAATGTGTTAATTTTCTAGGGTTACCATAACAAAATACCACAGATCGGGTTGCTGGTTGCTTAAACCACAGAAATTTTTTTTTCACATTTCTGGAGGCCAGGAAGTTCAGGACCAAGGAATCACTGATTTGGTTTCTTCTTTGGCCTCTCTCCATGGCTTACACATGACTTCCTTCTCTCTGTGTCCTCAATATAACTCCCCTTTTTATAAGAATGCCAGTCAGATTGGATTAGGTCTAAATCTAATGGCCTAACTTTAACTTAATCACCTCTTTAAAGACCCTGTTACAAAATACAGTCCTGTTCTGAGGTTCTCAGGTTTAGGTTTTTACTGGAGGGAATTTGAGAGAACACAGTTAAGCCCATGACAGCAAGTGTCCAACATATTCAAAATCCGAGGCCTTTAGGGTAACTGTCAAAATCTGAGTGGCAAGTGTGTGTGCTCACGGTGTGGGGGATGAGGATGTGAAGTGGTCGGGGAGTGAAGAGTTCTGGACTCTTTCTTCTTGCTAACAAGATTTAATCCATTCACTTTTAAATTTAAGCCTATAATAACTTCAATACATGCTAACTGATATGTTTGCTGTAGAAATTAAGAGAAGTGGTGCCTGTGAAATGCGTTGCTGACTCTGGCAGACGAGTGTTGAGTAAGCGTTTATTTCATTGGAATCATTCTAAACTGTGCTTCGTCGGACTCAACGTGCACTGTCTCCTTGAAAACATTAAAGTGTGTTGCTTCTTTCATGTTCTTTGATCCTTAAAAACATTTTTATTCACTGGGGGGAGAGGGGGAGGGGCTAGGGCTGGGAATACAAGAAAGAAAACTACTTGAACAAGAGTTAAATAAAAATTTTTTAAAAATTTTATTTTGAAATAATTATAGATTCAGAGGAAGTTGCAAAATTTTTGAGAAGCCCTGTGTATCTGTCACCCAGATTTCCATCAAAAATATCTTACCTAACCATAGTAGAATATCAAAGTGAGAAAATTGAAATTAGTATAATTCACATATCTTTTTCAGCTTTATATGTGTACTCATGTGTGCCTGTGTTTTATAAGTTATTCTATGTAGTTTATCACACACATATCTGTGTAACCACCACTATAATAAAGACAGAGAACTATCCCATCCTCAGGAATAACTCTCTTGCTACTATTTGCCTAAGTCTTTGCCAAGTTAACAACTATATAATCTTCAACATGCAGTATAATTATGATCTGTTTTTGAAACATTTTCTGATGCCCCCAGGGGTTAACTTTCCATGTGTTTTCAGAGATCCCTGCAAGGGCTGTTTCAGAATCCCATACTACATTGCATTCTAGGTACTGTTAAAATGTGTATCTGCTAGACTGACTGCAAATTCTTTGGAGACACAAGCATATCTTTTTAACCAATGTGTGTTGATGCCTATGATAATCATATCTTGTGGTAAGAAATAGAAAAAGATAAACCTAAAAGACAATTAGCAAATACAGAAGAAACTTTTTAAAAATATTCTTAAATTGTTGTACAGCACTAGTGATGATAAATTCATTGAAAATATTTAGAGTGTAAATCAATTAAATGAAAACTTAAGAAGACAACTACTAAGGAAGAATTTTAGGAAGTATTTTGTAGATGATTTATTTCCTAAATCAAGTCACTCTTTTATATTGCCCTCTTTGTGATCTTTAAAAAATTCACATTTCAATTTTGTAGTATTTATTATAGAGCATTGGCTTTGTAATGTGAAGAAAATAAGATGTTTTGACAAAAGAGAAAAAATTAATTATATTTTGCCCTGGCTGGTGTAGCTCAGTGGATTGAGTGTGGGCCTGCAAACCAGACGATCGCGGTTCAGTTTTCAGTCAGGGCACATGCCTGGGTTGCAGGCCAGTTCCCAGTGGGGGACCCATGAGAGGCAACCATACATTAATATTTCTCTCCCTCTCTCCTTCCCTTCCCCTCTAAAGATAAATAAATAAAATCTTTTTAAAAATTAATTATATTTTATTTTGACCTCTAACTTTAATTTCTCACTCAACTAATATTTAAGAATTATGAAAAATACCTACTGGTAGGTGTGGAGTCACATGATTAAAAGCATACTCCCTTCCCCTCTAGTAGTTCATGTTCTAAGGGAGTGAACATTCTAACGGAGGCCTTGGCAGAAATAATTCCAAGCTGATATGTAAAGAGCTAGTTTGGATACCTATACAATGTGCAGTGTAGTAGCACGTTTTTGTACAAATGCTATAGGCATTTCAATACATAGGTACTATGTTTGTGTAATTGTTTTCTTTAAAAAATTAACAAAAGAGAAAAGTATCTTTTAAATTTATCTACTTATTCATCCTTTCTGGTGTCTTGGGTATTTGAAACTTTTCATATATTGTCATTCTTCTGACTAAATCTTTTAATAGTTTTTATCGTGAATGTTTGCTCACAATAAATGCTTTCAGTGAAAAGAAGAAAGTTAATGAAAAACAAAATAATAAATGTGTTATAAAGCAACACTCATTTTAACTTCATGCAATGAGATTTTTTATTGTGTTAAAAACATAACATGAGAAAACCATCTCAAAAAATATTTAAGGGTTCAGTATTGTTAACTAAGCACAATGTTGTACAGCAGATATCTAGAGCTTTTTCAACCTTCATGATCAAAACTCTGTACCTATTGAACAGCAACCTCACATTCCACCCCCCACCCCCGCAAACCCAGCCCCTGGCAACCACTATGCTGCTCTAGGTTACTATGAGTTTGACTATTTTAGATACATCATCTAAGTGGAATCCTGCTGTACATGACCTTCTGTTACTGGTGTATTTCACTAACATAATGCTCTCAAGATTCATCCATGTTGCAGCATATGATAGGATTTCCTTCTTTAACAGTCGTCTCACTTGTCCCCATACCATTGTCCATATCCATGAGTCATACATATATATTCTTCAGCTACTCCATTCCCTATGCTGTACTTTAAATCCCCATGACAATTCTGCAACTGCCAATTTGTACTTCTTAATCTCTTCATCTTTTTCACCCATCCCCCAAACACCCTCTCATATGGCAAATCCCAAAATGTTCTATTTATGATTCTGTTTCTGTTCTGCTTGCTTATTTTGTTTTTTATTCAGTTGCTAATAGATATGTATTTATTGCCATTTTATTGTTCATAGTTTTGATCTTCTTTTTCTTAAATAAATCCCTTTAACTTTTCATTTAATAATGATTTGATAATGATGAACTAATTCCTTTAGTTTTGTTTTTTTTTTCTTGTCCAGGAAGCTCTTTATCTGCCCTTTGATTCTAAATGATAGCTTTGCTGGGTACAGTAATCTTGGCTATAGGTCCCTGTTTTTCATGACTTTGAATGTTTCTTGCCAATCCCTTCTAGCCTGCAAAGTTTCTGTTGAGAAATCTACATCATACTCCTTAAAACATCTATCCTCTCTGATTTGCTTTTGCCACATTTTACCCCTTTAAAAATCAGAGTCTTAAAGCTTAATTTTCTTTCCCTATCTTGATACTTTAGTGGCAGACATAACAATAATCTTGGCACAGCAAGTTAAGTTCTGTGTGAAAAAGCTCTGCACAGCTGGTGATAGAGCTTAATACGCTGCTATCAGCAAGTAACACTGGGAGAGAGAACTCGCCGCTTCTTTCCAGGTTTATATTCTTCTCCAGGTACTGGCTCTGAGATAGCTTTGGGGTCACATAACTTATTCTACTTTCCACTAACATTATAGGAATCAGTTTACCTTCACTTACTGTTCTTTTCTATGACTATTGTTCTTTACTTTTCATCTTTCTTTCTGGTTCTCACAAATGGGATCATGAGACTTTTCTTGTCTACATCTTCTAGTAAGCCTCTTCTAGACAGAGCCCCCAAATTTCCCTTCTATTGTCATATTTTATAAGAGAAAGTTTATTTATTTAGAGAGCCACAGAGGTAGAAGAAGTGAACCATAGAAGGGTTCGAGAAACAAATTACAGACGCAGAAGATGGGCCCTTAGTGCTTAGGAGAGAGAAGGGTAAATGCGACCTGCCTAGGGAGAGGGGGATGGGAAGGGCGCTAGCGGGCTCCCAGACGCGAGAGCGCCTGACTCTCTCCTTTTTAAGTGAAATTTCTTTCACCCACAAAAGGAATATTATATATATTTTTATTGACGACCTTAACTTTTTAGTCTGGTTGCTCCAGTATTTTATTTATAAAAAGTATGATTACTTGCTATAATAAGTAGTCACATTTAATTTATAGGCTTTTCTATGTTTTACCTTCTTTCTCATGATTGTGCATAATTATGAACCACATTGAAATCTACATCTCTTCTGTCCTAAGTGCAAGAAATAATTCCTTTTGTACTTCAAAGAGACCCAACTGTCCACATCAAGCAACTTTGCTATCCCCATTTTCTTATCTTTATATGTGTTTTTCCATTCTTTTTTATTTTTAATGATTTTTGTCTATTTATCTTTAGAGGGGAAGGGAAAAAGAGAGGGAGAGAAATATTAATGTATGGTTGCCTCTCGTGCGTCCCCTGCTGGGAACTGGCCCGCAACCCAGGCATGTGCCCTGACTGGGAATCGAACCGCAATCCTTTGGTCCACAGGCCCGCACTCAGTTCACTGAGCTACGCCAGCCAGGGCTGTTTTTCCATTCTTATATGTGGCCTCAAAAAACAGACTCTGTCCTCTGAAATAAAATTCTTCAATAAATACTTGAATACTTGGTATTCGATAAATATTTGTTACTTGGATAAATTATTTTTTCTGATTTTTAAAAGCACATAGTTCCCCATCTGAAGTATTTCTACTTCATTCTATTCCAACCATTTACCTATATTTTTATTATGGTTAAATGCACATAACAAAATGTACCATCTTAATGATTTTAAATGTACCATTTACTGATATTGAACACATTTGTATTGTTGTGCAACCAGAGCCCTGCTACATATCCAGAAATCTGTTCATATTTTAAAACTGAAACTGTACCCTTAAACACTAACTCCACTGTCCCCCAACCCGACCCTTCAACAACCATCATTCTATCTTCTGTACCTATGATTTTAACTACTTTAGAAACTTAATATTAGTGGAATCATACAGTATTTATCTTTTTTTGACTGATTATTTTACTTAGTGTGACGTCTTTAAGGTTCAATCTATCATTTCTTTGGAAAAAGTCTCTGTTTTATTGCCTACACATTTCTTGCATTTCACTTCTTCACTTCTTCAGCTTATGTTTTTGTTAAATTCTCTGTCTTTCTACTGTCTCAATGAAATAGCCTCCTGATAATTGTCCTGGCCATAACTTACCCATTATATCCTGGGTAATAATATCCCAGCCATAATTTATCTATTATCCACTGTTGTCAGAATTACATTGTTTTTTAGTAGTAGTAATAGTATAATTACTATTATATTTCAGATTACAAATCTAACCACATTATTCTTTGCTTGTAATAGTTATCTGTCTCCTGATTGTCTACATTTCTCTTATACACTAGGGATATGGGATTCCAAGTTTGACACTAATTTTTAAATATTAACCATTGTGTACATGTATTTTCCTGACTTTCATTTTTTGATAGGCACAGAATAATGGTTGATTACAAGGAGCATGGGCATCATGATTTGTTACATTTTGAAAAAAAAGAGCTGTGTTCCTATATTTACATCTTAGTTGATAAGATGCAAATTTTAGTTGATATCATAAGTGTATTTTCCCCACTGTTGTATTTTTATAATATCTTGGTTTTAATAACACCAGCCTCATAAAACTTGTAAAATATTCTCTCACCCTTATTTTTGTGGAAGAGTATTATGTAATTTCTATAATTTATTCCTCACAAATTTTGTAAAATTCATTAGGAAATTCATCTTTCCCTAAAGTGTTTTTAATGGAAAAGATTTTAATACAGATTAATTTTCTTTAATGAATATAGGGTTATTCAGATGATCTATTTCTTTTTAAGGAGAACTCTGATAGTTTCTGTCTCACAGGGAATCTATCCTACTTAACATTTTATAATTTTTATTTTTTGTTGAAATTCCCTATATGTTCAGCACCATTCTCCTGCTTGTTTTTAGTTCTTTGTCCTTCAGAGATTTTAGCATGTTTAAGGCAGTTAAAGTCTTTATTTAGCAAGTCCAATTTCTGGGTTTCTTTAAGGGATGGTTTCTTTTAATTTTTATTAATAAATAAGCCATATTTTTTCTGTTTCTCTTAGGATTTGTAATTTTTGTTCAGAACTTAACATTTTTAAGTTCTGAACTTAAAGGGGTAGTTCTGAACTTAAAGGGGTAGTTCTGAACTTAAAGGGGAGGGGGTAGGTGAAGGGCCTTGTAGAAGGGCCTATGTGAAATGTCAAGATTCCCTGAAATTTATTTGCCTGTGTTTTAAATCAAGCACTCCTTTGAATAGCATTTTTAAACCATCAAATCTAACAGCTTTTGCCAGCTCATTAGTTGTTTCAGTGGTGAAATGGATTGTCGGATCTCCCTATTATGCCATTTTCTATGACCTCTTGGTGACTTTTTAAATTATATATTGCTTTGGGAAATATGCATTATATTTTTGATATAATTATAAAGAATTGTACATTTATTATGTTTTTAATCAGACTTTTTTATTCATTTAACTCTGAAATTCATACATATCTCACAATTTTCCTGTTCTCACCTAATGATTTCATGATAAAAATGAAACTAAACTAATTTAAAACTATAAATCTCATTTTTTCTTACTCTTGATATGTTTAATATATCCTTAATGTTATTTTTTATCTACTAATTTCCATTGCCATTAAATGGCAAAAAGTGTAAACTGAAAAAATAATTAATTTCTGGATAATGAACTAAAAAGTAAATGAATAAGATTTATTTAGAAATCTGAAAATAGATAGGAGAACCAATTGTAATTCCTGATGCAAAAATATAATAGAGTCAGTTAAATTAATCACTTAAAATATTTTATCAAACAGTAATAAAGATAAAAATGTACGTGAACATCTTAACACAAAATTATTCATGGTATAAATCTTATTAAAAAAATACAGCCCTGGCTGGTGTGGCTCAGTGGACTGAGTACCCGGCCTACGGACCAATGCATCACTGGTTTGATTCCTGGTCGGGGCACATGCCTGGGTTCTGGGCCAGTTATCCAGGGAGTGGTGCACAAAGACATAACCACTCATCGATGTTTCTCTCTCCCTCTTTCTCCCCCCTTTTCACTCTCTCTAAAAATAAATAAATAAAATCTAAAAAAACCAAAATATCTAAACATACTAACAGCAGCTCAGTACTGAGATGCTGCTAAAAGTTTCTTAAAAGTTTTACAAAGAAATCAGAAGCTATATATCACCAAAACAAAAACAAAGCTAAAACAACAAGATGTTTACAAATAGAATATTTGCAAAACAGCAATAATAAGTTCATAATGTTGATGCACAATAAGAAATTACAGACAAAGACTTCAGTCAGATTCAGTAGAGGATTCTGAGAGAAAACTACCAGTGATGCAGGTGTAGAAGTACCAGATATTGATGTCTACGTCGGCAATTGCCCCTGCAATTAAAGTGAGTGCATTTGGTGAAATTCCCTGCACTAGTGGTGCTGTTCTGCAGCTGAGTGAACAAACAGTTTGGCACAGAACATGCCAAGTGAACGTTTCCACACTGTTACCCCTTTTACATGCGAAACAAAATATTTCCTACCCACTATTAAACAACTTACAGCTTGAGCCTGAAAAAAGAGATGAGTAATCAGACAGAAGCAGTATTAGTTCTTATACTGATTGAAACAAATAGAAAGATCTGTAGAAAATGCATATAGTGCTATGCAAATCATAAAAAATAACGACATAATTCAAAACTTGGTGAAGCAGATTTGGGATCCCATAATGGAATGAAAGGTGTATTGCCCATTTAGAGCTTCCTGCCAAGTGCACATGTGTCTCCTGGGTTACTAGAGTCATTAGAAAGCTAATTTTGCTGTACTTTTATTTGTTGATACTCAGTATCAATAGGAGAATGTTTATTCCTGAAGTAAGTGATTGCATGTCTCTTCATAATTAGATCATTTGTCAATAGAGGGTTAAGCTAAAAAGAAGCAAATTCAGAGGAAAAATTTTTTTAAAAAATTGGGTGTTTTCCCAGTGAAGAGAAACAGACTTTGTAATGTAGAAATGCTGAAGGGTATAAAAAAATGACATCAATTCCACCTTGTTTGGATCATGATTTGGATCTTATTTTTAAAATTTAACAAGTATGATTTTAATATAACATTAAATGCAAGTGTAATACAAGGGTATAAAATTGACCAATTTACATTTTTACCATCTGAAAATGCATTACTATAAGTAGTGCATTCAATTTAAAATATTTCTGAAATGTATACATGATAAATATTTTATCTATGCTACAGTATATGGGCTATGAACAAAAAGAAACTAATAATTTCATATAACATACTTTAGTATTAACCTTTTGACAATGATCTTGGAGTATCCACAGTTGTTATTGTTACACTAGACTCCTGAATTGTTGTGATTTGTCACAACTCACTTCATGAAATGTTCTTTTGAGAAAGCATCACAGCAAGAACCAGCTGTCCACAATCTCCATGATTCCTCACCAATCACGTTTGTCATAATGACATTTAACCATCTTGTACATCTGAGTCTCTGGAGTGTTTTCATATTATCACAAGTATCATAAAAAGAACCTTATCAAGATTATATGTATCATGAATAAAACTGTCCTATGCATTAGGTTGATTGGGTTCATAACAGGATTATTCAAAATTCCAGAACATAGCATGGGACTTACTTCATTCTGCCTTACAACTATTACAGTTAGAGAGAAAGTATGAAAGTCGAACAATATAGTATAGCCAGTGTTGAAATGTTCTAACTTCAGATTGTATGATAAGAGGTGGAAAGATAGTCTCTGTTCTGCCACACTTCTACTGTTCGAATCGTGAAAGATGGTTATTTTAGAGAAATACAAAGAAGATAAATTCTAAAATTGCTTTTTTTTTACTAAGATAGTATTGGTTAACAGAATGCAAGGTCTGTCTGGAAAAAGTCTAGCCATTATTAATATAATGGAAATGGTTTGTGTGACATCAATGTAACCTGAAAGCCAAGGAGAGTGAACTGGAATGCACATGTGTGAATAATGATGGCTTCACTGTGCTAGGCAGTGGGGGCAGGAGATGCTGTTGAGTGAGCATGTGTACTGTGTGGCCATCACATTACAAAATGACTGAGGAAGTACAGCAAGGAATCTGCATCATATTTTGTGTTCAGCTTGAACATTCTTCTTTGGAAACTATTTGGGTGACGCAGAAGGCCACTGCTACAGGCAGCAGGTGATTGGCAGCTGCATCATGACAACATGCTCACTCACACATGACTTGTAATGCAGAGTTTTTTGGCAAAATCTCAAATCATCCAGGTGACTCAGCACTCCCACGGCCCAGATTTGGTGCCCTGTGACTTCTGTTTTTTCCCAAAATTAAACTCACCTTTGAAGGGGAAGAGATTTTCAGACCATTGATGAGATTCAGCAAAATATGATGGGCAGCTGATTGCAACTGGGAAAATTGTGTGAAGTGTCAATGTGCCTATTTGGAAGGGAACTGAGACATTATTGTCCTGTGTACAACGTTTCTTGTATCTTCTTCAATAATGTCTCTATTTATCATAGTGCATGGCTGGATATCTTCTGGACAGACTTCATGTTTAAAATTGTAATTATTTTTTGAATTGTAATATTTTACTTGTATTTTTTAATTGTAATATTTTTGAAATATATTTTTTGAGACATAATGAATAAACCCTGAAGATAAACCTAGTTGATTCAACTATAATCTAAAATAGTTATTACAACAATAGACATTTATCATAACAGTTCATTTTAAATATTTAACTATGTGTTAATTCTAGACAAGTTAATTTGTATTACATACCTTTTTATTGTTATTAAAAGTATTTAAATGATATTTAATTAAATTATTTATACTAATTACACTTATAAATATTTACTTAAATATTAGTAAATAACAAACACCAGAGTTTGATACACACACAGGTTTATCAAAAAATGTTCTGTCTTTTATTATACTCCTAATTTTGAAAAAAATAGCTTTAGCTACTCATTACATGTAGTGTTATAAATAAGTAGTATTGTTTTATGTTTCCATAACCTGTAAAATGTATAAATTAATTACATATAATTATATGGTTCTAAACCTGACTCCTATTGTTACTGTATATGACAAAATATATTCTGTATTTTTTCACTGATTTCTATAACCCACAAAACACATATTAAACATTCATTTGAGGACTCGAAAAATGGCGGCGGAGTAGGACGGAGCGACTGCAGTTCTCCTACACTTGGGGGAAAATCCTGGCAGATTTACAGAAGAACAGCGCAATCAATTCCCCAACCAACAATTCCCCAGCATTTATGAAAATAAGAGACCAGAGATAGTGACGAACCAGACAGCTAGAGGTCCTTGGAGTCTCAGGGACGCGAGTAAGGATGGAGGCGGCCAGACCGGTGGCAGCCAATAGCCGGCGCGTAAAGACCTCGGAGCCTTGGCTGCCTCAGCGGTCTGGGCCCAGAGGCTTCCTTCCGTCTGTGCCCAGCGACAGGGGCGTCTGCCATGGAGAACTCATCGGGAGCCCGGCAACCCTGAGTAGAGTCAAGGGCAGCGGCAGCGGTGGCAGTGGCGGCGGGACCGCAGCCATTGGCTGGCGCATAAAGACCTCGGAGCTGCGGATGCCTCAGCGGTCGGGGCCCAGAGGCTTCCGCCTGCGCCCAGCAACAGGGGCATGTGACACAGAGGACTCATCGGGACCCCAGCACCTGTGAGTAAAGACAAAAGCGGCAGCGGCAGGGCCGGCTGCCCTCGGGAGCCAGGCACCCCAGAGTAAAGTCAAAAGCAGCAGCGGCGGGACCAGCAGCCATTGGCCGTTGGGTAAAGATCTCGGAGCTGCTGCTGCCGTAGCTTCCAGGGCCCAGAGGCTTCTGTCTACGGCCAGCGTCGGGGCGTCTGCCACAGAGGACTCAGCGGGAGCCCAGCAACTGTGAGTAAAGACAAAAGCGGCAGTGGCAGGACTGGCTGCCCTGGGCCAGCCCAAAACGCCTCAGAGCCGCCACTGCCGCTGTGTTAGGGGTGTAGAGGCTTCCGTCTGTGGCCAGTGCCACGGAGGACTCATAGGGAGACCAGCACCCAGTGGAGGATTGGGCCGGCTGCGGGGTCCCTGGAAGAGCTGGCTCCCTCCCTCACCATCTAGGAGGGGCTGGGTGGCAGAGACCTGTCTGCCTAGGTGTGCAGGGAGGGTGGCAAGGACAGGGGGCCGTGTTCAGTTGCGATCTCTGTGGTCGCCAGCCCACCAGCCTGCCAGCCCAGGAAATTTGAGAGGAGCATTGTCCTAACCAGTCAGGTTGGGGACTGGGCCGGGCTGAGAGGCACGCTTTCTGGAGAAGTTTTTACTGGAAAGTGGACTGAGGTGTTCTCCTGTGAAGGCAGCTTGACTTGCTTCTCACCCAGCCACAGGACAGTACCAGATCCCGTGGGACCAAGGCAGCCTGTCAGGTGGGCGGGCGCCTGTACCCCAGTCTGGTAGCCTGGCTGGTGGGCGGGTATGCGCCTGGGCGTACAACCCAGCCCACAGAGGGGTCCCACCGAAACCAGAAAAACCAGATTGGACAGTTTGAAACCAACAAGGAAGGAGTTTTTGTTGTTGTTTTTTTTTTGTTTTTGTTTTTTACTTTTATTTTTAAACTTTTTTCAGTAATCGTATATATTTTTTAATTTTATTGTTGCTGTATCTTTCAGTACTCTGTTCCTCTCCTTTCTTTTTTCCTGTTTTAGTCCCTCTTCATTTCACCCCAAACTTATTGCTTTTTCCTCACTTCTCTTGCCCTTTTTTTGTGTGTTTGTTTGTTTGTTTGTTGCTTTCTATAGCACTGTAAATACTTCACAACACATCTCTCCAGTCTTAGCCCACTTTACAGGTTCCTGAATTCTATTACTGTAGTGATTAACTCTACTTGCTCACACGCTACGTCTATTTACTATTCTTTACTCTCACCTTACCTCAAAATCTGACCACCCGCAACCTCACTGCTTTCTAGATACAACTCACAAGCCTTCCCTCCCCAACAAGAGGCTTATCTTTGGTCTATCCTTTCCTAGAGGTGGCAAATTGGGTTGAAGATTACAGTTAACACTATATAGAGCCTAAAGATCTTCTATCTCTTCTCTGCCAGCTGTGACTGTAAATATCATAAAGTACTCTCCTGCTGTCATAAACCATTTTGCCTCCCCCTCCAGCTGATCACACACACACAAAGAAAGGAGTAGGTGGAAGCAGAGAACATCAAGATACCTGCAGGAGACTGTACCACTGAATTTCACAGGAATTCTACCACAGAAGTTCACACCATAAACCTAGGGAGTCAGAACAGATCAATTTAAGAAGCTGAAGCTAACAAGAAGAGTCTCATAAGCAATGGGAAGACAAAGAAACAATGCCCAAATGAAAGAAAAGGTGGAAGTCTCAGAAATAATGTTAGATGAAAGAGAGGCAAGTCAGCTATCAGATATTGAATTCAAAGCACTAGTTATCAGGAAATTCAAAGAGCTCACAATGAGCTACCAGAAACTAGAGGGGAGCTACCATGAGCTCTCCGCAAACTATATCAACATGAAAAAGGAAATAGAAACTATCACCAAAGGACAAGAGGAAATGAAGAATACAATTTCGGAACTGAAGAACACAGTAGAAGGAATGAAAAGCAGGATCGATGAGGCAGAAGATCGGATCAGTGAGTTGGAGGACACAGTAGAAAGAATCTCCCAGAAAGAGCAAGAAAGGGAAAAGAGGCTCAAAAAGAATGAAGATGGACTAAGAGAAATGCAAGATAATATGAAACGTAATAATATCCGAATAATAGGAATACCAGAAGGAGAAGAAGAAGAACAAGGGATAGAAAACCTATTTGAAAGAGTAATGATGGAAAATTTTCCTAATTTGATGAGAGAAAAAGTTACACGAATCCAGGAATCACAGAGAGTCCCATTCAAGAGGAACCCAAAGAGGCCCACTTCAAGACACATCATCATTAAAATGGCAAAATTTCAAGACAAAGAGAGAATCCTAAAGGCAGCAAGGGAGAAAAAGGAAGTAACATACAAGGGAGCCCCAATAAGGTTAGCTACTGACTTCTCAATGGAAACACTCCAAGCAAGAAGAGAATGGCAAGAAATATTTCAAGTAATGAGAACCAGAGGCCTACAACCAAGGCTACTTTACCCAGCAAGGCTCTCAATCAAGATAGAAGGCCAAATAAAGAGCTTCCAAGACAAAAGAAGTCTAAAAGAATATGCCTCCACCAAACCAGCTCTACAAGAAATACTAAAAGGGCTGCTTTAAGGAAAGGAAGGAAAAGAGAGAGACAGAGAGGAACTGTGGTACAAAAATGGCAATGAATAAGTCCCTATCAATAATAACCTTGAATGTAAATGGATTAAATGCTCCAATCAAAAGACATAGAATAGCTGAATGGATAAGAAAGCATGACCCACACATATGCTGCCTACAGGAGACCCACCTCAGGACAAAAGACCATCACAGACTAAAAGTGAAAGGCTGGAAACAAATTTTCCAAGCAAATGGACAAGAAAAAAAAGCCGGGGTAGCAATTCTAATATCAGACAAAATAGACTTCAAAAAAAGGGCCATAAAGAGAGACCCAGAAGGTCACTTCATATTGCTCAAGGGAAGAATCCAGCACGAAGACATTAACATCATAAATATATATGCACCCAACATAGGAGCACCCAAATATATAAGAAAAATCCTAGAAGACTTCAAGAAAGATATTGACAGCAACACAATTATAGTAGGGGATTTTAACACCCCACTGTCAAAAATGGACAGATCTTCCAAACAAAATATCAACAAAGATATAGCAGCATTAAATGAAACTCTAGAAGAAATGGACTTGACTGATATATATAGAGCGCTTCATCCCAAAGAAGCTAAATACACATTCTTTTCAAATGCACATGGAACATTTTCAAAGATAGACCACATGGTAGGACACAAAATGAACCTCAACAAATTCAAGAAAATTGAAATCATACCAAGCATTTTCTCTGACCACAAGGGACTGAAATTAGAAACCAACCCCACAGGAAAAAACCCCAAACATCCAAAATCATGGAGACTGAATGGTATGCTATTAAACAACGAATGGGTCAAGATTGAAATTAGGGAAGAAATCAAAAAGTTTCTGGAAACAAATGAAAATGAACTCACAACAACCCAAAACTTATGGGACACGGCCAAGGCAGTCCTGAGAGGGAAGTTCATAGCAATACAGGCTTACCTAAAGAAAATAGAAACATTTCAAACAAACAACCTAACCCGACGCCTGCAAGAACTCGAAGAACAACAACAAAGACAGCCCAGAGCAAGTACAAGGAAGGAAATAACCAAGATCAGAGCAGAATTAAATGACATAGAGACCAAAAGCACAATTATAAGGATCAATGAATCCAAGAGTTGGTTTTTTGAAAAGATAAACAAAATAGACAAGCCTTTAAGTAGGCTCATTAAGAAAAGAAGAGAGAGGACACAAATAAACACAATCAGAAATGAAAGAGGAGAGATTACAACTGATACCACAGAAATAGAAGGGATTGTAAGGAATTACTATGAAGAACTGTATGCCAAGAAATTTGAAAACCTAGGTGAAATGGACAAATTTCTAGAAAAATATAATCTTCCAAAACTCAATGAAGAAGAAGTAGAAAGCCTGAACAGACCAATAACAGCAAATGAAATTGAAGCAGTAATCAAAAAACTCCCATCACACAAAAGCCCCGGACCAGATGGTTTCACAGGAGAATTCTACAAAGCGTTTAAGGAAGAGCTAACCCCTATTCTTCACAGACTATTCCAAAAAATCCAAAATGATGGGAAACTCCCAAACTCTTTTTATGAAGCGAGCATTATCCTAATTCCAAAACCAGATAGAGACACAACAAAGAAAGAAAACTTTAGGCCAATATCACTGATGAACATAGATGCTAAAATCCTCAACAAAATATTGGCAAATCGCATCCAACAATACATCAAAAAGATCATACACCATGACCAAGTGGGATTCATCCCAGGGATGCAAGGATGGTTCAATATCCGCAAATCAGTAAATGTAATACACCACATAAACAAAAGCAAGGACAAAAACCACATGGTCATATCAATAGACGCGGAAAAAGCTTTTGATAAGGTACAACACCCATTTATGATAAAGGTACTCAGCAAAGTGGGAATAGAGGGAGCATTCCTCAATATAATAAAGGCCATATATGAAAGACCTACAGCCAACATCATACTGAATGGGCAAAAACTGAAAGCTTTTCCACTAAGATCAGGAACAAGACAAGGTTGTCCACTTTCACCACTTCTATTTAATATAGTATTGGAAGTTCTAGCCACAGCAATCAGACAAGAAAAGGAAATAAAAGGCATCCAAATCGGAAAGGAGGAAACAAAACTGTCACTGTTTGCAGATGACATGATAGTGTACATGGAAAATCCTATAGACTCTACCAAAAAACTGCTGGAACTAATAAATGAATTTGGCAAAACAGCGGGATACAAAGTCAATATCCAGAAATCAAAGGCATTTCTGTATACTAACAATGAATCAGCAGAAGCAGAAATCAAGAAAAAAATCCCATTCGATATAGCAAAAAGAAAAATAAAATATCTGGGAATAAATCTAACCAAGGAGGTTAAAGACCTGTATGCAGAAAATTACACAACACTGAAGACAGAAATCAAGGAAGACACAAACAAATGGAGACGTATACCGTGTTCATGGATTGGAAGAATTAACATCATCAAAATGTCCATACTACCCAAAGCAATTTACAGATTCAATGCAATACCTATTAAAGTACCAATGGCATATTTCACAGACATAGAACAAACACTTCAAAAATTTATATGGAACCATAAAAGACCCCGAATAGCAGCTGCAATGTTAAGAAAGAAGAACAAAGTAGGAGGGATCACAATACCTGATATCAAACTGTATTACAAGGCCACTGTAATCAAAACAGCCTGGTACTGGCATAAAAACAGGCACATAGACCAATGGAACAGAATAGAGAACCCAGAAATAAACCCAAATCTCTACAGTCAATTAATATTCGACAAAGGGGGCAGTATCATAAAATGGGGTAAAGATAGCCTCTTCAACAAATGGTGTTGGGAGAACTGGACAGCTACATGCAAAAAAATGAAACTCGAGCACCAACTTACATCATACACCAAAATAAATTCAAGGTGGATAAAAGACTTAAATATAAGCCATGACACCATTAAAGTCCTAGAGGAGAACATTGGCAGGAAAATCTCAGATATTTCACGCAGCAACATTTTTACTGATATGTCCCCTAGAGCAAGGACTATAAAGGAAAGAATAAACAAATGGGATCTCATCAAAATAAAAAGCTTCTGCGCAGCTAAAGAAAACAGCATTAAAATAAAAAGACAACCAACTGTATGGGAAAACATATTTGCCAATGATACCTCAGACAAAGGTTTAATCTCCAAAATATACAAAGAACTCACACGACTTCACTCTAAGAAGACAACTAACCCAATTAAAAAATGGGGAAAGGACTTGAACAGACACTTCTGCAAGGAGGACATACAGAGGATCCAGAGACACATGAAAAGATGCTCAATATCACTAGCTATCAGAGAGATGCAAATTAAAACTACAATGAGATACCACTTTACACCGGTGAGAATGGCTATCATAAACAAAGCAATAAACAACAAATGTTGGAGAGGGTGTGGAGGAAAGGGGACTCTGGTCCACTGTTGGTGGGATTGTAGACTGGTACAACCATTATGGAAAACAGTATGGAATTTTCTCAGAAAACTAAAATTGGACTTGCCTTTTGACCCAGCAATTCCACTGCTGGGATTGTATCCTAAGAACCCTAAAACACCAATCCCAAAGAACCTATGCACCCCAATGTTCATAGCAGCACAATTTACAATAGCCAAGAGTTGGAAGCAACCTAGGTGCCCGTCAGTAAATGAATGGATCAAAAAACTATGGTACATATACACAATGGAATTTTATGCTGCAGAAAGAAAGAAGGAGCTCCTACCTTTTGCAACAACATGGATGGAACTGGAAAGCATTATGCTGAGTGAAATAAGCCAGGTGTTGAAGGACAAATACCATATGATCTCACCTCTAACAGGAAGCTAAACAACAAAGCAAACAAGCAAGCAAAATATAACCAAAGACACTGAAATAGAGAACAGGCTGACAGTGACCAGAGGGGAGAGGGGAGGGAATTTCAGGGGAAATAAGGGAGGGATTTAGAGGAACCTATATAAAGGATACATGGACAACAACTGAGAAGGGTGGAAATGGGAGGGAGGGGGGAGGATGGGGGTGGGATGGGGTAAAAAAAAAAAGGAGACTTTGCAACACTGTATTTTCAAATATTGGTTATTTAGAAAATAAAAAAAAATTCATTTGAATTGAAAAATGAAGTTTATTTACATTGGATGGAAAAGTTTAAGTGATCTTTTCTTAGTCTGTTAGATTAAAGAAAATAGAACAAGTTTGTAAGGAATTATATTCTTGCCTTGCACATTACTTTGATTTTCTAAAATAAGGCCTATTAATTTTCCCTGTGATTTACTCACAGTGGCTAAGTCTGGGACTCTGGGGTATTCTGAGGTCAATGCTGCAGTTAGACCTCATGACGCTGCTTATAATTCTATTGATATAGTCTGTAATGAAATACTTATGGTCTTGGCTTTTGTTGGCTGGATCAATCAAAACCATCAAAATTTCATGTTCATAAAGCAATTTAGTTTCACAAAAACATATCAGGCTGAACTATGGATTATTATTAGACAAGAAAGAAGCTTTCTTTCTCCTGCTAAAAGAGTAGTAAAATTCCTTGAGCTCGTTGCTCCTCTCTCGTCATGCGACTCACTCTCAGCCTCCCTTTGTCACCCCCCCCCCACCCTTTGTCAGCCTGCTCTCTGAGGACCTTTCAGGACCCAGGGAAGTGCTCCAGTTACTGTTTTCTGGGAATAATAAAGTTCTTTGTCTCTGACCCAGGAACCTTGTGTTTTCTAGCATTATCCAAGACACAGTAGTAGGCTAACTTGTTAGATTATCAGTGTGGTAAAATTACAAGCCTTTTGTAGTTCTTGAAGTCCCTTAATAGAATGCTCTCTCTTCCAGTTCAACCTGAATAATTCCCACAATGGTGACCAGGAAATAAAACATCTTACATTAAGCATTAAACTCCTGGCTTCATAAGGACTGAGAAACATGATTACTATTTGATCCAGAAAATTTTTACTCAGATACTTCTGTAAACCAGTTAATGATTCGTTGTGTGTCAGCAATTTTCCAAAACTGAAATGTCCAAAATAGTTCATATTAACTTTCTTCTTAGGGTACTAGCTACCTCAACTCAGCAAAACATTTGCTTATTAAATAACTTGTTATTTATTTAAATTTTTTCAAGATGCTCCAACCTGAAATTTTTACAATTTGCCCAATTGAGTTTAAGTTATGTACCATGAAATACCCATGTTAAGACACTCAAAACTAGATCCACAATCTCCATAAATTCTTCACTTTAACCTTCTGTTGAAACACTATTAACACTCTCTCAAGTTGGTTCACCTCCTTCACTCACAAGGTTATAAACTAAGTTCAGTTTCATTCATCAGGTTGTACTTTGTGAGTGTGTGTTAGTGTGAGTGTGCATGTGTGTGTTGGAGTTCGGGGATTAACAGTATGTAACTGTTACTTCAAATAGCTATACTTCTACTAGGCTTCAAAACTATTAGGTATTTTTTTATTTTTAAAGTACAGTTGTCTCCATCCCCCCCCAACCCCTGCCCACCTCTCACACTCAATCCTACCCCCTTTAGTTTTCTCCATATGTCCTTTAAACATGTTCTTTGATAATCATTCCCACCTCCCCCCCCCCACCTCATCTCCCTCCCTCCCTTCTGGTTATCATCAGTCTGTTCTTTATTTCAGTGTCTGGTGCAGCCACTGTGGAAAACAATATGGTATTTCCTCAGAAAACTAGAAATGGACCTGCCTTTTGACCCAGCAATTCCACCGCTGGGATTATGCCCTAAGAATCCTGAAACACCAATCCAAAAGAACCTATGCACTCATTGTTCATAGCAGCACAATTTATAATATCGAGTTGGAAACAACCTAAGTGTCCATCAGTAAATGAGTGGATCAAAAAAGTATAGTACATTTACAGGATGGAACACTATGCAACAGGAAGAAAGTAGGCACTCCTACCCTTCGGAACAGTATGGATGGAACTGGACAGCATTATGCTAACTGAAGTAAGCCAGGTGGTGAAAGACAAATACCATATGATCTCACCTATACGTGGAAACTAATCAATAAAACAAACAAATAAGCAAAATCTATTATGTACTTTTAAAATATGTTAGGCTTTCTGTATCTATTTTACCAAAAAGGTTAGCACCCATATTTTTCATTCTCTGAAATATTGACAAATGGAATTTCTCTGAGTTGTTGCCAGTGTGTTACATGTAAATTCATCTTGCTGTAGACATTAACTGAAACCTAAACAACATGAAAGAAATAATGAATTACCAGGTATTTGTGTCAAATGATTATTTGGCATCATATAAAATAAGTAAACAAATAAATGCACTGAGAGGTTTGTTTTTGTTTCCACTAAACTAATCTTATGCAACTATGAAGTTTAAACATGATTGAATAAACTGATTCTATAAAAAACTTCTTTGTCCATTAGCTGAGTTCTCTCTGATTCATGCTTATTAAATATAAGATAATCATCTAGAAAATTCAAGGAAAATGTATATGAGGAATTCTGCCTTTCCTTTAATTCATCTTTGGCAATAAAAAAACTATAATAGTCAACAATAAAGAACCACACGATTTATATTATGTATTTTGAATTACAAAGTCTCTATTTTTCAAAGTTGTAATATTATATAAAATCTACCTGGCAATTTATTTTTTTTGAAGTTAGTGGTTGTAGAAGAATGATTTCATTATTTTACCAATATGCAATGAAATGCAAAATCTCCCCATGTAAATTCTGCAGGCCATATTTTTCTTGACAATAACCAAGCTTGCTTTAAGAGAAATAATGTGGTTACAGCTCTTTTTCTAAATATGCTAAGTTTTGATTACAGTCTGCAGCATGAAATAGCTTTGACTAAAACAGAAAAATGTGCAAATACAATTTGAAAGTTATTCAGTAACTTACAGTAGGGAATATATCTGCTACCTTTCAGCTAAGAAAACTTTACTGAGTCATTCAACTAATTGATACAAAATTGAGATCTGTTGATCCTCAGTTCTAATGTATATTTAATAATTAAAATAAAAATGAAATTTTTGATGGAGATAAGAAGAGGCAATAAAAAGGCCTTCAACAATCTCTCCATTTGTTAACCAATACCAGTTCTGTTGTACCAGGTTTAAAGCTTGTTTAATAATAATTATGTGGCAAGAAATAAAATTCAGTTAGTCTCAATGTCAAAGAAAGGAAACCGGCCTAATCATGAAATGCAAAATTATCTACCACCATCACGAATTGAATGTCTAGATTTTTAGATAGGATTTTCTTAAAATAACTATATCTGTATGCTATAAGGAATACAGATATGCCATTTTTAATGGAGGGGGAAATGGTATGCTCCTGTGGTAAATATTTCAACCCAGTTTTGTATGTTGCAAGTTCCCGTTTGAAATCATGAATCATGTTTTAAATAATGGCTGTTAACATGATCAGGAAATCTGCACAAACCCAATAATCTGACGAAGCAGGCGTACTATAGACTGTAGATGCAGGCAGTGTGCAGTGCCTTCTCAGCAGTGTGCTGATATGACACAAATCCAGGCAGAAAGATTGTGTTCAGAGTCAAAGAGTTCATAGAGTTAGGCAGAATCACACGAACAGGTGCCAGCTAAGCGCTCAGATCAAGTAAGTATCTAGGACAGCAGTGCAAACTTGAAACTCAGGAGACAGCATGTGAGGCGAAAGTGCAGAAGGTCAGGGATGAAGAGATTGCAGGGTTTATAGCTTACAGTTTTTATCCAGTATTAGAGAAACGCAGATATCCAGGAAAAGAGACATTTGATTACAAGGTTTGGGAATTCAGGGCTTTTTTCTTTTGCTTCAAGATTACGTAGGAAAGAATAAGCCTGCATTTTAATTACATAGGCAATTATATGTTTATATGGTATCTTTAAAGAAGACCTATAGAGAAAGAACAAGCAATATAGGTTAAAAAGCCAAGATAAGAGTTGAGGCTGGGCGAACTCATACTACAGACCCAGATAAGATAACAAGCATAAGAAGCAGTAGCAAGAACAATTTTTGTTCTTGTCCATTTTAATACTTGTATTAATGCTTTGGATAAATATACAGTTGTGCCTATAAAATTGCTGAACAACTCAGCAGGCAAGGATAGGTAACTAAAGCAACTTCAAAATTTTTGCCTGAAACCACAGGCAGGAACCAACAACTTTTGAAATTAAATTAGTGTTTCTTGAAGCAAAATATCATTATATAATCCCTTCAAGGATTCCAGAACTCTGATTAGTGCATGGATGGGAATATAATTACGGGAAATGCACAAGCCTTCCAGGTAGAGAGGTACAGTGTAGAATTTGTATGAGAGAGGTGCCCCCAAATAAGCATTTATTTAACATTATAAAAAGTTTTGTATTTATTCTTACATGTTTAAACTTTAGTCACCTTTAAAGCACTCTCCATTTGATTGTAATACATATTGAGACACTTTTTCCAATACTTGGAACAGTTTCTGAACTTATCAATTTTAATGCCTTCTGGTGCTCCTGCCATTTTTTGTTTCACCTTTTCCACACTGGCAAAATGTTCCCCTTTGTGGGTCTTTTTCATCCAGGGAACCAAAAACAAGTCACTAGGAGTAAGATAGGATAAATAAGGAGGGTGAGGCACGGGAGTCATGCTGTTTTTGATCAAAAGCTGCTGAACAGTCAGTGTGGCTAGGCAGGTGCACTCATAAATCACCCATCGAGAAATGGGTAAACGCATTGAGCCTTCAAAAATTAACTACAGCCAAACTCAGCCTCTCACAACAACACCAGCTTATACACTGAAATAGATTGTTTCCTCTCACAAGAACACCAGCTTATAGACCGAAACAGAACACTCACCCAGCAGGGGAAGCATATACTACAAGAAGCCCACCCTCCAGAAGATAATTCCATTTTGGGGGTGTCACCTTCATATTTGCTGTTCATAACTATTTACTGTTTTCTGCTTAGAAGCTAAGTAAATGTTTGGGTTTTGAATGCCACTTCGATAAAATATAAGTAATTGGAATATGTCTGAAATGTGTTCATAATTTTAAGGACAGCTCAGCGCAAACGCAGTATTTCATCCCAAGGACTAGGGAAATTATCACCAGGGTGGTTAAAGTCAGAAGAACTAAAAGAAATTTTTTTAAGTATAGCTCATGGACAAAGTAGGTCATTTGAGAAAAATAAACCTAAATGTCAGGACTGTAAGGATGGAAAAAACTGACATTTAAAAAAAGACAAAAGCTCAGAATGTGGGGAACATTTCAGGATGAACAGTATAAGAGACATTCAGACAAATGGTTTCATGAGTAAGCACAAGAAAAATGTTACAGGTCCAATTTTAGACTTGCCAGCTACATGGTGTGGAAGTATGCTGAACAGACCAAAGAGACCATGCAGAACTGGTCAGAATGTATGGCAAAATGTCAAATTTCATGCACACGAAATTAAAAAGTATCAGAGCCCCACTTTTACACCTTCTCCCAGGAAGCCAAGTTCAAGATGTCTTAGACTTGACATTTATAAAAAGTACAGTACTTCAAAAGTATACTCCAGGTTTTGACTTAAAAAGTTACTATTATATATTACAGTGAAAAATAATTAATTCATGTTTAGTTTAAGCAAATAATTGTGTACAAAATATTATGTCTTTTTTTCTTGGAATACTTATACATTTTGAGGTAAATACCATTACCTCTCCTGCTGTAGAGCTGAGGACACTACGCACAGGGCACACACAGTACCCCATTCTAGGACTGCCAGAATGAGGTCCTAACTTCCGGATAGCCTATCATTTCACAGTAAAAGTCTACTGTGTTTTCACCTATAATTCTTTGGGCTAAGAAAGGTAAATCTAGGAAAGAAATAATCATAGTAAAAAATAATTTTTTATCTCAGCTAATGAACTTTTTGTTCTCATAAAAAAGTCAAAGAGTTGATGTCCCATTAAGATACCCGTGCACTAGGCTAGCATCAACATAAAATGATTTAAAATCTAATGTATTTAAAATAATTTTATGTATCATTTTATTTTTTCTAAAAAACTGGCCAAATTAAGTTTATATTATTGCTATATAAAGTGAGATACAATTTTTATTGAATAAATATGAAGCCATCCATGTCAAGAAAGTCATAAACATATTTTTTGTCTCAAATGTATTGACAAATACCATGAGGGGCATTGCCCTTCTCAGCTTTCTAAACACAATCTCAAAAATTAAACACAACTTGAATAATTAAAATTATGGAAGATATATTTTAAATTCAAAATGTTGTTCTCTATATAAAAGTATATAAAGATTTATAAATAAGAAATTATACAAATAAATGAAACTTCTGATTCCTGTGTTAGATTCTTATTTTAAGACGATGTGGAAAAGGGACCTGAAAATCCATTTATGTGGATTTTTGAAGAAAATGTTTCACATATTACCCAGGAAGAGTCACAAGATTTTTCTTCTTCAAAATGAAATTTTAAAATCATTTCTTGCTTCTCAGTGGGGTCATTTTATTAGAGAAGTGTTTTCTCACTTTACTCTAAAAATTGAGCCTGAGGCAAAGGCTAGGTAAAGCTATGCCCTTTTGGCAAGTGATCTTAAGAAACAGTAGTGGTTGACTGAGAAGATTGAGAGAGGCAAGAAGAAAAAGTCTATGCAAGGGTAAGTGTTCCAATTGACTACCATTGTAGGAAAACTGATTTTCTCCCCACTAGAAAGCTGACGATCTTTTTACAAATAATCTCAAGGATAAAAGATGTGAGTATTCTTCAGATCCCAATGCCTATGTGTCCAGAGTTGCACCACAAGGCATTAACATTCCAGAAACATCAGAGATGATTGAAGGTTCCTATGGGCATCTCATATGACAGTGCAAAGAATCCTGGAGCCTAAAGCTAGAGACACATGATTCAGCTAAGCAAGTTACAATTAGGCTGTATTTGCATATGCTGGTTTCCATAGCCATTCCTAGAGAAAAAGATGAGATAAGAGAATGTGACACAGGGCACAGGTGGTGTCTGATATAGTCAATGAAGTCTTCGATTTATACTTGAGAATACACTGAAACAGAAGTGGCTCTGCTTGTCCACGTCACCATATAAACAGAATGATGACTTCTGGTGACGGAAAGGTTGCTTTCCAGAAAAATGAAGCAGCTCTGGTTCTATTTCTAGTGAAAGAGTGAAAAAAAAAAAAAAGAAATTAGCTCTGTACATGTAGTCCTGTTCCCAAATGTTTTTGCAAATAAAAATGTGAAAAAATATGTGAATATTTTTGTTATTCAATAACTCTATTTATACGCACTTATGTGCCAGCTGCACAACACTGAAGCAATGTGGGTAAGAGAAACCAATCCGCTCTGTCTTGAGTACTTTTGTTAGCTATCCCATAGCAAACAGACTCAGGTAGGCCCAACAAGTCAGGGGCTTAGGGGACTTAGGGGACACCTGGAGTGTTTATGAAGAATGCCTGTGATATTCTGGGATTACTATGCTAAATCATGCCTCTTGCTTGATTTTGCTTGAGTTAGAATTTTAATTTTACCTTCACAATAAAAGCATTCTTTAGAATTCATATAGAAACTCTTTTATATCTAGTTCATATGTAACATATGACAAACACAAAATCCCTTCTCAAAATGTCTTTTTGGGAGTGTGTGTGGAATGACTGACTTACTACCAAGCACTTCAGAGGATTTGAGAATAACTTGCCACAATTGGTTATACATTCAAATGGTATCATAAAAACTACATCAATTCTGGCAGGAACCAATAAGTCAAAGTGGGAATTATATTCCTACACAGGTTTGTCCAATATGTCTATTAACCTGCTACTGTCCACCACAGTGACCTAAGCCATGCTCTACCCATGCACTACTTGATGGAAGCTATTAGAGGGAACACTAATATTAAGAAGCATGATTAGTTTTAAGTCTAGAATTATATCTGTATTTGTGCCTGGAAAGTTAAGGTAGAAATCTCCCTTTTTTAAGTATGTTGTATTACTTGATTGTCTCCCACTTGCACGGACTAGACTGAAGATTTGAGGAAATTTTTACATTAAATATGTCACTTCTGCAGCCATAATTCATCATTATTCTTAATACAATCTGAAAACTATTACTAAATACATAATGCTTGACATTCTGGAATCCATAGGCTACTGAAAGGTTACTACTAGGCATGCCCAGCGGCTTGGTGTGTCTCCTTACCTTACCAAAAATGCTAGAAGAATTAAAAAATGTATTCTATTGAAAACAGGGGCAGAGAAATAAACAATGACCTTCACTTTGATTTCTTATAGTCACTATAATTTTTCTCTTGCAAGACATTTCTACTGAGAGTGCACCATGTAAACAAAATGTTTGTCTATCAAAGACCTCCTTTCTCCTGACATACTTACTGACTGCCTTCTTACTAAAGTTTCCAAAATTCCATAATAAGTTCTGGTTTTTCACGTAGATAAGTGGGGTCTCAATAAACAGTAAATTTATGAATATGCTAAAATATTTAACAGTCCCTACATACAGCACATGATATGTTGTAGGGGTATCAAAAGAAGAAATGATGTAGTCTCTATTTTAATGTAACCATAATCTAATGGCATATTGTGCAATGGAGAACAATGAAGCCATGGGATTTGGTACTAATTGCAACTGCAATAAAGGTTGCTAAAAGGTAAAAAACAATGGGCTCAAGAGGTATTACCTAAATTTAGAGATTAATCTGGGAGCTGGAGAATTAATAAGGTTACAGTCAAAGAAAAAAAAACCTTAAAGGATTAAAAATGAAAAAAAAAGCAAATTGCCTATGTATGGGGAGAGTGTACATACTGAGAAAAATAGGTGTTGCTAAATAATTTCTCCATATAAAGCACTTTTAATAGAGTATAGAATAAAAGTAAATTAATACCAAGGAATACATTTATAGTCTTAAATGCCAGACAACAGAGTTCATACATCTTCAGAAAGGAAGGGATGTGGTGAAGCTTATGAAGAAAAAAAATGTTTTCCTAGTGCTTTCATATAAATTGGCTTAAGAAAATGTTATTAGAGAGCATGCAGAATAACCCGAAGGGTAGAGTTGTGAAAATGAGAATCAAGAATGTGAGGGAGAGTAGTAAGGGCAACTAGTACCTACAACAGTGCAAATAGTGAAGTGCCATCCCACGAGATGCCTCAAGGAAAGTATTATTTTGCTTTTCAGGAAAAGGATAAAAGGGAAGAAAGGAAGAAATGATGCAAAGATTTCTAATTCTTAATAATGCACCCATGAATTAGGAGGGGCATATGAGAGAATAAAACCAATGTGGGCAGGAAATACATGAAATTTATTTGGGGATATGATCACCTTGGGCTGTAAAGATGTGGGACTATTCTTTAGATTGTTGAAAAAATCAGGAAAAAGTAAGTCAGAGAAGAATAGGAGATGCAAGTGTGGGGCACATCAGCACCACTGGGAGCGTGTAACCAAATGTTTCCTAGGATATATTGTAAAGCAAAATTTCTTAAGAATGAAATTTTGAAAAGCAGTTACAGGAGAGGACAAAGAAAGGTCAAAACAGTATAGGAAAAGTAGAAGAATCTGTAAAAATAGATTTTTTAAAGTAAGGCTATCAGTAATATACTTCCTTTTGTACTGGGCTTGAAAGTGATTTTCCAAGTTACCAACTGCTCTTTGCCATGTGGTCTTTTATCACAGAGGCACTTGAAGAGGAAGAGGTCAAAGTGGGCTGGCTATCGATTTTTAAACAATCGCAAATCCAAAAACAAAAGTTCCAATCAACCCTCCAACATCTGTATCCTCAGGAAATGAAAAAGGAAGTCATAATCCAAGTCACACCCACTTCCCCTCCCCAGTTTCCACCTTAAATTAGAGACTAATTGAACGCATCAGGCAGTGATTGAGGACTTGGTACTTGTTTGAAACTGTCTTGTTTTGTGTTTTCAGTGTATAGGGTAAATATTCATTTTAATTCAGAATCACAGTGCATAGTGTATATCATATAAATCCCACTGCCACCAATAATTAAGCAAAGGATCAAATAAAAAACAGTAGGTGAAATCACCATTAGTGGGTCTCGCTGGACTAAAAACAACTGAATGCACCTGAAAGCAATGCCAAAAAACAGGACAGTTTTAAGGACTAGCAAGGAAGACTGTTCTTTATATTCACATTAACTGGATTTGGCTCACCAGAGTTTTAATCTCAGGAAAACAGCTTGCTTCATCTTTGCTTAATACCTTCTGGGTGGAAACTAATTTTACTGTTGATTAGGTAGGAACATATTTAAGCTTGTGCCACTATTTAGACAGACAGAATTTAAGCACTATTTTTTTTTACTTTAGCAATCATTTAATATTTAGGCATGTAATTATAGCCCTTTCAAATAAAAGTTATAGAGATTCAATGGGAATTAAAAATAGAAATAAAAAGACCCCTGAAATTTTATTTTTGAAATAGCACAGCACTAGAGTTCAATACCCCCTTGTCCACACACACGTTTATTACATGTCTGCAGACAGTCAGACCACACAACTCTCCCCAAGTGAACAGATCTGGTGCTTCTTTTCTTTCTTAGGCTGTGGCTTTCTTTTTCCCTGTGTAGGTAAAGTGTTCTAATAGACAAGCACCAGTCCAACATCTGCCACTTTAGTACCGAATGTTCACTTCACAATGTGCTAAGTATTTACACAATGCTCTTTTCGGTGTACACTTTTTTATTGTTTATTAAAGGCAAAACCATGAATCTTTAAAAAAGAACTATAAATGAAAAATATATTATACCATGTAACCTTCCAGGTAAAATGAAGAGTGATACCACCCAATTCATTTTTTATTGTAATTAACTAAAATATCTATTTTATGATTTTTTTTAAAAAATTTTATTGTCATTCAAGTACAGTTGTCTTTATTTTCTCCCAAGCACTGTCCCCTGCCCCACCAACCCCTACCTCCCACCCTCGATAGTTCCCCCCCTTTTGCTTTGTCCCTGGGTCCTCTACACACGTTTCTTGAAGACTCTTGCCCTCTTTCCTTTGTTATCTTCCTTCCCAAATTCATTCTTATATTATCACATTTTCTCATTAAAAATGCCTCTGCAAACTGACAATTACAGAGAAATTCGTATTACTAAAATCCTTCCCTTATGTCATCTCTTAAGTTTTTCCACTAACCTACAATATTCTAAAAAATATGATAACCTCGGATTGATAGCTATCAGAGGAGGAGTAGGATATGGGGCTGAGTGAAAAAGGTGAAGAGATTAAGCAAAAAAAAAAAAAAAAGATCTTCATAGACACAGACAACAGTGTGGTGATTGCTGCCAGGGGGAGAAGGGTGAGGGGGGTCAAAGAGATTCTAGGGGAGATAAATGCTGATGAATGAGACTTGACTTTGGTGGTGAACAATATACAGATGGTATATTATATATCTGCACACATAAAACCTGTATAAATTTATTAACCAATGTCACTTCAATAAATTCAGTAAAAGGAAAAAATATAATAACCTCCTTCACCATAAAGACGGTCTTTAAAAATTAAGTATACAAATCAAACTTCTGGCTACATAGCATATGCTAAACATATATTTTCATATTTAATGTGATTTAAATTTAAAATATTTAATGTTTGAAAATGCGAGACTAGTGTTTTTAGCATCAGACTTCTATGGATGTTACCTGAAAAGCTGACTGAATAAATAAATAAATAAATAAATAAATAAATAAAGCAAGCTCTGGGAATTTTACTTTGATATTTATTATTTTATTCTTTACTTAAGTATTTTCTACAAATATCCAAACTGAGGTCATCAGTGTTAAAATAGACCTCCTGACATCTTTAAGGGTAAACTACTACATAACTCACCCATTTTAGATCAACTCATTAAATAAAACTCAACAATTCCTCTATTCCATTTACTTTGGCATAAATGTTTTAAAGGACCTCTAACTCAGAGTAAAGATTTAATAATCTCTCTTTTATTTTCAATTTAAAACCGCATTCCTTTTCTGGAATGTTTTATTTAATATTTTCAGACCACAGGTGACCACAGGAATATAATAATTTATATTTGCATAAATGAATATATTGTGTATTCCAAAACACTATGATGCATGCTCTTCTGAGATGGGAGACACTCTATCCGTCAGGAGTGAAACGCATGCTCATTTCATTGGCTCAGTTGTGCCACAAGTCTTAGAAGCGTAACAGAGTCAGCATGTTACCTATACGAGCAACTAGTATGAACTATCAAAGGAGAATTAAAATAAACTTTTTTAAAAGGCAACTCTTTAGAATGCAAACCCAAATATATGGATGCCTTCTCCAAACGTCTTGTGAAAAAATTATTTATAACGTAGAAAAATGGGAATCTCTCCTCAGCTACATTACTATGCAGGTTACTCAGCTTGTATAAACAGTCTACAGCCATATACGTTGAAGCTGTGAGTGTAATAACATATAATATATACATTACCATACAATATATAGTATTTTGCAAATATCAATACTTAGTGACCTAAATTGTATTCACATACCTGAAAGCCCATACCAAATAACCTGAAAGAACTATTGAATAATAGTAAGCTAGAGCTTTAATTCACTTTAGTGATGCGTTAGAAGACAAACATGGTTCAGTTGGATCTTAGAGACAGAAGCCGTTGAATTTATTCATAATGAACATGGCAACCTATCACGAGTTTGGCAAGAATGACATAGCAGGGACATATATGCAAGAAATAGTCATTTCTACACAGGGACAGAGAGCAGGGTCACAAAATAGGACCAATTAAGACAACTTCTTACCCCAACTTCCACACTAGGAAAATAGAAGCTACTATATATTAACAGGGTGATAGAAAAGAGAAAAGAAAAATTAATAAAAGAGTAGAAGTAAAAATCACAAATCAAAAGTATATAATAGAAAAAATTAAAAAGCTAAATGGTAGGAGGAAATATTTCATACAATCATGACTGACTACAGATTAACTGAGTAAATAAATTACAAATTGAGGTAGAAAATAAAACTTTAGGTCTATACAGTTTATAGTGCATTTTCTATAAAGATAAAGGGAAGAAGAAAAAAATTTAAATCCTTAAGAGAGTGTGTATATTAACTACAAAAACAGGAATGTGCACTAGCTGGTGTGGCTCAGTGGATTGAGTGCCTGCCTGTGAATGAGAGGATCCCCAGTCCGATTCCCAGACAGGACACATGCCTGCGTTGCAGGCCAGGTCCCCAGTAGGGGGTGCACAAGAGGCAACCGCACATTGATGTTGCTCTCCCTCTCTCTTTGCCTCCCTTCTCCACTCTAAAATAAATAAATAAAATCTTTTAAAAAATAGGAATCTAATAGTTACTACACTTCACTACAGGGACATTGAAATACAGAAAGAAAATGAATAACATGCAAAATTGTGAGGTAGAACAGCTTTGGATCTAGAATTTTATATTCACCTAAATTACCACATAAAAAAAGAGTTTATAATAAATGTATTCCAAGGCACATGTCAATTGAAAATTTTTGTCAAACACAGAACTTCTTTGAGTAATGGCTCCATGGAAAACACTCTTATTAAAGAAGAAAAATATTCAGAAGAATTCAATGGTATATAAAGAGTATGCATAAGTTATTAACTCATAAAAATTATGTAGTGTGGGAAAAAAACAAAATACATAACCTTCCCATGGGAAAAAAAGAAAGAAAAAGGTACACATTCCAAGGGGAAAAAAAGAAATGTACACATATAGAAGGCCGAAGTGTACATGGGGAAGGTTGGAATCGGGGAGCTGATGGATGGAGAGCCTGGGCAACAGGAAACAACAGAGAGATTAGGAGAATGAAGTGCTGAAATTTTGCCTGTCTTTTGCAGGTTTTATTTAATCAGAATATTTTAAATGTTATTAAATAATGAGAATTTAATTGAAGAAAATAAATACAAATATAATGCATATTTGTAGAACTCAGGTGTGAGTCTCAAGATAAAAACTGAAACACGTGCCTTCCAAAACAGAAGACTATAATATAAACTTAAACTAAAGCCAGTTATAGTCATAACTAGTTCCGGAGCAGCTAAAATGCTTGTATAAACTCTCCCATCTTTCTAAACTGAAAAATCAGAGCCCTGCGTATCAGTAGGCACTGATAAAAAGACAAATACCAGAATGAAGAGAACCAGAGAAATGATGCCTCAACTGTTGTGCATAAAATCTTGACAAGTCTCAGGCTGACTCCTCAGCCACATATATTTGAAACAGACTCGGAACAGCCTGAACTTCTGATCATGAGAGCCGAAATGGAATTTGAGCTGCCACCTCCCATAGACACAACAGGGTCTGAAATCTGATTCTGACAGTTCATTTCTTACCTGACAAGAAAACATGAAAACTTGTCAAAATAAAAAAATCCAGAGTTTCATCTCCCGGGCATAACATTTGCAATCTTCAGGACACTTAACATTCAAATAATAGAACACAGCAGTGGACGGAGATCAGCATAAAGATGACCCAAATGTTTATTATCAGGCAAGAACGTTAAGTTGTTACAAATATTCCTAATGAGGTAAAGATATACATTCTCATAATGAATATTATTTAATAAATGCAGTAGAAAATAAAAACAAATTTATGAAGTAAAACAAATCATTAGATGAGTTTAACAACAAAACACAAACAACAGACAAAATAAGTCAACTGGAAGGCAGATTTAAACTACCCAATCAATATAAAGAAAAGAGAGAAGAAATAATATCAACAGGACTCGGCAATATGTGGGTCAAAAGAAAAAGTCATGCCCTGGGTTGAATTAAAGTCCCAAGAGGAAAGAAGAGAGCATGGGACATTAAAAAAATTGAAATACAATGGCAGATAATTTCCCAAATAAGGAGAAACATAGAAAATTAAAATTAAAATTCCTCCTGTCATGGAGGCCCAAACAGGATAAATGTAAAATAAAGTATGCTAATGTATATCAAGGTCAAATGGCTGTAAACCATGGATTAAAGAAAAACTCTGAGGAGTAACTGAAGGAAAAAAAACACAACATTTTACACACAAGAGAATAACTATAAAAATTACTAGCAAATTCTCACCAGATCTTATAATGGCTCTAAGGCAGTGGGGTGATATCTTCAAAGTGCTGAAAGAAAATATGAAGAAATCTGATTCCTATGAACATATCCTTCAAAAGTCAAAGTGAATAAAACAAATTTAAATAAATAATCTAGAAAAGTTTTTGTAAGCAAACATGCATTATTAGATAGGTTAAAGGAATTCTTTCGCGCCAAAGTGAAGTGATAGATTAAAGCCCAGTTGTTCAGAGGGATGAAGATCTTCAGAAATGGTACACATCCAAGTAGAATAAAAAAACGTTTTTCTCTTAATTACATTAAAATCCACATGACTACAGCAAAAATAGTGTCATGTGACAATTCTAGCATCAAAAAAAGAGGGCACTAAATATAAGGTTTGTGTAAAATTGGGCTAAGTAACTCGAAAGATGTGGAGCAGACTGATGGCTGTCAGAGGGGAGGGGCGAGGGGAGACTAATGAAAGAAGGTGAAGCGATTAGTCAAAGAACACATACGTATAGCCCATGAACCCAGACAAGTGTGGTGATAGCCAGAGGGAAGGGGGAGCAAGGGCTGGGAGGAGGACAAAGGGGAGAAAAATGGAGACATGAGCAGTAGTGTCAGCAATAAAAATAATGCAAAGAAATATCTAAAAAGCAAATACATGAATTTCAAAAGAATGTTAAAATATTTAAATAATTCATGGATAGGAAAAGGGACACAGAGAATGAAAAACAGCAGGACAACAAAACATTATACCTTTGCATAAATTTTAAATCCCTCAAGATATTTTTAACATTATCTCTTTATTTTATACATACATAAAATTGTACTTTTTCCATTATCATATATCCCTCTTATACTGACTCTCCCTAGCAATCACCACATTGTTGTCCCTGTTTGAGTCCTTTCTCCTTTTGCTTGATCCCTCCACCCTCTAACCAAACCCAAAAGCTGTTATCCTCTCTATCTATGAGTTTCTTTCTATTTTCCTTGTTAGTTCAGTTTTTTTCATTAGATTCCACATATGAGTGAAATCATATGGTATTTTTCTTTCTCTGACTGGCTTATTTCACTTAGCATAATGTTCTCCAGGTCCATCCAGGCTGTCACAGAGGGTAAAATTTTCTTCTTTTTGGTGGCTAAGTAGTATTCCATTGTGTAAGTGTGCCATAGTTGTTTTATCCACATATCTACCGATGTATAGTCAGTCTGTTTCCAAACTTCGACAATTGTAACTAATGTTGCAGTGAACATAGGGTGATTATATTTTTTCAAATTAGTGTTTTGGGTTTCTCCAGATATGTTCCAGAAGTGGAATCTCAGCGTCAGAAGGTAGTTTCATTTTTACTTGTTTAAGGTATCTTCATACTGCTCTTCACAGTAGTTGAACCAATCTGCATTCCCATAAATCAACAAACAAATGCTGATGAAGATAATGGAGAAAGAAGAGCCGGAATGATGTTCTTTAAACAACATGTAGTCCTGTATTTTCCCACATACTACCCATTACAACACTCTTTGCTTTTTGCAGCTCCATATTTCTATTTAGATTCATTTTCATTAGCCTTAGAAATTCTATCTAGTATTTATTATAATTTCTGTTTATTGACAATTCATTCTCTTAGCTTCTGCTTTTTGAAATGTTATCTTACCTTTATTGTTAAAGGTGACTTCTGAGTTGAGGATATTATGTCAGTCATGTTTTAAAATTATTTTTTCATGGTTTTAAATGTCATGCAATCCAAAAGAACCTATGCACCCCAATGTTCATAGCAGCACAATTTACAATAGCCAAGTTCTGGAAACAACCTAAGTGCCTATCAGTTAATGAATGAATCAAAAAGTATAGTATGCTTACACAATGGAATACTATGCAGCAGAAAGAAAGAAGGAGCTCTTACCCTTTGACAGCATGGATGGAACCAGAGAGCACTATGCTAAGTGAAATAAGCCAGGCCGTGAAAGACAAATACCATATGATCTCACCTTTAAGTGGAACCTAAGCAACAAAACAAGCAAGTAAGAAAATATAACCAGAGACACTGAAATTAAGAACAATACAGTCACCTACAAAGGAGTTTCCATCAGACTATCAGCTGATTTCTCAAAAGAGACCTTACAGGCAAGAAGGAGCTGGAAAGAAGTATTCCAAGTCATGAAATTCAAAGACCTACATCCAAGATTGTTCTATCCAGCAAAGCTTTCATTTAGAATGGAAGGGCAGATAAAGTGCTTCTCAGATAAGATCAAATTCAAGGAGTTCATCATCACCAGGCCCTTACTATATGAAATGTTAAAGGGACTTATCTAAGAAAAAGGAGATAAAAAATATGAACAGTGGAAGGACATAAAACTCACAGTTATTAACAACCACACCTAAAACAAAAGCAAACTAAGAGGACAGCTAGATCAGGAGTTGAACCATAGAAATGAAGAACACATGGAGGGTTAGCAACAGGGGAGTGGGAGGAGGAGAAGGGGGAGAAGATACAGAAAATAAGTAGCATAGATGGTAGATAAAAGATAGGTGGGGGGTAAGAATAGTAGGGGAAATATAAAATCTAAAGAACTTGAGACATGTGGTCATAAACTAAAAGAGGGGGATGGGGGAGGGGTGTGCAGGGTGGAGGGGAAGGAAGGGGAGGGGAATAGAACAACTGTAATGGTATAATCAATAAAATAAAATAAAAAGAACAATATAATAGTAACCAGAGGGGAGATGGGATGGAATGATGGGAAGAAAAGGGTGAAAGGTTTTCAGGAACAACTGTAAAGGACAAATGGACAAAACTGGGAGGGTGGAGTCAGGAGGGGAGATGGGAATGGCTGGAGTGGGGAAAAATGGCAGACAAATGTACTTGAACAATAAATAAATAAATAGATAGATAGATAGATAAATGCCATTTTATTTACTTTTGTCTTCCATAGAATCTATTGAAAATTCAGCCACCCATTGTATGCTTACACACTTAAAGTTGCTGTTAAGATTTTTATCTTTGTCTTCAGTAGATTTCAGTACTTTTGACTGCCATTGACTAGGTGTAGTTTTCATTTTTTTCTGCCTTGCTTGGATTTTGTGAAGCTTCTGAAATCTAAAAATGTGAAATGCTCTTCTCTTTCCAGAATTTTATATTTCATCTCATTTTCTTTTTTCCTTCCAAAGCTCCCAGTATCTGAAAATCTAAAGTTTGTAATTCATAAACTTTTACAACCTATGTGAAAACAAGCATCCTTAAAAGACATTGGCAATGCTGTTTTTACTTATCATTGGTTAATTGTTTGAAACAAGTTAAAAGATGCACTAATTAGTTAAGTTAATTGCAGAGCAAATGGTGACTCTAACAACTTGTTTAAACAAAAACATGGCTATGAATCTTAGCAAATAAGAAAGGTATGTACAACCAATATTAGAATAATCTGAATAATTACAAGTGAGACTAGTGGAACATTGGCCTTGGACACACACACCCACGCCCAGGTTACTTGTGAGCTTGTGCAACTTTGAAGGGTTGACTGTGCTTTTGACTTTTTTGCTTATGGATTTTCTTATTAATGACTCACTGAGCCAGTCATCTAGTATATAGATCCCAGGTCCAAGCCAAGAATGTGTGTGGGACTGAGGGTACCATGTCATGGACAAACATCCTTCAAGGGGCCATTTACACCTGTCCTGAAAAGGGTTTCATAATGCCATTCCCCATAATGAACACGTGAAGAATTTGCATTATTACAATACTATAACAGAGACTCTACTATCCTCTATTTCTTAGGTTTTTCCCCAAGAAATTCTATTTTTAATCTGTTCCACATGGCTAGTGGCTTGTATCCATTACTTCTTTGCGCAATAGTGTCCTCATTGGTAAAACAAGCAAACAAACAGAAACATGCATATCCATAGTAATTTAAAATGTGTTCATGATTTGACTAATCAAATTGGGAAAGAAATAAGATATCATGTAAGATCAAATTCTAATTAGGTAGAATAGTTTCCATTTGCTCCTTGAGATTTATGATCTATCCTTCTCCACTTTACTTTTTGACCCAAAGCTGACCTGTATGGATTTCATTAACAGGACTCTGGTGTCCTCTGATTTATAAATAGGTTCAGTTAAAAATGAGACTCACATAGAATAGATTGGAAAGGTGTCAATGATATTTTTCAACTCATTAATTAAAGGGAAAGTCAATAAAGATGTCCTACAGGGTGATACAGTACAGGTTATCTTTTCTACCAGACAGAAATAACTTGATCTCTATCAGACAAAAAAACCCCTGCAACTTAGCATGTAAGTTGAGATAGTAAATAGCAAGGTCAAAGACTGCTCTGTGCTTTTAGAGGAATAAATATTCTTTAGAAGGCTTGTTTAATAATACCACAATATGAAATTTAAAAGGCCAGCGATCTTCCTCTTGCTTTATTCTTATGTTTTGAACAATTTTTCTTAAGAAGTTTAGAGGAAGATTAGGAAGAAGATTAAAGAATAAAGAAAGACTGAAGAAAGACCAA
Organism: Sturnira hondurensis; assembly: GCF_014824575.4. Lineage (NCBI taxonomy): Eukaryota > Metazoa > Chordata > Mammalia > Chiroptera > Phyllostomidae > Sturnira > Sturnira hondurensis. The sequence continues at coordinate 33,226,219 of NW_028076767.1, forward strand.
AAAAGAGAATGAAGTCACAGTCTTTATCTTATTCCTTTTCTGTGGCAACCCCATGGGCTGACTTTGTTCTCAATAAGATGATTTGGTTCACCCAAAGTGGCCTTCTCTACACGAGTCTCTTTCTTCTGTCCCATCAGGCATGGGGTTGGTGACAGACCAGAGACTACCAGGTCTGGAACATTTTTCGCTCAATTCCCCCGAAGTTACATTACACCTTCATCAATGGTCCCTCATTAATAAAAGATCATCTAATAGCTCTCATCTAATAATAAACTCTCATCTAATATTCTATTTTGAGTATTCTCTCTTTGGTTGGACCTTGACTGATATATATATATATATATCATGCTTCCTGAAAGGACTAGGAAGAAATATTGCATAGTTGAGTGGCAATAATAATATGCCTAATAGTAGCAGAAATGTTGACATAATTTTACTTAATCTGTACCACTATAAAAAGAAAATAAACTAATCAAACTAATTAAAAATAAATGGAAAACTAAGTTAAAATAAAATTAAATATTTGTGTTTGAGATAAAATAGTGCTAACAAAGGAACTCAGTGTATGGCATCACCTAGTCAAGGCAGAATTTATGAAATCAGAAACATATGTTAATTCTTTATGAAGGAAATAGCCTTTTTTCTTCAATAGTTGCTTGGTTTAACTGATTTATTAGGCGAAGATTAAATGTTTAATTTGCATTACATATTTGCTGTAAGCTGTTATTCCTCACCTTCCCTACTTCCCCCCCAAGTTTCTGACACCATAAGATAAGAGACCTTGCATGTGCTGTGTAGCTTATTTTTATCTATGCTTGGGTTAGTTTTAAGGATGGTAAAACATTATTCTAGATAATTACATAAAATTATGAAACAATGACTGTAGTGAAAATTAATAAGTGATGGTTCATGCACTACAACTTCTCAACCACACAAAAATTATGTCACAGTGAATACATTTGTGGTTGTTTTTACTTCCCCTTCCTACATGGCTTTTGTTTCTCACCACCATAAAATAAATCACTGTAACTTCTAGCATTCCTACTTCTCATATTAAAAGAAAATGTTCTCAAGTTGATATTAACCTAAATACACCCAAAAGTTATTTTGTTGTTTATATTATATGCTTTTAATTCTTTGTATATATGTACCCATCTAATAGAAAGAATATATTTTTAATTATTTGAAAAAACTGCGTACTCCCAAATTCTAATTTAGGGCCATGGTCAGGAAAACATTAGTTTAGTAGAGTTTTGAAAAATAAATTCTGTCCTCTTTCTGTTTGTGTATTCTGATAAGAGTAATTACATTATTTTCTTTGCTATAACTTGAGCAATCTCTGAAAAAAGAGCGAGGATTATTTTTTCTGAGAAATAATTTATTCTATCAATAGTTAAGCCATTTAATCCAACATGCAAGACATCCAATTCAGGAATGCTCCCAAAATTTAAATATTCATTTTGTCTTTATCTTTCCCTTCAGCCAGGCCCCTAGGAATGGGGTCTGTGGGACCTTCATCTCTCCGTCAGATGGGACACCCCAGCTGACAAGGATGGAGAACTTAATGACATGCCCGTGTTCTCTGGGGAGTGGCAGAAGCTCACACACAAATGTTCTTTTGCTCGGATTCTACCTCCATCAGTGGTCAGTCATGCAATCCAGTCTCTCAGATGCACAATCCTTTATGGGATATAAATTCCCCATTAAAATAATTTTCTCTGTGGCTTAAGAGCATCTGCAAGACACAGATAATTCTCAAAATATTTTGCAAGTCTCTTGGTGAGTGAGTACAAAGCTTCTTGATAGCCTTGTATCTAAGGATTATTGTAACTTTGTCTAACTGCTAAGCACTTCTGAGATAAACTCTGGTACATGGGCATTCAAAAAAACCACTCTACTCCCCTGGAATTAACCAGAAAGGCAAAATATTTATACTATAAAATGTTTCCATTTATCGAACAATAGCACACAACTTGAAAAAATGTTTTCTAAGTGATTCTTTCAATATGAAAAAAAGATCACTTCTGCAAGTTTTCTTCCTTAGTTTTTTACACCTAGTACCATGTACCTAATCCTGAGTTAGAAGTGCAAAAAATACAAGTATTAATTTTCTCATCTAATTGCCATGCTTTTCTCTTCCACTCACACCCAACTTCCCATGCAGTCCTGAACCTCTAAAATAGTAAAACAATAGTTTTTGCTATTTCAGGGAAATATTTTTATAATCTATCATAAGAATGTAAAATTTACCAATTTTTATAATATGGACAGAGATTTTTCATGAGCCTACCATTTTCCTGTGTAAGAAAAGAAAGAAGTTGCAGTTAACCTCTAAGGAAATTTCAAAGTACAGAGATGAATTTTTCCATAGTAACACTCTTCTGCCTTTTCTGATTCTCTTTCTGATCAGAGCAATAATATGATTTATGTATGCTCTTGAGTTTATCAGCCTTTAGTGGTATGAAGAGAACAGCATGGCATGTCACAAATTTATTCATGCTCTTTTTGCTACTTAAAGGGCCTAGGTTTTCTTTGAAAATATACATAAAAGTCTACTGGTCTTAATGCCATCCAAGGTAATTTAGCAGGAAGCTTACAAGAAAAAAAATTGACTTCAGTGACTAGGAATGGCATGAGAGGACACAAGATTTTTCAATGAGATGCACAAATGACAATGTGGCCCCTTAGAGAAACAGTTTCAGTATTTGCTTTCTTCCAATAGGCTTCTCATTCCCAGTTTTAAGACCCAGCTATTCTCCATTTTCTACTCTATGTTAGCTATTACGTTTTTGCTTTCTTCCACTTATGTCTGTTTGATATACAACCACATTTTACTGGGCTGACATAGGTGGCTATACAAGGTCCTTTGTCCTGGCACTGAAGCTCTTTTCAGTCCATGGGTACCAATTCTTAAAGAATAATACCTTTTGTCTATCAGACCATTCATTTTTATCCAGACCCTTTATCATTATATGGCTTGCAGAAAGAGCAAGCAAGTTGCATAAGCCCAGACTGCCACGTCCTTTACACCAGAGAACCAGAACTTCTCTCAGCTCCCAAGCAGGAACACAAGTAAGAGACCACATATGACCAGATGAGAGAAGAGGAAAACCTCCAGGCTACTTCACAGAGAGGCTGACTCTGAATATGGATGCAAACAATTGATGGTAGCTTCCCTCTATCCTACTCAGGGCTCACCTTGAAAGAAGCTAGTGAAGGAAAACTTTCCTGATTAACTGAACTTGAAGTATCTTACTGAGTGGAAAGGGGAGTGGTTAGACTATATACACAGCTGTGGACAGGCACAGTCAGCTTGATCAGAAACTTGAAGTGAAAAGATGTCAAGATTAGAGGTGAGGGAATCTGAGAGTAGTTGTAGGTGGGTGAACATGGGATAATTGGTAGAGAGTGTGGCAATCTTTGAGTCACAAATGAATGCCCACCAGAGAGCATCCACCTCAGAGGGCTTAGAGACTGTTTGACATAGGACTCCACACAACGTTAAGAAAGACATGAAATTCACTTGTACATCACATATAGCACCACCCACAAATGGCCTCATAAAGCTATGGAACATATTGCTGAAGGAAGTCAGATGGAGCACCATTCTCTAGGACAGAGGTGTATGCACTTTAAAGAATTTTATACAGCACTGTATTCCCAGGAGATAGAAAATCCAAATCAAACAGTGCACACAAGAGTGGTTCTGTTTACCATCACAACCAGTGACCGATTTGGGAGAATTTGTTTCTGTTCTTGCAACTCTAGGCTCTGCAGATTTGAAGATTCTGGCTACTCCAGCAGAAATGCTCCTACTAGGAGAACTAGCAAGAGTGTCATTGAACTGAAGACTATAACATCCATATGAGTATTTTAAATTTTTCATGCCAAGAAATCAGCAGGCGAGAAGAGAAAGGACCATCTTGGCAGAAAAAAAACTGTGCCTCTCGTTAAAGGAGGCAAGACCAGCATTATATACGGAGGTAGAGGGAATTGTTCCTACACCCAGTGGATATGCAGGAACATAGTGGTGCATTTTTTCCAATTTTCCCTGCGTACTCATGTAGAAATGGCAGCAACCCAGACCGGATTATGGTCTGATAATAGGTCAAAATTTCAGGAAAGAGGATCTAGGTTATTGTTCTTCTGGATAACAGAGATGAGCAGAGTACTAGCTGAGGGCGAGGGAAACCTGGAAAGGGAAGACGGGCAGACGGCATATTATTTGCAGCCATGAGGCCATCTTTAGTGACAGGGGCTGCCACTAAATTTTTCTTTAAAGTTTCTGCCTGGAAATGATGCTCACCCAAAGCCTGAAGTTGTTGCTTGCATAATCTATGAAAATACGGATCTGAACCACCCAGGGCACGGGCTGTGGCAATCAGTCGCTCAGATCCTTCTTCAAGAACAGTGCCTTTGCCCTGGGGGCTGGAAGCCCTTCCAGAACATGGCCTCCAGCTGTCAGCACTCTTCAGAAATTGTCAGAGCTGAAGGTATATGCCTAATGTCACCTCTTTTTCTAGATGCAGTCCACATCTAATGAGTGATCTCACCCCAAATAGCATAACATTAAAGAGGTATACCTAAGTTCCAGAAGCAATGTTAAGCCTTCTTTAATAATTGTACACCTGAAACCTATCTAATTTTATTAACCCATGTTACCCCAATACTTTTAATTTAAAAAAAGACCAAATCCTGGATCAGATTCTTCCTCCACATGACCTGCTTTTTTCTATACTCTTTTGAATGCTCTGCATATTATTCACCATAGAAGAATTTGACTGCTGGGGTATTCATTTATATGTTTAATGCCATCTATTAATATTATGTGTTAATATTATACTTCATAAGGAATTCAAAGCACAGATTGGTTACATGAATTATAAAATGTTGTACATGCAGTAATTCACCCAGCTGGGATTTGAACCTTGTGCCAGCTTCCTCAATCATATGTTGTGCCAGGAAGGGGGTATATGTGTATCTGTGTGTCCATGTGTATTTGTGAATGTGCCAACACAGTATTGATGCATTCAGGAATAGACAAGTACACACATAGATTAAAACAGAATCTAGCAATGTAAATATAACTCAGTATTTTCCTAAAGTTAATCTATAACCACAATGTAAGTTAAGTCGAATCTTAACTTACAAGTATATTTAAATAAAATAATACAATAATACATTATATATTTTAAAAGAATGTGCATGTACATCATGTATAATGTGTATACAATATACAGTGTATCCACATATGTACAATAAAATATATACAGTAATATACCTTGAAGAATAATAAAATATTTTAGGTATTGTGAAAGTTTTAAAGTGAGAAAACTCAAAACTATAGAGACAATGAACATTTAAAAAATAAAAATTGAAAAAAAAGCAAAGAGAAAAAATGTGTAAATGATGGGTTAAAAATGTTTTCAGGACAAATAACAAACCAGAATAATATCTAAAATGTTCAAAAATATCCTTTGAAGATCAAAAGAAAAAGAAAAATGAAAAACTCCATTCTTAGGCTATTAAAAGAAACATAAATCCAACAGCTAAAAAATGATAAAAGATACTTAATTTTACACTCTCTAGTTAATTGAAAATAAAACTGATGTAGTATTTCTTCCAAAAAACATTTTAAAAGATAGCAGTCACTGTAAGATGACATTTAGGAAAAAGGATATTTTCATTACATTGCTGATAAAAATGTGTTTTTTAAAACAATTAATTAGAAAGCCAATCTAGCAATAACCATTAGAATTGAAATTAAATGAGACAATCTTCTTATTGGGCAAATATCTTATGGAAATGTTCACACATGAAGAAAAGAGAAAATCAGAATGTTCCTTATAGAGATAGCTTGAATAAATATTAATGAATTTACACAATAGAATATTATGTGGCCAAATAAATTATGTTGTTGACAGGAAGTGATTTCTACAATTCATTTTGAAGAATTTCCTCACGAAAAAGTATGATGAAGTCCCATAACAGAGAAGAATATATATTATACTGATAGTGTAATAATAAAAAAATTATATATTTGATATGTAGCACATACAATCACATCATCACTAAGACTGAAGTGAAGGGTTCCACAGCAGGTCCACAAGACAGATGACCATGTGGAGGGCAAGGAGTGAGAGTGTAGGAAATGACCGATGAAAGGTCACCACAGGAAGAAGCACATGTATTGTGGGTTCCATGTGTGGGTGTAGGTACATCAGTGTGTTGGTGTGCACATATTTGTGTGTGTGTGTGAGAGAGACAGAAATGGGGACATAGAGTATACTTGTGAATATATGTTTGCATGTAAGAGGGGGGAGCCAAAAAATGGAATTTATAAACATAAAACTTTGTATTCATTCTTACATGTTTAAATTTCAGTCACCTTCAAAGTACTTTCCTTTTGATGAACTATACCCATCAAGATGTTTTTATCCCTCCTCAAAACAGTTTTTTAAACTCATCAGTTTTGATGCCTTTTAGGGCTTCTGTCATTTTTTGTTTCACCTCTTCTACATCTACACATTGGCAAAATGTTTCCCTTTGAGGACTTTTTTCATCAGGGAAAAAAAAGGTACTCGTGGTGAAATTGGATGAATAGGAAGTTTGGGGCAAACTTCCCCCAAAAGGGGGCACGCCCTTTTTGATCAACAACTGCCCAACACTCATAGTGGGTGTGGGCAGGTGTGCTCATAAATCGTCCATCAGGAAATGGGCAAATTCAGTGAAAGAGTCTTCAAAGAAATTCACTGAAGCCAAACGCAGCTACTTACAACACCACCAGCTGGTACACTGATACAGATGGGTTCCTAGGACACTACTCACCTAGTGAGGTAAGCCTGCACTACAAGATGCCTGCCTTCTGGAAGATAATTCTGTTTTTTTTTCAAGGTCCCTCCTTGTATATAAACATACTGAGTTATTTAACGTGATAAACAAAATATTGCTGATCTTCATTAAGATGTGATACATTTTTCTTCTTTACCACCATCTTGTAAGATTTTCTAAAATACATTTATTGGGATATAAACAGAAAATATATGTATGATGCTATTTTCATAAAACAAGAATCCTGAAAATATCACTGCAAACTTTCTTTCTCTATGGTTCTAATATCCTAATTCCCGCCCTACTCTCCTTTGTAAAATAATCCACCAGTTGGTAACAATAATGCTGTACCATAGTTTGCTATATTTGAAAGACATCACTTTCCTGTATGGATCTTATAATGATGTTGGTTGCCCCCTTGCTTTTTCTATATTTTTATTCTAGATTTTATCGGCTTAATAGCTAAGCAAACTATTAAATCTTCTACATTGTGATGTAAAATATTTTATTCAAATTATTTTTCTAGAAAAGTCCTGACTAGATTGGGGATCTGGATGGCATAACATTATACTTCAGCTTAAAGCACAGGCATTTGGCCTTTTGCAGAGCAAGTCTGAGACTCCAGGGCACAAGCCAGCACTGACAGTAGGGGTGATTCCAAGGACATGTTCATTTGGAATAAACAAAACAAAATTCTCAGAAAAACATAGTGTTTCTTTTTTGAAAATAGAGTAAAAGGCCGGATTCTGCAAATTCTGAAATGTACTCCTAGCTCATCATACTAAATATTTCAGTCAAATTATTTGGAATCTGATGCTAACCTTCCCTAGTTCAGTTTTCCTTCCTGAGTAAGTGCCTTAGAGTAACAATTAATTTCTCAGAGTTTAATACATTGCATGTGTAAGCCATATTATACTCCAATAATTTTTTGTTTCATTCCATATGCCAAAACACTAATTTGGAACTAGCTTCTACCTCATTTTGTCTTCAAAATCAATTATTCTTTCATGCTTTGTATTTTTGGCCATGCTTTGTATTCTCTCATGCTTTGTATTTTTCCATGCTTTTGTATTTTCAGAGCTTCAGCATAGAGACATTTTCTGAGGGCCTTCAAGTGGTACTTAGAGGCACCCCAAATGTGAAAACAACATTTATACTGTTGAAGGCCATCTCTTTTGGCATGACTGGAATGACTATGAGGTCCAGTAAAATTTAGCAAATCAAACTTTCAGATTAGTTAGAATCCCAAGTGTCATATTTCTTCTCAAGTAACATTAACATGAATAGTACTTTATTAAACTACATTAGTAGTAGTCCCTTTCCTTAGAAACAGAGATCAAAATCCACCTGCAGAAATAAAAAGTCTAACAACTTGGCCAGTATCTTCTATGAAGAATAACTGAAACCATGGAAATTTCTTAGGGAGTGCGTGTGTGTACGTGTGTATGTCCGTGCACATGTTTGGGGATGCTCACGTGTTTGTTTTGTAGTTGAAACATTATGGCAACAGGTACTACCAAGGGCAGCTAAAGCTGTTTGTCTAGACAGACTGGTGCATCTTCAGTAAGTACGAGTGTCCATTGTTGGTTTTCATTATATATACAAACAAGTTCTGTACATATTGTGAATGACTTTGAACCTTACTGCTCTTAACCCCTATCAATTTCACTAGTGCTGATTTTGCTTGTTTTTTTTCCTAATTTTTCCAACCACTTAAAAAGGAAAACAAACAAACATAAATTGGATAATATAAAGCATTGCTATCAATGGCTTTCTAGACAAGTGTGTTCTATTTTGTGATAGATATAAATGAAGATAATGTTGTCAATATATTTTACTTTTTATAAGATAAAGCTTGAAATTGTAAATTTGATGAGTATTTTAAAGAAAGAATGAAATTAAACACATATTATCAATTGGTCTGGAAATAATCTAAAATTCTCTGCACAGAATTATAGATGAAACCAAAAATTTTGCACGGACTTAATAGTTGCTCAATGAAATCCAGACATTAAATCATTTACCTACCTATTAATGTTATAATACTATAACAAAAGTAACTTAAAAAACAAAAAATTTAGTCATAAAAGTTGCAATAATTAGTGGCTAACAGAAAGCTTTGAGAAATTATTACTGAGAATGAAAATCACATACTCAGAAATAGAAGTATCTTGCCCCAAATTGCATAGTTCTGAAGGTTTCTGAATTGGTCTTTGATTCAAAGTGCGAAGATTGTGTGAACAACGGTATAATCACGAAAGCAGGGAATCTTTCTGTAAACACTCTGTTGCAAGCATTCTGCAACTCTTTATTAAAATAATGATGATAGCTGACAGTGAGAACTTCACTTGTGTCACTTCTAAGTTCTTCCCCAAATAAGATGGTGAAGCAAAACAAAACAAGTCATAGTCACTGACTGAAGTCTGGTAACTTGTAAAAACTAAAGTTTGTGTTTACATGCAGGATATCTGATCTGAGCACTGGGCTTAAACCCTCAATATTTTATACTAGGCAAAATAAAGTATTTTCCAAATGCTAACTTTTTATTCTGAGTTTGATAGTGCTATTTTTTCTCTATAAATAGAAACAGAGCAAGTTATAGAATATGTATTAGTCAAATTTTCTTTATATGAATATATGTTTTTATATTTTATATAAATATTAAGTGTGCATTCCAAATGTGTCTATTAGAAATGAATTTATTTTTCAGGTCCTTAGTGTTCTGTAAACTGGTCCATTCCTCTCACCCATACAAACACAATGAAGCAAAGTGAAAAAAAATATATATATATGTATACACAGAATTTAATTATACTATTATTATTGAAACTGATAGCCAACAGCAGTAGTCTCTTTCTTTTTTAAAAATATATTTTATTGATTATGCCATTACAGTTGTCCTATTCCCCCCCTTCATTCCCCTCCACCCTGCATGCCCCTCCCCCCACCAATTCCCCCCTTTCATTTATGTCCATGTGTCACAAGTTCTTTAGATTCTATATGTCCCACACTACTCTTGCCCAACCCCCTGTCTATTTTCTACCTACCATCTATGCTACTTATTCTCTGTACCTTCTCCCCCCTTCTCCTCCTCCCACTCCCCTGTTGCTAATCCTCTATGTGATCTCCATTTCTGTGGCTCTGCTCCTGATCTAGCTGTCCTCTTAGTTTGCTTTTGTTTTAGGTGTGGTTGTTAATAACTGTGAGTTTGCTGTCCTTCCACTGTTCATATGTTTTATCTTCTTTTTCTTAGATAAGTCCCTTTAACATTTCATATAATAAGGGCTTGGTGATGATGAACTCCTTGAATTTGATCTTATCTAAGAAGCACTTTATCTGTCCTTCCATTCTAAATGATAGCTTTGCTAGATATAGCAATCTTGGATGTAGGTCTTTGGATTTCATGACTTGGAATACTTTCTAGCCCCTTTTTGCATGTAAGGTCTCTTTTGAGAAATCAGCTGACAGTCTGATGGGTACTCCTTTGTAGATGACTGTCCCCTTATCTCTTGCTGCTTCTAGGATTCTCTCCTTCATTGTAATCTTGGCTAATGTAAATATGATGTGTCTTGGTGTGTTCCTTCTTGGGTCCAACTTCTTTGGGACTCCTGGACTTCCTGGAAGTCAATTTCCTTTGCCAGATTGGGGAAGTTCTCCTTTATTATTTGTTCAAATAAGTTTTCCACTTGTGGCTGTTCCTCTTCCCCTTCTGGTACCCCTATAATTCAGATGTTGGAATGTTTCAAGATGTCCTGGAGGTTCCTAAGCCTCTCCTCATTTTTTTGAATTCTCATTTCTTCCTTCTTTTCTGTTTGGTTGTTTCTTTCTTCCTTCTGGTCCACTCTCTTGATTTGAGTCTCAGTTTCCTTTCCATCACTATTGGTTTCCCTTTGTTTCACTTAGTTTAGCCTTCATTTGTTCCTCTAATTTGTGACTAAAATCAACCAGTTCTGTGAGTATCCTGATCACCAGTATTTTGAACTGTGCATCTGAAAGTTTGGCTATCTCTTGGTCACTTAGAATGGCTCTGGGGCTTTGAGCTGTTCTTGAGCCAAAATGTTTTGATCTGTTCGCACCTGTTATGTATGAGGGGCAGAGCCTTAGGTGTTCACCAGGGCGGGGCCACCCAGGTTGCTGGGCTGTGCTGCTGTATGTGGGGGCGGAGTCAGAGAGGGGCAATGGCATTTGTTCTGCTCTCTCTCAGATTTCTGTCCCCTCTGCTGCTTCCCACAATCAAATTAGGCCCTTCTGGTGCTGGTTCCTGGGTGTGTGGGCTTGTAGCCTCCAGGACCCTGTGGGTCTCTCCAACGAACTCTCCCGGCACCTGGACCCTGAAAGTCTTTCCAATTAGTGCTTTCAGGCTCTAATTCCCTTTGCTGGGGCCCTAGCCTGAGTGGTCTGTCTCACTGTTCACTCCTTCACTTGGTTTATCTGCACTCAAATGTGTGATCACGGTCAGCCAGCCACCCTACACACTCACTGGGTTCGCCCATTGCCACCCCATACCTGGGATCCACCAACCACCTGGTATCCGCCAACTGCCTGGTATCCGCCAACCGCAGCTGGCACTCCTGGGTCGGTCCGCCCATCTTTCCTGCTTGACCCTGCTCCACCGCTGACTCTGCCCCTCTTACCAGTCTGGCTGAACGGTCTGTTGCCGGACTTCCATATAGTTCAATTTTTGTGTTTTGGCTGCGTTTTTGTTACTGAAACTTTGTTGACTTTAAATTTGGTTGTGCGAGGAGGCACAGTGTTTCCACCTACGCCTCCATCTTGGCTGGAACTCAGCAGTAGTCTCTTTCATTGAGTGAAAGGTGATAAAATATTTAGGATATTACAATATTCTTAAAAGTTTATATTTTTAGGCTAAGTAAAAGCAATACTAATATACTTAAGATATTTATTTTACAACTATATATTTTACTTTAAAGATAATACTATGTGCATTATATAGATTGAAAAAGACCTGACTAATATATAGGCAGGATAGCTTATTACCAAAATGTTAAATTTGATGTAGTATGCCAAAGTTTTTTTTTATATGGACATCGATTAGCATTTAGCTGTATATATCAATATTTGCTAGTTTCCAGGTACATTCCCAGGATGTAGATATTTTAAAATTTATGGCTGAATAGTCATTAAATAATGTAGGTTTGACAAAATAATATTGGAACAAAGTGGAAGAAGAGATTAATATAAAGCAAAGTCAAACTTTTATAAAAGTGGCAAGATTCCTTCTGGGCAATGATAACACAGGATGGGCCTGTGTTAGATGAACAAGCAGAGGGAAAAAAATCCAAGAAAAAAAATAACAGTATAACACCAGAGGTACAAATGTATGGATCATGGACAGGGGACTCAGGAGAAACAGAACAGCGTTCAAGAAAATCTCTGTATCAGAAACAAGAAAGCATTTATAAAGGCATTTGCAATAAGAAATTGATGTGCCAAATAATTTTCAAAAAAATACACTCATGGGTTAAAGGGCAAGAAACACAATATCATCAATATTGTAGTCTGTATCTTGTCATGATGGAAGACAGGAATTGTCTCATGTGATTATTCACAAAGATCATTATCTCTCCAAAGATATTAACAGTTGAAAAGTCCAAAATAAATGTGTCTTTGTTGGGGAGTCAGCAACCCATGATAAATGCCAAGGTCTCTCTCTCTCTTTCTCTCTCTCTCTTTTTTTGAGTGACAATAAGCCAAGGTGACTCATTTTTGTTGTTATTAGTATTCACTTTAAGTTGCAAGGCGCAATTTCTACCTAGCTGTGGGATATGATTTATATGTTCACCATAAATGGCAACAGGACACAATATCAGTTTTGTTTCTTTAAGAGCAATGATTATTGTTGAATTAGTAAAACAAATACCAGTGATCCGACTGGAGAGGTATGTTGAGACCAGATTGAAAACCCTCAACTCGTGATTTCCAGCCTCAGATTGTTTTACATTTCTTTTATTTCCACGTTTTTTATTGTTGTTCAAGTACAGTTGTCTCCATTTCCCTCCCTACAAATCCCCCCACCCTACCATCCCCACTTCCCACCCTGAATGTGCCCAATCTCATCTGCTTTGCATTTCTTTTTTAGAAGCAGTATCCGTAGGCACTTGCCTTCACAAAATTGTTGTAGGCTTCTATCCTCTCCGTGCAAGCAGATCACAGTGAATTAGTTTTTTTACTTTAGTGAGACAAATCTTGGTGAGTAAAGATAACATGCACAAAAGTGAATGCAGCTCTAGTGAACCCTGGATTGTCTTACAGTGTGGTTCAGGCTGAGAGCAACCAAGACGCAGCACTTTCCAAGAAGGTCCACCCGGGGAAATGATCAAAATGGAAAGAAGGAGTCTTAGACTACATTTCAATTTTCTGTTTGAGAACATGTTTCCCATAAAACAAATGTCTCGATTACACATGGTCTTTTGAAACTCTGCAATTTTTTCCTACTCAAATCATACCTTTGGATAAAGGGTAAGAGAGCCTAATATATGAAAAAGAATGTGTGTTACTCATTGTTTAAAAAATATTTGCAAACAGATATTTTTCTCAAGTGTTTTGCTAATGTAATGTTTTTAATTCTCTCCACCTACAAGCCTTAGGCCAGCTATTCTTGTAGATTAGTTCCTGATCCACAGGGAACCAATACAAGCTTTGAGCTAAAGGAGGCCTTTGCCACACTTACCAAGTACTTTCTCTGTTAATGGTCAGGCTTTGTTTCCTCCTGCTGCTTTGCCTGCTCCTTTATTGCTGACAGATCTTCAGGTTTCTGTTTGCCTGAATACTTGACAAAGCAGTTTCCTCTCTTTGCAGAATTATCAAACACACACGGTTCTCAGGCACCGTTGTAATCTGCGACCTTCTACCCAACCTGAATCATCCTGAGTGGAGTTTGTTACCAGCTTGCCCACCTAACACTGACGTGTTTCTCTTACTTTGTCTATTAAAATACTTTTTTCTTTTCTAGGCCATGCTTCTGATCTTTTCTCACTAATGTTTGTGAACACTGCGATGTTGGGTTTCAAAGTAGTTTCACTAATTTGCATAAGGGAAAAACAGATCACCACCACCATGCAGGAATTAACATAAACACTTATAATAAATATTGTTTAAGAGAAGGAGGAAAGAACAAACCACTTGAAGCAAGATAAACAAATAGTCATTGTTACTTTATGGATTTGCCTAAATATTTTGCTACTTCTGCTATTTTGGTGTCTGTGTTTCTTACTAGGCTCACTACCGAAGCTGCATGTTCCCTTCTTTTCAGTCCTGGATTCCCAAAGGGCTCTGTGTGTCACACTTGCCACCTCTCTGGAAAGCACCAATCAGGTAATTCCCAACTCCCTTTCATTAGAAACTCATCTGTTATTCTGTCTTGAGGTTCCCTGCCTCTGAAGAAATGTCTTCAAATATCTCTTTGTACAGGCCCTCTTAAATGATCTCTACACAACTGATTCCAAATGAACTACACACAGTAGGTGAAACATTTCTCAGTGCAGCAAAGAGAATAATTCTTTTCACGATCAGCAAAGAATCTGCTGGTTCTGGTGTCCTTGCCTTGAGTGTGCTGCCTTCACAGCAAAGGAAAGTGGTTTTAACACCCCTCAAAATAATTTTATAATTACCTGTGTTCTCTAAAGAGACTAAAACAGCATTGTTTTCTCCTCAATTTTAATGCATTTTAAATTCAAAACTATGAGGACCTTTTTTAAACACCATTTTATTTGTTTTTTATTTAGTGGTTTTTGTAGAGTTTTTGGTATATTCACATTTTACTTACACTTTGTTTACCNAATTCTTTTCACGATCAGCAAAGAATCTGCTGGCTCTGGTGTCCTTGCCTTGAGTGTGCTGCCTTCACAGCAAAGGAAAGTGGTTTTCACACCCCTCAAAATAATTTTATAATTACCTGTGTTCTCTAAAGAGACTAAAACAGCATTGTTTTCTCCTCAATTTTAATGCATTTTAAATTCAAAACTATGAGGACCTTTTTTAAACACCATTTTATTTGTTTTTTATTTAGTGGTTTTTGTAGAGTTTTTTGGATATTCACATTTTACTTACACTTTGTTTACCATTTTATTTTTTATTTTTATTAATTGATATAATTAAGGGTCTAAATAAATCAGACAGAATCTGCATCGTATACTTTTAACTGAAAAGAGGATTTCATCAGAGTTCAATATTCAGTTCCTGTTAATCAGGAGAAAAATCTCCTTTTAAACATTAAACTAGTGGGTCATGATCTCTACAGGAAACCTTTGAGACCACTCATTGCTCAATCAATACAGAGCCTCCTCCCTGGGAGGCAGATCGGTTCACGGCAGTCTCCCATTGCGGCTGAAAACAGAGCCTCCAGAATCAGTGTCTGAATCCCTTCCTCCAACTCTGTGACCCTGGGCAAATCATATGCCTTTGTCTTTAGTTCCCTCTTCTTTACGATGAGCTCTGAGTGTGGCTGTGCGCAATGAATATGAAAAACACTTAAAAGAATGCCTACCATACAGTAAGTTTTCGATGAATGTTAGTTAATAGTAAATCTTCTTGATCGAGGTATTAGTGGAAATCAGGGCTATTCAGTCTCCTTCTGCTGTCATAACCCAATTTTCACCCAGCTGATCCTTAGGAGCAGAGGAAATCAAGTAGTTTGCTTTGTGTTTGGGGTTGAAGTGTGTCCTTCCATGTATATACGTATTGAAGTTCCAACCCCTAGTACCCCAGAATGTGACCTTATTTAGAAACAGGGCTTTTTTAGCAGTAGGCAAGTTCAAGCGAGTTCATTGGAAATGGCCCTAATCTAAAATGACTGGTGCCTTTATGAAAAGAAGCTTGGAGACAGACACACTGGGGATATAGCTCCACAGGAACATTATGAAAGAGACCTAAGTGATGCATCTGTAAGACAAGGAACACCGGCGACTGTTGGCAAAGCCTCAAAACTAGGAGAGAGGCATGGAGCCTCTCTTTCCTCACCCTCAGAAGGAATCGTCTCTGCCAGCAGCTTGATTTCAGACTTGGAGTCTGAAGAACTGTGAGACAGTGTATTTCTGTTGTCTAAGTCCTCCAGCCTGGGGCAACTTGTTACAGCAGCCACAGCAAACCAATATAGCTTTTTACTCCATTTCTTCTAGTGCTCGTTTTTCTAGACTTGACTCCAGCTACCCTGAGGCAGAGGCTTCCCAGTTGCACCTTTTTGTGTTAGGGGGTGGGGAAGAAAACTGGTATTGAAAACTGGTGAGTTCAGCCAGAATGATAACATGCAAGTTTTTCTTCAAATAAGTGTGTACAATATGGACCACAGCCAGGTCCAGTTAGGTGTCTGGATTAAATATGAGATCACTAAGGTGGAAAGGTCACTCTACGCCAATGGTTTCCATGACCCTTAAAGATGCTTCAGTTTATACACCTTGAAATTGTTTGGCTGAAGTTTGAAAGATATTGGATTCTAACAATAGAAAAAGGTATAGCAATCTCTAGATGGCATTTTTTCATAGATAGCAATTTTATAATTAGCCAGAAAACAGGGCTTAGGAGCCCTACTAATTAACAGGAACTAAATACTGAACACTGATGAAATTCTCTTTTCAGTTAAAAGTAAACATGAGAAGCATGAGAAGGTTCTAGTTTCCTAGAGGGAGGAAATACATGGATCACTTAGCTAAAATGAGATAAAGGGAGCAGAATTTCTGTTAAGAACAGAATTAAGCATCTCACTGTCGACTGACATTGTCAAGTATAAAATTTGCAAACAGACGTGAACTTCCTATATAAAAACAAACAAAAGTTTAGAATAATTAAACCAAAAAATGATTGCAGTATGTTACTTATAAGTTGATTTGTTCTTATTTTGTTTTTGTTTGTCTTTGGGTTTTTGTATTTAATCACTTTGATTCTTTCCACCAACACACATCTTTTCCCTTTGGGCTCTGAAAACCGTAATTGCTAATTGGGTACATAGGGAAAGAATCAATTTAAACTAACTGGGTCATAACCACATACAGGTTTCTAAACTGAGGGAGTAACAGTTTAAAATTGCACTCCAAGGAGATGACTAAATCACAGGTACATTAAAGCTATGTGAATGGTTTGAAGAAACATTCAGAGTTAGTAGTCATTACTCCACAAAGTATTCATTTGCTGCTCTTACACTGGTCCGCCCACTGAAGTCTGCTAATGATAGGGAGGAGACAATGAGCATTAATAACTTGATCCTAAGGGTCAATTTGTCTCCATTAAAAGCATCATTTGCCCAAAGCGGGCTTTTAGTTCAACACTGTAGTGGGGATTCAAAGGGATTTTTGTTTCATGGAAACCATTAAAGGTGTATCAGTTCCAGGCCTCCAGAGTTCTGAAGTAGATGAACTTTTAAAATTTCATCACCAGATATTCTCAAAAGTTTTGTAAAATGTTTCAAATCATTGTACTATTCTTCAGCAGGGTTCCTCAACCCTTACTTGTTCTTTAGATCACCTGAAAAATTTTTAGAGGTGTAACATTGGCATCCATGAGCTAACCCTTTAGAGCACAGGTGGCAAGCTCAAGGCCTGTGAGCCAAACCCAGCCCTCCACCTTGTTTCCTTCAACCCGGCACCTTGTTTCTACCTGGCGGCAGTGCTGAGCCCTCGCTGAACTGTTACGGGGTAGTTACATGTACACAGTCCTACAATTACATTTGGCCCTTTGAAGGCAACCATGAGGCTAATGTGGCCCCTGATGAAAATGAGTCTGATGCCCCTGCTTTAGAGTCTGAGGTGCCCACATCTGAGATCCTCACATCGCCCACAAGCCAGGAATGTCTACTGACTAGCAACATTGGCATCACCTGAAAACTTGTTCGAAATACAGACTCCCAAGTCCCACTTCAGGCCTACTGAGTTAGAAATCGCTACTTAACTTGATCCCCAGTTGATTCATATCCACATCAAAGCTGAAGAGATCCAGTCTAGATAAGAGGATCTTACACGGGCCTTATCCAAAAACTTCACTGGAGTAATCAGAATAGCCTGGGAGAGCAACTAACTTAAGGGCTTACATTTTCACATTTGCATTGCTCAGTGCTTTACTCAGCTTGTTAGGAAGGCACATATTTAAAGGGTATTTCAGATGCCATTAAAAGTCAAATACCCTCTTGTATGACAATATATTGATTATAAGGGATTTCATCTAAATTTAAAGAAGATTTGACATTGACAATAATAATTAATACTATCCGAGATACTAGTCAGTTAATTGAGCTTACCCCCTTGATTACTTCCAAAACAATAAAACTCTGTATCTTAAACATGAGTCTTCTTTACTATGCTCTTTAAGATTTTACTCACCTATATGGGGCATGTTCTTATCAATACATATAAAAACATGTGAATGATAGAGCCATTTAACCATAAGAAGAAACCAAGGTGACTCACTTATTGATCCAAAAACTTGGCATTGTGAAAAATTGATTAAATAAAGGTATGTTTTTATAGTGGTCTTATTTAGTTTGAGGTAAGAATTAAAAGGTCACTAGAGGAATTAAAATGCTTTAGGAATTAGATCATATTGCTAGATAAATGATTCTAGGATGAACCTTTGTAAACAACGTGTTAACTCCAAAANCCAAAAAGGTTGGCATTGTGAAAAATTGATTAAATAAAGGTATGTTTTTATAGTGGTCTTATTTAGTTTGAGGTAAGAATTAAAAGGTCACTAGAGGAATTAAAATGCTTTAGGAATTAGATCATATTGCTAGATAAATGATTCTAGTATGAACCTTTGTAAACAACGTGTTAACTCCAAAAGCAATAGTAGAATGGGCAAATACAGTTCATTATTTTATAAAAACATCAAAGTTGTGTGTAATTATCACAAGTTCCAGGACAACTATAAATGAACCTGATGTAATAAAATCAACCTGTGTGCAGCTAACAGAATAGACTTAAAAGTTCTGGTTGGTATAACTAAAAGTTTTCTAATAAAGAAACTAATTTTTGACAGGTAAATAAAATTATAATTTGTTGATTATTTCCTCAAAACAATCCATATTACCATAATTAAATTGTCATAGAAAATTTAAAGGATAAAAACCCTGTTGACACTCATAATAATACATTAAAATATAATGAAGCAAAATATTAAAATAGAATGTTAACATCTGTTATTACAAGATTTTAAAAACTGGCCATAGTTTCCTCTTTTAATAAGACTTAAAAGTGTTCTTTTCCACCTTTGCTCATCCCCACTAATTTTAAGTTACTCTGGTATATTAAATATAAACAATCATCACAGTTAAATTTTTATTTTAAATTTCCCTTTATAAAATTGAGTTCTTGTAATATAAATCTTTATTTCTCCCCCACTCATATCTAAAACCACCTTCATCTTACAAGTACTCTTACCCGGTGTCAAATTTTCTACCTAATGTAATATTTTAGTTAGTCCTTTTATCTGCTTATTCCAAATTGTCTTTTACCAATTTAGCAATAAATCCATAAAACTTTGTACATTTTTAAACATCTTACCTATCTAATAATCCAGGTGAGTAAATATACCACATGAACACACATGCAATACACATTGAATTTTCTCCTAAAAACAGGAGTCTTTGGCCATGCATTTAGCATTTTATTAAATTTTATGGGTCATATTTTTATTGTTGTGCTCAGTAATAATTGTTATAAGGGTATTTTTGCACAATTTTATGTAGAATTTTAAAATGTGTTCTACTATGAACATTTGTTGGGTAGAGTTGAGGTAAAGTTTGCAGATTGCTGTTTTTCAATACCAAGTACAGGTCTACAAACCCTTTGGGCCAGTTGTGTTTCACAGTTCTAATTTTTTGAAATATAATAGTATGGTGAGATCATATGGTATTTGTCTTTCAACATCTGGCTTATCTCGCTCAGCATAATGCTGTCCAGTTGCATCCATACTGTTGCAAAGTGTAGGCCATATGATCTCACCTTTAACAGAAAGCTAAATAACAAAACAAACAAGCAAGCAAAATAAAAACAAAGACACTGAATTAGAGAACAGGGGGATAGCGACCAGAGAGGAGAGGGGAGGGAATTTCAGGAGAAAAAGGGGAAGGATTTACAGGAACTAGTATAAAGGACACATGGACAACAACTAAGGGGGGTGGAAATGGGAGGGAGGTGGGGAGCATGGCGGGGGGGCTGGGATGGGAGTAAAGACAGAAAACTGTACTTGAACAATAATTTTAAAAAAGCAAAAAAATAGAGAAATATAATAGTATGTATATATTGAGTATTACACAAAACCCATAGAAGAATTTGATGTAGCATTTTGTAATCAACATAACTCTATTTCTATAACTAGATTTATAAAGTTGCTCTAAATATTACACATATGGATTATAAGTGTTTCATATCACTGTAATGAGATTTGGCTGCCAAGAGAGTTTATCACGTATTTACACAAAGCTTTCAGTTTTCAGAGCTTTTGGATTTTAGAATGGAAGATAGGTATGTAATTTTATATATTTCATGGGAGAAAGTTATATCTTGTAAATTAATGTGTTCTATTTAAAAGCATATATGCATTAGAGTATTGATTTCTTTTTCTTTTGGTACTCTCCATGAAAGTTCATCAATGTATATCAATAATCAGATTTTTTTCTAAAAAATAATGTTTTTTGTAGTATTAACTTTATAATTTTATAATTTTAAGGTCTCTAATATATGTATGTGTACAGGTTTATGCAAACACATATACATATATGTATATATGTGCATATACATGCATATGCCTATGTACACATATATGTATATGTATACATATACATAGTTTCTCTAGGTTAACTGAACTTTTCCTTGCAGCCTAATTCATGATTATTTTTCTTGTCATTAGAAAAAATAATAATGCTTCACATATCCAATCCAAAAGCATTACTAAGTCACGTATTAAAAGAAAAGATAAATAAAACAGGAGGGGTTTTCTAAGCTGCTTAATCAGGAGCAGTTTGCTCTCCCTCAGAGCCAGAACAGACTTTTTCCTGCATTTAAGGCAAGCTTGGTATGTGAGGCAGTATTAGCCTCCTTGATTTTGTCTCAATCAAAATTAATCTTTAGACATGTATTTTCTCATGTAAATGCAATAACTTTGGATCTAGGACTCCTCATATCCACCAGTGATTTTTTTAAAGGCAGAGAATAATTGATCTTATTTTTAAGTGAGTGCTGCTCTTGAGCTTTCTGGCTTGGTGGCTATATGTCTTTCCTGCTCCTGTTTATTCTGACTGAGCACACTGCAGTCAAGATCTGTGTTTAACCTAAGCCAACCTATTTAAATATGTACATCATTCTAGATTCTCTCGTTTACATTTCCTCTTTTGTCACTCCTGTTCCCAACTTCATCTTCATGAAATCTGGTTTAATTTACATCTTACAATTCAGCATTTAGTAAGTTCCACTTGCTGTATCTTGTACTGGGTGAAAGGCATCATTAATACCTACTTAAATACCACCATGACTGTGAAAATCTGACTTTGATTGTCAGACTTTTTTTTATTTTCTCAACTATTCTTTAAAGTGTTTTGCATATTTGACTAAAAGTTTCAGAATTCACAGGCTTGATAATAAATAACAGTGTTTATTTTAAACTTGTAAAGCTTTATTACCACCTTGTCACTGCCTTTAGTGACATCTGACAAGATAATTATGATCAATGCATCAGCAAAGAGAAAACAAAGTTTTAATAGACTGCATCTTTAATCATAATCAAATGTTACTTTTATTGACTTGATTTTCAAAAAAAAGAAAAAGATTAAGGGAAGATGCAAATTAAATCCAACACAAGACTCTTACATTGAAAATAGAATATAAAAAAATTTTGAGGCTACAAGAAACATGTTTAATTTTTTGAGTGCTGCCAATTTACATTATTCCACTTATGACCCTTGCAGTATCTAAAACTAGGCATTGTAAATGGTACCTGATATTCATTTAGGGTTTATTATGCACCAGATAGATTGTTTAGGACTTTGCTTATTTAAACAATATAAAACCATATGAATGGGTGTTATTTTATGCACACTTTAGAGGGAAGAATATTAAAGTTAAGAGGGAAATGTTGAATAAATTTACTAGAGTTAGCAAGTTGCAAATTGAGGGTCTTAATTGAAGCAATATAATTCTAAAGCCAGATATTAATCATTATCAGCATTTTCTCTGCCATTCTTACAAAATATTTATTTACTTTGACTCATATTTTCTCAGTGAGTCAAGAAAACTTTGTTAGTTGAAATTCTATTCTATTCTTTTATATTTAGGGGGGGGAGTGAAATCAAATGAGGAAAACATATTATGTGGAAAGCTCACATTAATAACTTTATCTTTTATCAGGTAGCAAGTTAATCCTGACACAGCATCTAATTTTCCAGGGGGTCTGCAAAGAGGATTTTCATTTTATATCCAGCGCCACTGACCTGCTTTGTTGCTTTGCTTTTTCCTCTCTAGTCATTGGTAGTCATGCCAAGAGAAAAGTCGTACTAAAGATTAGTGTTACATTCTCTCAAGCCTGATCTTAGTTCCAAAATAAGGAATAGCTTTAATTTAGGGGAGAAAAAAGAGTGGAAGTGACTCTAAATTTGAAAGCTCTATTACTAAATCCTATGAAGAAACTGTATCAATGAAAAGAGGAAGAAAATATAAATTGTAAGTATGGATAGATAAATGTATCTATAGCAGGGTGCTTTGGGTAAGAGTAGGCTCCCCACTCCCAAATTTTAAAGCCTTGATAAATAAATGGAAGATAAGAAAACTACTAATTTAAAAATGTGTATAGTATTTTTTCTATAAAATTCATTTACTTTATATATTAGACAAAACTACTATATTAGATTATATAATGACACAAATATAAAATTTAATCAATATGTGTTATATGGAAAATAAATATGCAAGCTTAAATGAATAAAAAGGTTTAGACTACATGTCCAGGAGGTCTGTTTTAGCATAGCTGTATCATACCACAACAGTTACTTCTCTAGCAAAATGTGGACTGGAGACTTGGTGACTTATGTGAAATGCTATTCAAAGCCAAAGTATCTCCGGCAATAAAAGAATACCTTGTGTCAGAGTAACTCTCCTACAGAGGATAACAAGAAAGACTCAGTAAAACACAAAATTGACCAACCAAAAACAAACGAACTTTGAAAGTGTCATGTTAAAACAACACAACCAGGAATGGACAGACTAAAATCCTGAAGACAAGGGAAGCACATCATGGCTAACGTCCCCTCAGAACATGATCCAGTGTTCTGCGAGCTGGGGTTGGAGGGCAATCAAAAAGAGAAGCTTAGGGTTTGCTGGGCTGAAAAGGCAGAATTTAGAGTTCTATGTGCGAAAGTAGAAGGGTATTTCTTAAGTATGTAACTAACTCTAAAGAAAAACAACCACAAAATCTCCACTTAATATTTAGTAGTCTTTAATTATTTTTTAGATGATTGTCAACTCTTAAGTTTATTTTAGCAATTAAAGGTTTTCTTTTGGCTCCTATCATTTCTATTTAAAAGCCAGCTTTTGTTTTTATTTTTTTATTTTTTGAAAATATTTGCCTTTTAACTCTAGATATTTTATTTATTTTTTAAATTATTTTTTGTTGTTTTTTGAATACGGTTGTCCCCATTTTCCCATCACTATTCTCCCCTGCCCCCACCTCCCACCCTCAATCCTACCCTCCTTTACCTTTCTCCATGGGCCCTTTATACGTGTTCCTTGATGACCCTTTTTCTTCTTTCCCCTTCCCCTCTGGCTACTGTCAGTTTGTTCTTTATTTCAATGTCTCTGATTCTATTTTGCTCGCTTTTTTGTTGTGTTGATTAGGTTTCACTGATTGGTGAGATCGCATGGTATTTGTCTTTTACCTTCTTACTTAGTTCACTTAGCATAATGCTCTCCAGTTCCCTCCATGCTGCGGTGAAGGGTAGCGTGTTTTAATATTCTTTGCCTTTGTTTCTTAGCAGTTTTACCACAGGATGTTTTCAATGGTTATTTCTTTGAATTTACACTGTTTGAAATCTGTAATGTTTTTCACTCTTTGGCTTGAAGTCTACTTTGGAAATTTGAAACTAATATTTTCATAAAATATATCTTTCCTCCTTTTACTTTTATCCTGAGACTCATTTGTGTGTGTGTGTGTGTGTGTGTTAGAGCATTTTAACTTATTTCATATGTCACTTGTACCCTTTTTATATTTTCCATTTTTTATATCTTTCTGTACTTCAACCTGTTTTTTGTCCACTTTCTTTTCCTTCATTTTTTCCTTTCCTGTGTCTAGTCTGTTATTTATAGTGTATTTTATTGTTATCTGTATCATACTACTTTAATAACTCACCCATAAGCTTAGCCCCAGAGAAAACAATCTTTATCAGAGAGAGTTTTCAGAAAGAAAATATATTGCCAGTAAACCAGTAATAAAAACAATATTAAATAAATTTTATCAGACCAAATCCCAGTTGTAAAAAAGAAAATAATGACTGAAAAGTATCGTGGTAATGTAAATGAATGTGTTCATTTAAATTAATGATAGTAACTTTTTTGTGGGTGGTTGAATAATGCAGAATTGAAATACATCACAAAAAAAATTCACAAAGTCAGTAGGGTAGTAAGTGAACCTAAACTTTGTTTCCTAGCATTGATCAGAAGTGGTAAAAGTATTTATTTATAATCTAATACACAGTAAATGTTATAACTAACCTCAAAAATAATACTAAAATAATGTATAGTTAGCATTAAAAACAATATTTGATTAGTTTGCACTATTACCATAGTCTAATTTAGTAGTATCCTCTATATCACACGGCTCAACGATTACCATACGACCTTGAGTAACTAATGTTAGATGTCATAGTCTGATCTTTGTTCAGTAGTCAGACTCGAAGACAGCATCAACAGTGACTGGAGGAGCAATGGAGCATCCCCACTCTCATATTGGTGGGGAAGCAGCAGCCAACTGCATTCATAAATGGAATAAGTTCTGCCTGATAACAGATCAATCTAGTGTTCAGAAGCAGTAGTTAGCCGAGTAGAATATATAGATTTTTTTCCTGAGAAAACAACTGAAGAACTGTCAGAAATAGTGAGGGGGATGGGGATCTCTTTGAGAAGCTCTTGTGATATTTCAGCCATTTATTTCTCCATTTAACAAATATTTATTTGGGTGCCTGTTATGCAAGAGGTGCTGTTCTGTGATCTACACATTTTGCAATGAATAAAGTCTCAGGCAGGAGATAGGACTCAAAAATAAAAGGCTAAATAAATACGTAACTGGGTACCGGCCCTAATTGTCCAAGAACACCAAAATAGGACAGGAAAACAGTACAGTGAGCCAGGGAAAGAGGTGTTGTTTTAGGTGAGGTAGCTGGGAAGACCTCTCTGCTCGGGTGGATTGTGTGGAAGTTCTAGTTACGGGAATGTCTGGGGCAGAGCATGCCAGACATGGGAATGGGAAAACACAGGACTCCAAAAAGTTATATTTAGTGTATTAGCGCAGAGAACAGGTGGCTCGTGTGATCAGGCGCAGTGTGCCTGTGGGGACTGAAAGGGGATAAGAAAGAAGAAAAGAAGGGGTCAAAACAAGTGGGGCCACAAAGGTGATGCTAAGGGCTGGGGCCTACATCCCAAATGAGATGGAGATTTTGCATGCATGTGTATGGCTGTTGTTAGAACAATGTTCTACCGAGAAAATAACAGTGGGGAGCTGGAAGCCTTTTCACAGTTGCTACAACCCAGGCAAGAAACAGTGAGGGCACCAAAGGTAGTGAGAAGTGGTCGAGTTTGAAGATACAATCCACAAAATTTGCAGAAAGATTGGATGTGAAAAAAATACTTCAGAGTAACACTAAGATTATTGTCTTTGGGAGTGGAAAGAATGATTTGGGACCCAACTGAAAGGGAAATTACAAGTTCTTTTTTAGATATTTTCAGTTTGAGACAAGTATTAGACTTTATACATATTTTCAGTAAATAAGTATTAAGTGTCTCCTCCATGGGTAATATTTTCCTGGGTGTTAAGAGTAGAGCAAGTAGGGTATATGAAGTTCCTGCTTTTATCAAGCTTTCTAGGCAGAGAACATATAATTATATAGCATATAAGCAAATAGTGTATAAATAAATGGGACAAAGTCAGAATTGCAGGAGGTGATTAGATGTGCTTAGTCAGAGCATTAACATTTATTTTACTTTTTCACTATTGTTTTTTAACATTTTCTAGTATTTTGACAATGATCATCTGAAAACATAGCTTATAATTTGTAAAACTAATTCTGTAGATAGATTTTTTGAAGTTTTTATTTATTTATCTTTAGAGGGAAAGGGAAGGAGAGAGGAAGAGAAGTATCAATGTATGGTTGCCTCTTGTACATTCCCTGCTGGGAACTGGCCTGCAACCCAGGCATGTGCCCTGACTGGGAATCAAACCACAGTTGTTTGGTTTGCAGGCCCGCGCTCAATTCACTGAGCTACACCATCCAGGGCTATAGATTGATTTTAATAATTACATTTATGATTTTATATTTCTTACCACTAAATAAGTTACCACCTTTAACACTTTTATGGCTTTCATTTCAACCTTTTAATTTTTTTCATTGACCACATTGGTCCAAAGTATAGAACACAATTTATATACATAAATTAAAAACTAGTGTTTCATCACATCATAAGAATTCTGATCTTAATGAGATAAAGCCATATAGCTTTGTTAAAAAGGGAATAAAAATGGTTCTGGAGCACGTGCATTTGACCTATGCATGTTTATAATATTAACCATATTTTTAACCTCTCAGCACTATAGAACTCACACAGACTATGGAATTTGGCTGATGAAAGTGTAAGGTTTGAGCATCACCCTTTATACGAGGAAACAAAAAGGCAACAGCAAACGTCAGGGCCCCTGTCAGTGGCTAGAACCAGATCTGTCCCAGCCAGAGGAAAATGTGTGGGGATTCTCACCTGACAGACACTGTCTCACCGGAAGATGATACATTGGAAAGTTTCTAAATAAAATTACTGTAACTTCTCTCCTTCAACATCTTACTCCTTTAAAGAATAAATGTTTCTCTCTACCTATCTAGACCTATTTTCACCAAAGGGGAACTGGGGCCCTCAGGCAGGCCAGAATTTAAAATTAAATTTACATTTAAAATGAACATTTCCTTTCTCCTGCGTGACTGAGACTGTACCCCATGGAAAGCATAAAACAGAATGGGAGGAAATGAAAGGATACAAGGTGTTGCCATGAGACTGGTCTTTCTTTATTCATCTCTCTTTCTTGCCCAAACCTGCCAGGGGTGTCCAACCTGCAGCCTATGGGCCTCGTGAGGCCCAGATGGCTGTGAATGCAGCCCAACACAAAATCATAAATTCACTTAAAAAATAATGAGATTCTTTTGTGATAATGTATCTAATGTGTGGCCCAAGACAACTCTTCTTCTTCCAGTATGGCCCAGAGATGCTAAAAGTTTGAACACCCCTCTCTAGACCCTCAAACAGTATGTTTTCAGAAAAAAAAAAAAAACAAGTATATAGTCATTGCACAGAAGCAGCCACACACACAGAGCATTTGCATTAAAAGAGAGAGAGAGAGAGAAGAACAACATAATGTTATACACTGATGATGTATTATAGAAGTATACATTTGATATATATATATACAATTATTAACTAATGTCACTTCAATAAATGTAATAAAAAATAAAATTTAACAAAAGAATGAGTTGTATCAAATTGTTCCTGTTAGTTTATCCAATGAACCTGAATTTCTTTGTTCTACCAAACAAACTTTATTCATTTTTATAAACAAAATGTGCCATTCATATTAGAAAAACATTTTATTTTGATGTAAAAAAGTTTTTGCTCACACTTTCAATAAATGTATGCAATTTAGAAAGAGAGAGAGAGTGCTAAGATAATGAAACAATTCTGAAACTTAGCAAACTGAGGTCCTCTGTATTTCCTAATAAGGTTTCTAAAGCAAGAAAGTGACAATCCCATATGCATGAAAGAACCATCAGGTTTCTCTCTGAAAGTGTTTGAGTTACACCAAACACTTCCAGATCCTGTGGTAAAAGAGTATTTAACTATTCCTTAGTAAGAAAATAGTGACACTGCTATGCTAAGTCATAAATTAACATTATAGATTATCGTATACAACTGAATCTATAGCATTAGCATACATGTATGATATGTATGTATATAGTGTATATATAATATATAATTGCCCTCTGTATAATATTTAATATTCTTATTTTTATGTGCAGTTTTAATAATTCTCAATTTTTATTTTGTCATATCTATAAAGTATCAAGAATTCTTTTAAAAGTTATTATTAATAACTTTATATTATTGATATATAAAATTAATTGTTAAAATGATGTGACTTTTTCAATAAATATGTGTCATTGGTGGGGAGGTTGATATATTATGGAGTTCATAACCAAGAAGCAGAAATGACTTTCTTCTTGACAGGCTCTGAATTAATTAACTGATTTTTATAAGGTATTGAACCAATGTTTCACACATTTGAGAGACAACAGATGCTTTCTACTTAAAATAATGTTAACTAAGCAATATTTATTTTATGCATTGAGTTTTAGTCCTTTTTAACAGATTTTATTCCTGCTCGTGTGGCCACTTATATAAATTTTCTTTGAGGTATTGTTAGCCTATTTAAACAGCGATGCTTTGGTGCCAAGCATAGGGGCTGGTGAGCAGTACTTTTCAAAGTTATGCTGGCACACCAGATAAATACCTTTTGTTCCAGGCCATTTCATCTGTGTTCTTACCTTAGACCAACTTGTGTTGACTCCAGGATTAGCCTACTCTTTATAATCATTTTAATTACAAATGGTCTATGGGTTATTATAATCACACACAGTCATATCTCATTCTTTTTCATTAAGTTATTTTCCATGCATTCATTTAGCATTAGCATTCACCATCATTATAAACTAATCAATTTGGCTGATTTTGTTCTATACGTTTCCTGAGGAAATAAATGCCACAGCTCTGTTAGTCTCTAAATGCTGCATCTTTATGGATTCTGTAATTATTGTAAAGTACCAAAGGAGGCACCTCTGTACCCAAGTTCAATAAATCTGTGTTCCACCACCATTTTTATCCCAGAAGTACCTCTAGATAATGAACTAATGAAGTTGATACTGGGGAACAAATGGCACTAGATAATTTTAGTGATTTCTATAAAACAAATCATTTCATACTTTGGCTTATTGGATATGTATGTGTCTATGTATAATTTGTATCAAAAAAGTTTTAAAACAAATTTCCTGTAAAGCCTTATTATAAAAATGATGCTAGATTTTTTGCTTTTTTAATTTTATTTTTTACTTCTTGTTTCACAATTACTTTATTCCCTTCTAATTACATTTTCCAATTAAGGTTATCACAGTGAAATTTGAATAGTCAGAAGGTCCCACCCACCTGCCCTTTCAAAATATTTAAAGATATAAATCTTTTTCTTTCTTCCATTTTTCTCCTCAAAAATAGCCTAACTCTGTCACTGTCTGTTTCAATCTTATGTAAGATACATGTAAGAAAAGGTCTTTTTCCGGAAGTCCCCAACATAACCATGGAAGACTGACTTGTGTCGAGGGGGTGCCCCTCCTCTACAGGAACCGACCACTGAGTCGAATTCTTTCAGCTAATATTACACGTAGATTTCTTACATTTGGGCATCCTTCTTACAAGTTTCCAGAAAATGAAAGTATTTAGACATGAACATCACTGCTAAAAATGAAACACTTTGTGTTGAGGAAATATTCAAATGGAAAAGGAGCATTATAGCCTTCATAGAAAAGTAAAATTTCAGATTAAAAGTAATCTTATTGATCTGTATGAAACTTAATATTTTCCACTAAAATTTCACTTGCTAGTAAATTTTTACAATGTTTTCAATGTCTTTACTTGTTCTTATCTCTGTTCCTTTCTCTTCGTTTTTTGAATAACTTCTGCAAGTTTCTAAAAGTTAATTTGTCCTCTTCCTTGAAAAATCTCCTCATTTTTTTACTTTACTTTTATCATTCACTGTAGCCCTAGTCCCTCAATATTGAGAATCATATTCATATTTTGCCCTCCTTCTCATAGTCTATCTTTTCTTTAATAGCTATATTCTTTAACTATACTACCCTTATTGAAACTGATTTCTTTTACTTTACTTGTCTTTTCTAATTTCAAGATAAGTAAACGGATCATAAATAAATATTAGTCATTTTTCTACAATCAAACTTTTAAAATTATATCTCTTATTTTATGTTGTTTACCTTTAATCTGCTCCCTTCCTAGCCATGGTCTAAGCAAGTACATTCTCTTTTCACTTACTGAAGTGCACACTTTTGGCTAAGGTGACCATATAATTTATTTCTGAAGTTTAGACACTTTTGCGAGTGAAGAAGGAACTATTAATAATTATATAAGAATAGCTGAATTTAAACAGGTCTATCCCAGCCAGATGAGAATATATGGTAACATTACCTCTGGAAGTCTACAGATTGGAGTTATTGCTAAATATTTCTTGATCTCCTTTTTGCCCACTCAATGGTAGCTATAAAAAT
Source organism: Sturnira hondurensis (assembly GCF_014824575.4). NCBI lineage: Eukaryota > Metazoa > Chordata > Mammalia > Chiroptera > Phyllostomidae > Sturnira > Sturnira hondurensis. The sequence continues at coordinate 33,256,622 of NW_028076767.1, forward strand.
TTTCACTTCTGCTTTAAGTGAGAAAAACAACTTTTGGCATGAAGAAAGTAGGTACAGCACCTCCTTCTTTATTGCTACCTGAACAGATTTAGACCAGGAATTTGCATGGCACAGAATAGAAAAATTAAGGAAAAATGAAAGATGAAAAGATTATATGTCATAGAAAGCTAGTAGGAAAGTTTCCTTATTAGGTAAGCATAGAAAATCACAGCAAACTGATACAGAATAATAGAATTCTTGAGCCAAGCATAGTCAAAGATCTAGAATATCAAGTTCTATTGATAAGAGAATTGAAATGACATATGACTTATTGGGGTAGGAAACTTAGTTAAATTTCAGGGCATATTTGGATCTATTTTTCAAAGGAAGGTTTGCAGAAATAGGGCAACAATTGATCAAGTAGGGGAAGATATGTTTTTAAAAAAGAAAGTAGTTTGATTGCTAAAATTGAAAAAAAGGGCAGCAATGTGGTCCCAGGATTTTATGATCATTAAGTGATGATAAATATCCATTAGTATAGTGAATGTTATAGAAAACTACAGAAGTGATTACTTGAATTCACCTTAACCCAGAACAAAAATTGTGCATAGGCTAGAATGGGTCTGAGTCTGAAAGGGACAGATTAATGAAAGAAAATATTCAAGAACTTAGTCCAGACAGAAAATCAACAAGGAAACAGTGGTCTTAAAAAGCACACTTGAGCAGATAGATTTAATTGATATCTTCAGAGAATTTCACTCCAAAACAGCAAAATATACATTCTTTTCAAGTGCACATGGAACATTTTTCATAATAGATAACATGTTAAGACACAAAACAAGTCTCAATAAATTTAAAAAATTAAAATCATATCAAGTATCTTTTCTCACTATAATGTTATAATACTAAATAAAATCACAAGGAAAAAAAACTAAAAAAGACACAATCACATTCAGGCAAAATAACATGCTAATAAACAGTAGATAAATTAACATGAGATCAAGAAATAAATTAAAATATACCTTAAAACAAATAAAAATGAGAACTCAACAACCCAAAATTAACAGTGAAAGCAGTCTTAAGAGGGAGATTCATAGCATTACAGGTCTACCTCAAGAAACAAGAAAAATCTCAAATATGCAATGTAGCAATACACTTAAAGAAACTTAAAAAAAGAGCAAGTAACAAAATTCAAAATGAGTAGAAAAAAGGAAACACGATCAGAGCAGAAATAAACAAAATTGAGTAAAAAAATAATACAAAAGATCAGTGAAACTAAGAGCTAGTTCTATGAAAAGATAAACAAGATGACAAATCTTTAACCAGACTCATCAAGAAGAAAAAAGAGAGGGCCCAAATAAATAGAATCAGAAACAAAAAAGGAGGAGTAACAACTGACATCACAGAAATACAAAGGATTGTAACAAAATATTATGAAAAACTATACGCAAATCTAGACAAAATGTATACATTTCTAGAAATATATAATCTTTCAAAATGGAATCAAGAAGAATCAGAAAATATAAATAGACTGATTTCAACTAATGAGATTGAAACAGAAATCAAAAACTCCCAACAAACATAAATCCTGGACTGAATGGGTTCACACATGAACTTTACAAAACATTCAAAGAACTAATCCCTATCCTTCCCAAGCTATTCCAAAAAATTCAATAGGATGGAATATGCCCAAACTCATTTTACTAAGCCAGCAACATCCTAATTTCAAAACCAGAAAAAGACACTACGATAGAAGAAAATTATAGGCCAGCATCCCTGATGAACATATATATGCTAAAATCTTCAACAAAATTTTAGGAAACTGGATCCAGTGATACATTAAAAAGATCACGCACCATGATCAAGTGGGATACCAAGTTAGTACAATATCCACAAATCAATACACATGATACACCACATAAACAAAAGAAAGGATAAAAGTCACACAATCATATCAATAGATGCAGAAAAAGCATTTGTTAAAATCCAGTACCCATCTATGATAAAAGCTCTCAGCAAAGTGGGAATAGAGGGAATATACTTTAACATAATAAAGACCATATATGACAAAATCACAGACAACATCATACTCAACAGGAAAAAATTAAAAGTATTTCCCTTAAGATCAGGAATAAGACAGGGTTGTCTGCTTTCACCACCCTTATTCAACATAGTAGTGGAATTCTTAGCCACAACAATCAAACAAGAAGAAAAAATAAATATCATTAAAATTGGAAAGAAAAAATTAAAACTGCCATTTTTTGCAGATGATATGATACTGTATATAAAGAACCCTAAAGATTTCCTCAGAAAATACTAGAATTGATCAATAAATTCAGTAAAGTATCAGGAAACAAAATGAATGTCCAGAGATCAGTTGCATTTTTAAACACCAATAAGCAACTATCAGGAAGAAAAACAAAGAAAACAATCCTATTTGCAACTGCTTCGAAGAGAATAAATACCTAGGAATAAACTTAACAAGGGTGTAAAAGACATGTACTTGGAAAATTATAAGACAATGAAAGAAATTGAAGAAAATACAAATAATTGGAAGAATATGCCATGTTCATGGATAGGGAGAATAAACATTGTTAAAATGTTCATACAACCCAAAGCAGTTTGAATCTATAGATTTGAAGCAACTCTTATCAAGATACCAATGACATACTACACAGTACTAGTACAAATATTCCAAAAATTGTATAGAACCACAAAAGACCCCAAATAGCCACAGTAATCTTGAGCTAGGTGAACAAAGTTGGAGGAATCACACTACCTTATATTAGACTATACTACAAGCCCATAATAATCAAAACAGCAAGGTACTGGTATAAAAGCAAATCTATAAATCAATGGAACAGATTTAAGAACCCAGAACTAAACCCACACCTTTATGGTCAATTAATATTTGACAAAGGAGGCAAGAACATACAGTGGGGTAAAGATAATCTATTCAACAAATCACACTGGAAACATTAGAGAGATATGTGCAAAAAAATGAAACTAGATTATGTCATTACACCATACACAAAAGAAACTCAAAGTGGTTTAAAAATTTAAATGTTAAACTCAAAACCATAAATCTCCAAGAAGAAAACCTAGGCAATAAAATCTCAGACATTTCTCATAGCAATATTTTTCTAATATATCTCCTAAAGCAAGGGAAACAAAAGAAAAACTAAACAAATGGGACAACAAACTAAAAAATGGTTGCACAACAAAGGAAGCCATAAACAAAATGAAAAGGCAACGCACCAAATGGGACAATATACATGCCAATCAGTGATCCATCTAATAAGGGTTAACATCCAAAAATTATGAAGAACTTATACAACTCAACAACAAAAATACAAACAATCCCATTAAAACATGGGCAAAAGACCAGAATAAATGCTTCTCCAAAGAGGACATACAGGTGGTGAATAAACATGTGAAAACATTTTCAAGGTCACTAAATTATCAGAAATAAAAATAAAAACCACAGTAAGAATATCACCTCACACCTGTCAGAATGGCTATCATCAATGAACACATAACAAATGCTTCAAGAATTTGGACAAAAGGAAAACCTTGTGCACCATTGGTGGAAACACAGATTAGTGCAGCCCCTGTGAAAAACTGTAAGTGTATAGAGTTCTTAAAAACATTAAAAATAGAACTGCCTTATGATCTAGCAATTCTATTTCTCAGAATATATCCAAAGAAATCCAAAACATGAATGTGAAAAAATATATGCACTCCTGTGTTTGTTACAGCACTATTTGCAATAGCCAAAATTTGGTAGCAGCCCGAGTGAATATCAGTAGGTGAGTGGAATACAGTGGTACATTTACACAATGAAACACTACTTGGCCATAGAAAAGAAAGAAATATCTTTAATGACAGCATGGATGAACCTGTAGATTATTATGCTACGTGAAATAAGACAGTCAGAGAAAGACAAATATATGATTTCATTTACATGTGGAATCTAATGAACAAAATAAACTAACAAAATAGAAACAGACTCCTAGTTGCAGAGAACAGACTGACAGCTATCAAGAAAAGAGGAAAGTTTGGTGGCTGGCTGAAAAATGTGATTGGATTAAGCGGAAAAAAATCTCATAGATACAAACAATAGTATGGTGATTACCAGAAGGGAAGAGGGGTGGGGAGGTGAAAGAGGGTAAGTGGGGGGGGGGGGTTGGTAACAGAAGGAGACTAGATTTTGGATGGTGAACACACAGTACAATAGACAGATGATGTATTATAGAATTGTGCACCAGAAACTTATACAATTTTATTAACCAATGTCACCTCAATAAATTCAACAAAAACTAAAAATAAAAGTTAAAACCAGACATAATATTTCAGTGAATATGGGGCATGTGCAAGCACTAATTTCCTGTCATAACTGAAGTTAATGGGATCTTACAAGGCTATTTCATTTTAAAGAGACTCCACATTGCTCGTCCTCAGGAAAATGCAAATCGAAACCATAAAGAGATACCACACCGCACACCCATTTGAATGGCCATTATTAAAAGAAAAAAAAATAAGAAATTGGGGTGACAAGCAAAGTTATGTGGGGAAACTGGGACCCGAAGACGCATTACAAGTCTCAAATGCAGTTGCAAGAACATCAACCCTCTCACTTTCCCAGTTCAGTGGCATGATCTCCCAGCTTCCAACTCTAATCCTGCTGAGGTGCAGGAGGACTGTCCCCAGTGCATGGGAAACCGGTCTTGGCAAAGGCTGGTGTGAGGGTGTGGGTTTCGTAAAGACTTAACTTTTTTAGGTTTATAACATAAGTGAAAGGAAAATACAGAAAATTTTCACGTACCCTTGCCTCCCTAGCATAGCCTCCCTCATTTTCAATATCACTCACCATCATGGTACTCTTTTTTTTTCCTTACCAAAGATGAACACATGATAATCACCTAAAAGCCCATAGTTTACTTCAAGGTTTGCACTAGGTGTTGTACATTCTATGGGCTTGAATAAAATTATAATGGTGTATATCCATCTTTATAATGTCATACAGAATAGTTTCACTCCTCTAAAAAGTCCTTCTGTTCTGCCTATTCATTTCTCCCCTCACTCTCACCCTTGACAAGCACTGATCTTTTTGGCTCCATAGTGTTTTTTTTTTTTTTTGGAACATTGTATGGGTGAAACCATACGGTATGACACTTTTTCAGATTGGCTTTTTCACTTAGAAATACACATTTAAATTTACTCCATGTCTTTTCACAGCTTGATAGTGCATTTCTTCTTAGCACAGAACAATGTCGTATTGTCTGGACATCTCAATTGCTTCCAAATTTTGCCAATTATGAATAAAGCCATTAGAAACATGTGTGGGTATTCATATAGACATCAGCTTTTAGCTCCTTTGGGCAAATACCAAAGAGCATGATTGCTGGATGGTATAGTAGGAATATGTTCAATTTAGTAAGAAACCTGTCAAAATATTTTTCAAAGTGGCTGTATCATTTTGCATTCCATCCAGAATGAATGAGAATTTCTGTTGCTCCTCATCTTCATTTGGTATTTTAGCCATTGTAATAGATGTGTGGTGATGTCCTGTTGTTTTTATTTGCATTCCCTGGTGGCACATACTATGGAGGATCTTTTCACATGCTTATTTTCTATCTATACATATCTTCTCTGTTGAGGTGTCAAAGTTTTTGGCCTATTTTTATTTAGGTTTTTTTGTTTCCTTATTATTGATTTTCAAGTGTTTTTTCTATATTTCAGATGATAGTCCTTTATGAGATAAGTTTTTTGCAAATATTTTCTCCCAGTCTATGACTTGTCTTATAATCCTCTTGATACTTGTCTTTTAGTGAGAAGTTCTTAATTGTAATAGTCTACCAATTTATTTCTTTCATTAGTTGTGCTTTTGTTGCTGTATCTAAAAAAGGCATTACCATACTTGAGGTCATCTAAATTTTCTCCTACATTATCTTTCAGGAGTTTTAAAGTCTTATGTTTTACACTTAGGTCTATGAATCACTGTCAATTACTTTTGTAAAATGCTAAAGTCCATGCCTAGATTCAATTTATCTTGCACTTGTATGTCTATTGTATAAGCATCATTTGCTGAAGATGCTGTCTTTGTTCCATTTTATTTTCTTTGCTTGTCAAAGACCAGTTGACTATATTTCTGGAGTCTAATTCTGTGCTGCCTGTATATTTCCATTGATCTGTTTGTCTCTTCTTTCACCAATACATCATCGTTTTGATTACTCTAGCTTTACATCGTCTTGAACTTGAGTGGTATCAGTCCTCCAACCTTGTCCTTTTCCTAAAAATTTGGTTAGCTATTCTGGCTCTATTGTCTCTCCATATAAACTTTAGAATCAGGGTGTCAACACCCAGAAATTAATTTGCTGCAATTTTTTATTGGAATTGCATTGAATCTATACATCAAATCGGGAAGAACTGACATCTTGACAAAACTGAGTTTTTCTATGGATGAACTTAGATTCTCTCTCCATTCTAGATTGAGTCATTCCTCAGAGTTTTAGATATTTTTACAAAGATCTTGTACATATTTTTCTGGTTTATACTTAAGTGTTTTATTTAGGGGTTTAATTAATATCAATGATACTTTTTTAATTTTAGGGGAAAAAGGCTATTTTTCAACTGCTATTTTGAATAGCTACTTATGCCCAAGTCAAAATTTATAAATAATATATTTCCTGTTTTGCCTTTTTATTAAATTTATTGGGGTAAATTTTTTTAGGTTAACAAAATCATACAGCTTTCAGGTGCATAGTTCTACAACATATCTATACACTGTATTGTGTATTCACTACCCAAGTCAAGTATTTGCCCATCAAAGTTTATCCCCTCTACATCATTTTTTTCCATCCCCAATGCCTCTTCCCCTGGAAATCATCACACTGGTGTCTATGTCTATGAGCTTTTTCTCTTTCTTCATTTTTGCTCAACCCCTTCAGACCCCCACCCAGTTCCCCTAATGTTTCCCCCGCACTGACATCTGTCCACCTGATCTCTATAAGCCATTCTCTATTTGCTTGTTAATCCATTTTGTTCATTAGATTCCCCATATGAGTAAAATCACATGGTATTTGTATTTCCCTGACTAGCTTATTTTACTTAACATAATGTTCTCCAGGTATGCCCATGCTGTTGCAAAGGGTAAGATTTCATTCTTTTTTATAGCTGAATAGTATTCCATTTTGTAAATATACCACCTCTTTTTTATTCACCCATCTACTGGTGAATACTTGGGAGGCTTCGATATCTTGGCTCTTGTATATAATGCTGCAGTAAACATAGAGATGCATATAATCTTTCAAATTAGTGTTTTAAATTTCTTCAAATTCCTAGAAGTAGAATTACTGAGTGATAAAGCAGTTCCATTTTTAATTTTTTAAGGGAACCCCATATTGCTGAATTCTATCAGATTTGAGTTTTTGCACGATATTTTGCTCAGCTGTTTATTATTTTGATTTCAGAATAAATAAAAGTTCTGCATTATCAGAGAGATAATTTATATATATGCAGACTCTCTTATATGTACTTGTATGTTTATATATATATTAATATAATGTTTATAGATTTAATATATGCAACTTGGTTATTATTTATCTTACAAAATATAAAAGATAGATTATTTTGTAGTTTTCCTAAAGCTTTAGACCTATTCTGTAGTTTTGCCTGCCAACAAAGTCTGTGAAGTTAACTTGTTTTAAGACAAAATACAAACCTGAACACAATGCTATTAATCATCCTCAATCATGACTACTAAGATCTATAAGAGTATTGGTAGATACTTAAATAAGCAGTAAAGGTGCTATGTTTGGGTTAGTGCAAAACCAATAAATACATACTTTCTGCAGTTGGTTGATCGATATAAAAAACTCCATACTCATTGTTCCATCTCACTAGCATTTAGAGCATATCAAAGTTTTGGTATCCTCACCTGTATGTCCATGTGTAATACCAGTACGTGGTAAAGCAATTACATGGATTGCTTCACTACTTGTGCAAATTGCTGTGTTCTCTACAAAGTTTAGTAAATATTTAGTAATATCATTATATTGCTTGTGATAAAGTTAATAATGAGAGAGAAATAATAAATAAACAACCATGGTAAATGGTAACTTGTTAAACAAATGTATTCTAAAATTTTGAAATATCTTTAAGTCAGTGTTCTTAGACACTGATTAAAGTAAAATAATCCAATAATGAATGTTGAGAGTTATAAGATTTTAATTTGGGTAATACAAAGGGAACAGCACATTGCAACGTCTTAGATTTAAAGAGGAATTCAACAAAGAATTTGATCAATAACCTTTTCTCCTATTTGAGAGGACAGATATGTGAGACAGATTTGTTTGTATATGCATCTATTTACTTTTTTCAATGTATTGCTGCATATGTAAGTGGATAGTTTTTATGAACAATTCATTTCTGTCCTACAGAGCCAGTCTTTCATTAAATAAACACTAAGTCTTTAATGACAATCCTCCCAGGAAGGGGAAAGCTAACAGCTTAAATATGACAAAAGGTCACAAACTACACTTCAGAGTTGTTTTTTCTCACACAAACTTTTGTAATAATGCTAAACCATTTTATTTCACAACACAACTCAATCTTTATTCTTATTACTCATTCTCATATGATTTGCCATGGCTTTAATTAGGAGAGATTTTCAATATTCCAAAAGGTTTATAAATCTTTATAAAATGTATTTTGGAAACAATGTACCAGAGGAAATGGATAACAATTGCCACAAAAACTGGGGTAGGTAAATCTCTACATCACACTTCATATGTGGCACAGCCATGTTTATTTGGTGTGCCATCTTATTTCTAGAGCTATTAATGCCAATTCTTAATGTGTTGAGAAGGAAAATGTGCTCTCTTTGTAAATTAGGACCAGGCATGAAAGCAGTACTATGCCTTATTTAGATTTACGCTTGATAAAAAATGATCTTTAAAACATGTATTGACATATGGTACTAACATTAGAGTAATAACAGCAGCAATTATTTATTTAATGCTTACTGTTTACAAACAATGATAGGTTCTTTCTGGACATTTAATTTTATAATTCTTACAACAACCCTATGAGTTATGTAATATTATCTTCATTTTCAAGATGTGAAAACTGTAGATTTAAATGTTTAGTAATTTTGTCCTGGCTGGTGTGCCTCAGTGGATTGAGCGCGGGCTTGCGAGCCAGAGGATCGTGGTTCGATTCCCAGTCAGGGCACATACCTGGGTTGCAGGCCAGTTCCCAGTAGGGGACTCACGGGAGGCAACCATACACTGATATTTCTCTCCTTCTCTCTCCTTCCCTTCCCCTCTAAAAAGATAAATAAATAAATAATTCTTAAAAAAACAAAAAACAAATAAATGTTTAGTAATTTTATCAGAATATAGATAATAATTGAATAAGGCAGAAATCAAGCCCTTATCCCTCTTAGTCCAATGTTGGAGCACTTCTAGGCTACATTTTTCCCATTTGAATGAATTCATATTGAAATTTGTTTTGGAGAATGGATGCTATTTAGGTGATATAATTGGTCTGAGTAATAAAAAAATAATAAACACTAAAACACATAATAAAGAAAGATTACCTAATGGCCAAGCAAATAGCACTTACTGAAAAATGAACTCTATTCAACTAAATTAATGAACTAAATATTGATGTTGATTTCTTCATCCTTAATACTTATTAAGAATCATTTTTGTAAAAGATAATAAACCTATATTAATTAAAACTACTTATGGCTTAAATCAGTATTATTTGTAATTCAATAGTTAAGTTATATGAAAGAATACACGGCAAAAAAATATGGTCACTCAGTTTTCATATTTTACGTGATGCCTTCTGTCCTCAAATACATTTGTCAGGTTGAGTAATGGTGCTGAAAGTAGCTGAACAACACATTTTATCTATCAGTTCTAAAACATAAGTATGTCTGCTTACTCATCATTCTGTTTCAAAACTCCTCATGGCTGTAAAATTTCTGCTTTTAAAAAAGAATGTTCAAATTTGAAAATTGCATTGGAAGCTCATTACTGACACCTTTGCATACTCATCTTATGAGTATGATGAATAATCAGACACTGTTGAAAGTAAATTGTATTTGGTGACTATTTCTCACTCTGGTTAGACAAACATGTGGCACTATTTCACACTGCCTTGGGAAAAAAAAGATATTTCAAATTTATCTGTCTCAGGTATTTTATTTTCTTAAATTATTAGGTTATTAGGTTGGGTTTTCTGTATTTATCAGATTAACAGTATAATCAACAGTCCGTGCTTCATTTTATAGATAAATTTAATGTTGCCCACATACGTTCACATTTTCCACTGGAAAAGGAAACAAAAAAACAGCATTTTTTTTGCACCTGTGTGTTTCTGTGGGTTAACATATGTGTGTGTAATTTTTTTAAACTTAGTGTTGGCACTAAATCTATTTAGGACTCGTACTATAGAAAGAAAGAGATTATGTCACAGCAAACTGGAAATTGGATTATCTGTGTTACTTCTGAGAGATTGAGCTGTGTCCTATCGCAGTTCATATTTTCATGAGAGAATAACAGTAATAGGCATATTTAAAGTTCCCTACAGAGTCTGAAAGAAATAAAATATATTGAATTTGAATTGTTTTGAGCCAAGAGCCTCCCTTAAATGCTACAAATAGATCCCTTTTGAACAAGTCTTAGGTGTGAGAAATATCTTTACAATCATTTTCTATTTCTATGGCCTCACACAATTCAATGTTAAGAAGATGTATTTTTTGATGTCACCCTAAATTTCTCATGAGTAAAATAAGGACACCACCAATGAATCAATACATAAAATAAATCTTAAATTAAAAGCTCTGTGTACTTGCTTTCGCTGACGTAGCCAGCAAGTTGATTGATGTGCCCCTGCTTTCCTGAAGATCACATGGCTACTTACAAAACGTCAATCCCTTTACCACCATTCCAGGTCTAAACAGTTTTGTACAAGTAGATTTTCCATAATCTTAGTCACCTTTCACAGACTGTGGATTTGCCTTATTTGAGCATCTTAATAACTGAAAATAAGTCATCTCACAAAACATTTGACTTAACCTTTTCATAGTTCTTGATTCTCATTGGTAAATGGGAAAGGAGGAATGAACCAACATTTACTGAAGACCTAAAATGTAGTTTGTGAATCAAATAAATTATTTCAATAATGGCTATCGTAATTCCAATAGGCAAGTTCTCTTAGTCACATTTTATATATCAGGGAACTAAGATGTAGTGAGGTTAAAATAAATTCTTGAAAAATAAAGCTACTAATGGCCAGAGCTATCATTTATGTACAGGTCTCTTATTCTGATCTTACCAATACTGCACCATTTGAAAATACTTTTGAATAATTAGATTAATTTCTATTTAATTTGAATTGAAAAAAGGACCCCACTTAACAGAATAAATGAGAGCCTGATATTTTAATTTATCTTATTGTTCACATGCTTTGACCAAACCAGCATCTGATAAAACATGGCTTTTCTCATCTGAGAAGTGTGTGTTTATATGATGTCACAAAAATTAGATTAGTCTAATTTAACATAAAATTATAATCAACAAAATGACTTTGCATCAGTCTAAACAAAAAATGGTGATATAATTTTCTTACAATTTCACAAAATGTGGTGATCTGTTTTGAAAAGTCAGACAGACTGCTCCAGGGAGCCATGCTCAATAGAATTTTTAAAGAGCTGACTTAGCTCACTCATTTTACACAAGTTTTGATCATTGACAAATTGGATATTTTTAGTTAGCTCATGTTTACATTATTTATCTAAGAACTGGAATTTTTCTGATCTACTTCACTTTTCTTTCTTTCAATTATTCCTACCTAGCTTTTTCCCCAGTGTTGTATTAATTCAGAGCAAACTGAGAACAAAACCAAAAATGCCTTAATTTCCCTTTGTGTTTTAAATTCCATTTTAAAATTCATCTCCTCAGGCCACATCTATTCATGGTTTTTTTAAGATCATTGGCTTTTTAAATTTTTTATATATTTATTTTTAGAGAGATAGAGGAAGGGAGGGAGAAAGGGAGAGAAACATCAATGTGTGGTTGCCTCTCACGTGGCCCCCACTGGGGGACTTGGCCTGCAACCTAGGCATGTGCCCTGACTGGGAATCGAACCAGTGACCCTTTGGTTCGCAGCCTGTGCTCAACCCACTGAGCTACACCAGCCAGGGCTATTCATGGTTTTTAAACTTTGCATAGTTTTTAAACTTTCTGTATTTTTACTTGAAAGTCACAACATTTTTTCAAATTATATTATTGAAATTAATTCCTTATACTTATGAGTGGCAGCATAAAGTTCAAAATTTTTCTTTTATTTATATATTAATTAGATAATGGAGACCCTCAATGTTCTCTCTTAAAGATGTGTTTGTACAGAGGTCAGCACTTTTTAATATTAAGGTCTTTTAAATCTAGTCTGTAACTCAAATTATAGTTTTTTTGTTGACACATCTTGTAGTTGTTTTATTGTTGAACCCATTGGTGATTTTTTATGTCATTTCAAATAATTATTTGAACCTTTGTACAAAATCATTCCTTGCTGGGTAGCTCAAAAAATCAACAATTCTCGCAAAACTGTAAAACCCAAAAGCTAAAATTCTAACTTGAAGGAGTTACCTCCAGTATTGACAAGTGTTACCATACTTCTCTTATAATTCAACCCATCAATTAGTTGCTAACTTGGCAATAGTCTATGAGTACTGTGGGACAGCCTGGGAGGTCATACACTTTAACAGTTGTCAGACACATTCATTTCAATGGAATTTAAACAAAGATTGGCAAAAAATGAGGAGGATTCTGTCTTGAAAAAGTGTTACAATATTAGGCAATAATGACTTCTATGTACTTATTTTTTAAAGTATATTTATGGATTATGCTATTACAGTTGCCCCATTTTTTTCTCCTCTCTATTCCCCTCTGCCCTGCATGTCCCCTCCAACCACCACTTCCCCCGCTTAGTTTGTGTCCATGGGTCATACATATAAGTTCTTTGGCTTCTTCATTCCTTATACTATTCTTAAGCCCCCTGTCTACTTTGTACCTATGAATTGTGCTTCTTATTCCCTGTACTTTCCCCCTATTCTCCTCCCTCCCCAGATTTGCTGATAACCCTTCATGTGATCTCCATTTCTCTGATTCTATTCCTGTTCTTGTTGTTTGCTTAGTTTTTTTTAAGTTCAGTTGTTGATACTTGCAAGTTTGTTGTCATTTTATTGTTCATAGTTATGATCTTTTTTTCTTAGATAAATTCCTTTAACATTTCATATAATAAGGGCTTGGTGACGATGAACTCTTTCAACTAGACCTTATCTGGGAAGCACTTTATTTGCCCTTCCATTCTAAATGACAGCTTTGCTGGGTCCTTGCCTTTCATGATTTTGAATACTTATTTCCAGTCCTTTTGCCTACAAGGTGTCTTTAGAGAAATCAGCTTATAGTCTTATGGGCACTCCTTTCTAGGTAACTCTTTCTTTTTCTCTTGCTGCTTTTAAGATGGTCTCCTTGTCTTTCATCTTGGGTAATTTAATTATGATGTGCCTTGGTGTGTTTCCTTGGGTCCAACTTCTTTGGGACTCTGAGCTTCCTGGACTTCCTGGAAGTCTATTTCCTTTGCTAGATTGGGGAAGTTCTCCTTCATTATTTTTTCAAATACATTCTTATTTCTTGCTCTTCCTCTTCTCCTTCTTTCATCTCTGTGATTCATATGTGATTTAATATTTAAACTTGTCCCAGAAGCTCCTAAGCCTCTCCTCATTTTTCTGAATTCTTGTTTCTTCATTCTGTTCCAATTGAATGTTTATTTCTTTCTTCTGCTCCAAATTGTTGATTCGAGTCCCAGTTTCCTTCCCTTCGCTGTTGGTTCCCTATATATTTTCTTTATTTCACTTTGCACAGCTTTCACTTTTTCCTACATTTTTCAACCATTTCCTTCATTTTGCAATCATTTTCCTCCATTTTTCAAGATACTCAACCATTTCTGTGAGTATCTTGATTATCAGGGTGTTGAACTCTGCATCTGATAGGTTGACTATCTCTTCATCATTTAGTTCTATTTTGGGAGTTTTTATCTGTTCTTTCATTTGGGCCATATTTCTTTGTCTATGCATACATGTTACATTGAAAGGGATGGAGCCTTAGGTATTCGCCAGGCGAGACAACCCATGTTGCTGTGTTGTGGGGGAGAGGTCCAAGAGGGAACAATGGTTCTTGCTCCTCTCTCTGCTGGTTTCAGGTCACTTCCCCTGCTACCTACAAGCACATTGGGTCCTTCTGGTGCTGATTCCAAGTTGAGTGGGTTGTGTACATTCTAGGACCCTGTGGGTCTCTCCAGTAAACTCTCCTATGAGGCTGGGAGTTTCTTCCAATGCTGCTATCCTCACAGGTTTTTATAGCCAGAGGTTTTGAGTCTTTATTTACCCATGCTGGAACCCTGGGTTGCACAGACTGTCTCACTCCCCAGTTGTTGTTCTGGGTTTATCTGCACATGAGTGTGGGACCACCCAGTCCTCCAGCCTCTACCTTGCCTCACATCGTCTCCACCTTGGCTGCCCATCTCTGCCCCCGTTTACCAGTCTGAATGAATGTTTCCTCTTTAACTCCTTGTGTGTCAGGCTTCCAGACAGTTTGATTTTCTGACAGTTCTAGTTATTTTTTTAAATTTGTTATTGTCTCTTTTGGTTGTGTGAAGAGGCAGAGTGTATCTACTTATTCCTCCACTTGGTGAGAATTGTAAACTCTATGTACTTATTCCTTGGAAATACCACCATTTTCCTCACTTTCAATTCTTTCTGTGAATACTGTAACTTTACCAGTTTATGGCTGGTTACAAAAACCAACAGCTTTTTTCTGAGGAAAGGAGAGGAATTTTTCTGAGAAGAGATTATGGCGACTTATAGCTTTCATGACTCAATACGAAAAATCAGCTCAGAATGCAGTTTCATGTCCCATGTCAAGACAAACAGCAAAACAACTAAAAATTTAATGTAGAGATCCTGGAAATGGGAACACCATAGAATTTCTAAAATAAGCTTTCTATATATCCCCAACTGATTTAAATTATACATATATGAGGTAGAAGTGAAATACTCCATTTTTTAAAAAAATTAGATCCAACAGAGACTTGAGAACCGGCTACAGCTGTGTAAGTTTCTCCATGTACATGCAGATGAACTGATGGAGAATTAAAGACTTAGAGGCATAATACTATGGACTGAGTATTTGTTGAAGACCTAATATCTAATGTAACAGAGTTTGGGGTTTGGACATTTGGGAGGTAATTCGGTTTACGTGAGGTCATGAGGGTGAAGCCTTCATAATAAAATTAGTAGCATCATTACAAGAGGAGCAAGTGGCCAGAATACTCTCACTAGTATGTGAGGATGTAGCAAGAAAGCTTCCAGCCTCCAGAACCATGAGAAATAGATTTCTGTTGTTTAAAACACAACATATATATTATTTGTTACAGTAGCCCAAGCTTATTAAGACACATGAGATGTCTTATCAAAAATCTTGGATGGTGTAACTCAGTGGATTGAGCACAAGCCTGTGAAGCAAATGGTTGCTGGTTCGATTCCCCGTCAGGGCACACGCCTGGGTTGCAGACCAGGTCCCTAGTAGGGAACACATGATAGGCAACCACATATTGGTGTTTCTCTCCCTCTCTTTCTCCTTCCCTTCCCCTCTCTCTAAACATAAATAGATAAAACATTTAAAAAATCTCCCACAACTTTGCTTCACCACTAAACACACATAAATCAATCACCTTATAACAATTAGGACTAAAACTAAAGAAGAATATATAAACAGAACAGAGATATCAGTGACAGATATTATGCAGGAGATCATCTTATAGTTAATTCAAGGATACCCTCAGAAAAATAATAAAGAATCCAAAGCTGCTGCATTACACTCTCTAAAATGAGCAATTATCAAGCAAAAGTTATTCAATGTGCAAAAAACAAAAAGTATATGCATATTTTCTCTTATTTCTTCATTTGTTTACACAGCAAAATTATTCAAAGTAAAAATTACAGCACAACATTGCTGGGTTTTTAACACATTTGATGGAAATATATGTGACGGTAACAGTACGAGGATTAGGACAAAGCAGAGTTGTGCTGGATAGAATTGCTGTAATTCACTAGAACTAAGAGAATATTAATCTAAAATAAACTATATAACTAAATCAATGTTATATATTACAATCCCTGGATGAAATGCTAAAAAATACTCAAAGATATAGTTTAAAGTGCAACAGAGGAAATACAATGGTATACTAAAAATATTTATTTAACACAAAATAAAGCAGTAAAAGGAATAAAAATAAGAATAAAAGGATATGAGTCATGTCGGAAACAAACAAAATAGGCAAATTTATTGCAACAATTATCATAGAAGGTCTGTCCAGAAGGTATCCAGCCATGTAATAAGAAAAACAGATCCATTTATTGAAGAAGATACAAGATACAAGAAACATTGTACATAGGACAATAACATCCCAGTTCCCTTCAAGGTAGGCACGTTAGAACTTTACACGGTTCTCCTAATCACCATCAGCTGCCCTGTTGTATTTTCCTGAATCTCATTGATGGTCTAAAATCTCTTCCCTTTCAAAGGTGGTTTTGGTTTTGGGAGAAGTCAGAAGTTGCAAAGTACCAGATCTGGGCTTTAGTGGTACTGAGTCACCTGGGTGACTTGATGTTTCACTAAAAACCTCTGTACCAGATGTGATGCATGAGCAAATGTGTTTTCATGATGAAGCTGCAAACACCAGTTGCCCATAGCTGTAGGCTTCTGAATCATCCAGTAGTTTCCACAGAAGAATGTTCAAGCTCAATGCAAAATTTGACGCAGATTCATTGCTCTACTCACTCAGTTGTCTATTTTTAATACATTGGCAACACAGTACACATGCGCACTCAACTGTGCCTACTGCCCCCATTGACTGGTACAGTGAAGTTGTCATTATTCATACATGTGCATTGCAGTCCACTTTCCTTGGCTACCAAATTCTATTGAGATCACCCAAACTGTTCTCATTATACTAACAAGGGCTGGACTTTTCCCGGACAGACCTCATATATCTCGAATGTAAATATACTGGATACTCCAAATAAAAGGCAGACATTGTGGAACTAAATAAAAATGTCAAGATACAAGTCTAGACTATATAACAGAAAAGCAATTTAATTGTAATATAAACATATAGGTTAAGAATAGAGGCAAAGAAAAGATACATGAAACAATCCATCAGTAACAATAAAAACTACGGCAGAAAGAGACTTGGCTCTGGGTGATGAGCATACCATGTAGTATGCAGATGAGTGTTATAAGGTTCTACACTTGAAGCCTGTATGGTTTCATTAACCAATGTCACCTAGATAAATTCAATTAAAGATAATATAAAATCCTTTTCAATTTTCAAAACAAAAAACTGGGCTGATGTATCAATATCAGACAATATCAGTACCAGACAATATAGACTTTGAGACGTGAATATTTCTACATATAATGACAGATATTTCATAAGGACAATAAAACAACAGAGACCCCAATTGATGCAGTGAATAAGACAGAGTTTTCATATGTAAATCTAGAGAAATATGGGAAATTAAACATTATTAACTAAGTTGACTGAATTGATATCATAGCTGTAACATAATACACATTCTTCAAGTACCCCTAGAACACTCTCTGGGATAGACTGTATGATAAGCCTTCACAAAAACTTTCAGAAAACTTCTTTAAATGTTAAAATTAAACAAAGTATGTTTATGTTCTCTGAGCACAATGCAATTAAATTAGAAGTCAATCACAACAAATATGGAAATCAAAATGTGAAAATTAAGCAGCATACTTCTAAATATCATGTGTCAAAAAAGAAATCATATGACAAATTATGAAAGATGCTTGGAAAAATTAAAATGCAATTCTAAATGCATGGGATAAAAACAGCTAAAGCAGCATTTATAAGGAAACTACATAGCTTAATGCTTACACTAAAAAAGAAAAAGCCAAAAATCAGTATTCTATGCTAATATTAAGAAGTTATAAAAAGAATAGGTAATTAAAAATAAAAATTAGAAAGTGGAAAGTAATGTAGATAAGATAGAAAACTAATGAAATAAAACAAAAAATATTACAAAATTTTTTGCTTCTACAAATTAATGAGCATTTAGTCAAAGAACAAAGAATAATAAAAAGTAACTTACCAAAATCAGAAATGAAAGAGATATCAATACTGATTGGATAGAAAATTTTAAAAAACCATAAGAAAAAACTATGAACAGCTTTATGCCAACAAATATAATACCTATATGAAGTAGAGGGTCACTTAGGAAGATACAAAAGAAATCCCAAATTGACTCAAGATAAAATCAAAATGTAGATAGGTATCTATCATCTACCAGAATTTAGTGAGTAGTTCAAAATTGTACAGTTAAGTCTTGGCACATAAGACTTCACTGGTAAAATCAACAAATACTTAAAAAAGAAATAATAACATTCATATTCATAATAGTTTTCAGAAAATGGAGAAGTGGAGAAAACATCCCAACTCCTATTAGAGCAATATTACCCAATACCAAAGCCTGAAAAAATACTGCAAAAAAAATTCCGCAAAAAAAAAAGAAAGAAAACTGAAGAAATTTTCTCAAAACATAAGCAAAATACTAGACGCAAAAAACCCTAAGCAAAATACTAGACAACAAAATCTAACCACACATAGAAAGGATTACAAATCAGAATAAAGTGAGGTTTATCCCAGAAATGCAACTTGGATTAACATTTAAAAATAAATGTATATAGTACATCATATCAAAAGATAAAGACAGAAACTATATGATAATCTTTATAGATACAGAAAAAGTATTTTACAAAACTTAGCACCCATTCATGATAATAAAATCTCTCAGCACTAAGAAATAAAAGCATACTCTATCTGATGAAGGGGCTCAATTAAAAAATCAATAGCTGATCAATATTTTCTGGAAACTGTGTTGGAATTGGAGATTGAAAATAAAGGGGTGATCCAATTATTCTAAAACAAGGTAGTGATTATACAATAGTTGTTTAACCTTGTGAATTTCCTGAAATTCATTGCCTTGTAAACTTAAAATTGTGATTTTTTTTTTAGCTGAATGTACATTATACTTCAATTACCCTGTAAACAAAATGGTACTTAGAACAGTTGTTGATAGGCTTTTTACACACACTATTTAGAATAATGTTTGGTGATTTTACCATTCTTTCACATAAGTAGAAATAAAACTACTAAAAATGATGATATTTGGATGAGTTAATTTAGATTCTCTCTTGCCTCATATGTACACTTATGTTGACAGAAAAGATCAGCTCAAAACTAAAAATACTTTACATAAAAAATAGATTCAGAAGCTTAGTCATTAATGCTTCCAAGTTACATTTATTTTTGTTTCTTTTTTCCCTTACAGCTGCAGTTCACACTAAATATAGATATTGAGCTAAATTCTTTTCTCTAGCGCCTTCTTTAGTTATTGCATCTGCCTCCAGTGAAAATTAATATGAATCATACTCCAAGTGCCTGAAAGAAAAATATATTTTCCTAGAATCAATATATCTTTTTTAAAAAAGAAAACTTCAAACACTGCCTGAACAGAATGAAATCAAAAGCTAAACCTCCCTCAAATGGAAATTATTTTTAATAAGAAAAAGAGTGACTACTAAATAAAAATTCACATGATCAAAGATTGCTTCCTTACACTTGTTCCCTCCAAAAAATAATGTGATGTGAGTGTCCATACAATATAAGTGTACAACATCCTGATGAGTTTTCTTTACATAAAAGTGAGGGTGTTTAAACCCAACTTGACACCCATATTATGTAATTTGCCCAAGTTAGATCATTTATATTTCAGCATTTCAACAATAGTGAGGGTCCATTTTCAGGTATGTCCTAAGTACTTGACTCCAGTCACTAACAAGCAAAATGACTCACCTTTCTATGTGTGAAACTAAGATTTTACCTGAGTCTATATTTAGCGAATAATGTAAGGGCCACAAAAGTTACATCTATAATAACAAAAATATGCATCCAGTATCCACAAGCTCAGCCTTATGTGAATTTATTACATTATTACATTTTTACTCATACCAATTGAGGTGACTGATAGGAAGTCCACAGTGAGTCTTCTTCGTGGAGTCAAGGAATAATCTCATGATCAGAGGAAATGAAAGACAAATGAAGATGATTACTGTCTTGACAATTAATAGAAATATCAGCTGGATTATTTTTCTTATTTATAACAATTAACTAACATTTACACCCCAAATCAAACCACATTTATGTGGCATAAGTACAAAAATAAACAAACAAAACCCTCCAAATGTGCTTTTTAATCAAAATAAAGTACAGTCCCTGGCAACATACAGCTCACCTAAAGAATGAAGACACTGTCACCGTACCCAGGAAACAAACAAGTGGTGAGAACATTGTGTATCCTTAGAGCATGTAGCTTGTCCCACACTAACCCCTGCCAAGGGTCATCACTGCCATCCTCCATGCTCCCCCATGCCCACCGTCCACACTATACTCAGAGGCAGAGCTCCTCCAAACAAGAACTGGTATTTACTGCCAGAAACAAGAGATGCTTATTGTGGCTAAGGAAATACATTAAGTTACAGCTAACCTTTATTTGACATCCTAAAATAGACATGCTAATAGAAAATAATCAAAGATCGAACAAATTTAAAAGAATCCAGCTACTGAAGAAGGGCATCAAATCCACCGGAAAACAATTAAATAGTGAAGAACAAATAGAAGACAGTGAAGAACAATTTAAAATCCTAGAGAAGACATAGCTACAGAAATTAAATTTTGCTAAATTGAATTTTATATAACAATATGCTGTTATATGAAAAGGAAATAATCCGAGGTGTTAGAAATTAAAGGCATAATTGCCAGAATTTAAAAAGAAAAAAAGCTAAAATAATAGTTAAAAACATGCCTCTAAGATTAAATTAGTGGACATAAGTATTTAACTGAGGAATTCTTCCAGAAATCAGTGCATATAAATACATACAAATTATTAAAGGATATTTTAGAAATTCACAGGCTAGGTCCGTAGCCTCCGCAATCCAGCAGCAATTCTAAAGAGAACAGAGGGAACTAGAAAGAAGACATCTGAAGATAGTGATAAATAGAAATGATTCTGAATCAAAAGAGACATTCTGTCCAATATTGAATGCAGCAAGTATCTGAGCCATAACAAAAGATCGCAGCAGTACATATACACACATACAGATGTGTATATGTTTGTGTGTGTGTATGTTTGTATGTGTGTATATGTACTTCTGCGATATTTTATTATGTGATCATAGTCACTCTATGAAATCAGTCCTTTTGTTTGTTTATTTTTGTATACACTTTCATGTGTTACTAAATATTCTAACAGAATGTTTCATGATCTGTGGCTAAGGCTGCCTGTGCCTAAAGTAAAAACTTCACTTTCTATTCCTCGGTGATGCTCCCATATCTCTGCTACCTCAGCAAGTATCCTGGCTGTTGGAGAACTGTCTAAATCTAGGCAACTGTCAACTGGCTAACATCAACTGATGGATAATTAGGTGCACTTAGAAACTGGTTCAACAATCACTAAGAGTAATTGAGGAAAATTGATTTTCTCATGATAAAATAGAAATATGATTTTTTTGCTCAAAGTATTGGATATTTAGCATACATTTGCCATCTGAAGATTTTTGAACTATATAATTTCTTAAGAAATATAGTACAATATTACTTATTTTATTATTATAATTTCAATAACTGTCTTTTTTGACTTAGCAATTCCACTGCCGGGAATATACCCTACCAAGCCCAAAACAGAAATTCAAAAGAACTTATGAATTCCTACGTTCATAGCAGCACTCTTTACAATAGCCAAGTTTTGGAAACACCCAAAGTGCCCATCAGTAGATGAATGAATTAAAAAACTGTGGCTTATTTACAAAAAGGAATACTACACAGCAGAAAAAAATAGAAAGAAATTCCTACCCTTTGTGAGAGCATAGATGAAACTAGAGACAATTATGCTAAGTGAAGTAAGCCAGTTGGTGAGATACAAATACCAAATTATCTCACCTGTAAGTGGAATGTGATGAACAAAATAAACTAATGAGCAAAACAAAACCAGAGACATGGAAACAGGGAACAGATTGACAGCTGTCAGAGGAAAGGGAAAAGGGGGGAAATGGTGGAAAGAAGGGGGAGTAGTCAAAGAACATGTATGAATGACCCATGGACATGGACAATGGTGTGCGGATGCACTGTAGATGCAGGGATGAGCTGGATGGGGGAGGGCAAAGGGGGAAAAGTTGGGACAATTGTAATAGAATAAAAAAGAATTAAAAAGAAATAAATAAATGACTGTCCTTTTTCACTCCATGAAAGTGTGAGACTTCAATTGATGTAAAGCAAAACTCTGTATTATCTGTTTTTTTTAATTTTGTTTGTTTTAAAATTTAGTCATCCTAGTTTTAGTCATATTTTAGGATAGTATTAATATGAATTTTACAAATTTTAGTGATGCGAAGCATCTTTTCATGTGCTTATATGCCATCTGTATACATTATTTTGTCACATCTGTGTGAAACTTTTGCTTATTTTAAATTAGTTTGTTTACTATTTATTAAATTTTTAGAGTTCTTTATGCATTCTAGATAGAAAACTTTTATCAGAAATACAATTTTAAAACATTTTTCTAACCTGTGGTTTTACTTTTTTCACTATTCATAGTGTCTTTTGAAGAACAGAAGTTCTTTATTTCGATGAAGTACAATCTTTAATTTTTAATGGATCATACTTTTGGTGCTATATCTTAAATATCCTTGCCTAACCAAGATCACGAACATTTTTTCTATGTTTTCTTCAAAAAATTTTAAAGCTTTAGAGATTACACTTTGTTGTATGATCTATTTTAGAAGTTTGATGTGACGCTGAGTGAAACATTAATATTTTGAAAGATGTTAATATTTTCCAGTAAAAACATTATCCCATATATTGTCAACTGTAAAATTTCAGCTGACATTGGTGGTCAATCACTTTCAAGTGATTGATGACCGTACAGAGGCATAGAGTAGAGCTGCAATTTACACTCATGCTGTTGT
The DNA here is from genome assembly GCF_014824575.4 of Sturnira hondurensis. NCBI lineage: Eukaryota > Metazoa > Chordata > Mammalia > Chiroptera > Phyllostomidae > Sturnira > Sturnira hondurensis. The sequence continues at coordinate 33,279,787 of NW_028076767.1, forward strand.
GTGGCAAAATATTCTTCAGAGACAAGTAGTAAATAACTAAGGCTACTTTCTTATTGTTATTTTAAAGAACTACCACTGAGGGAATGATCAATCATTTACCAGTTATTTTTTCGTGTAAAACATAAGTAGTATTGACTCTAAAATTTTGAGTAATGAATTAGAAAAGTTAAGATTGATGGTTCTGAGAGGTAAATATAGTACCATTGCAATAACAGTGGGATTTAAAGATTTCTTTTTTCATATCTGCAACTATGACACAGTCTCACATAGTAGCATCTGACGATAGTTCACTGGAAAGGGGAGAGACAATTCTCAGGCAACAATACTGCCACCTCTGCAACTTGACTTGCCAGTTGGATTATTTTATTATATATAATGAACAAATCTTTGTTCAAATTTAACTTCACTAAATTAAGTTACAAATGTAATCAACATCTTTGAATTACAATAGAATATCCCTAATTATTTCTTTTGAATCCATACAATTATGCAAAACTGAAAGTTGTTGAGGAAAAAAAGTGTTTTAATGGATGCTTTATTTCTCAGATTTGCAGGTGGAAGTCAGAGATGAAATATATTAATATAGACTTTCCTGATTCTTTGCAGCTTATGTAATTTATTTTCTAATCAACTATGTGCAACATGGAAGAAAAAAAGCAACCATATACTGTTTGCCCAGCTGTTATAAGTCTAGACATTAATACTGGAAGCATATGCCTAAAGGGGAAAAATAAACAAGGTAGTATGTAGCATTTGTCTCATTCTTTTGATGAGTTTTTTCCTCTGAGATTACTTTATTCCAGATTTTATATACTTGATATTTAACTTGTTTCTCCTTAAAACTCCCCTAATTCAAAACTAATTTGATTTTTATATAAGCATGTACCATCATATAACTTGGATAAGGCCTTTGACTTATTTTATTAATACTTTATAGTATTTTTCTTTTTTTCCTGTAATGTCACCCAAACATTTCTCTCCTTTGTTTGTGTTTTGTTGTTGCTGTATTGCAACATAGTGCACACATACCCACACCACACTTCACTCCACTTTGCTCCACAACCAAATGAAAGTAAAAATGAAATGAAAGTCAGTCTATGAAATCAGTCCATGTATAAAAAGATTAGATGTATGATTTCTTTTATCTAAAGCTCAGGAACAAGCAAATTAATCTATAGTAATAGAAATTAAACAAGCAAACTCCAAAATGCAAATAAACATATTGCCTGGAAATGGACTGACAGAAGTTGTTAGACATGATCAGAAAATATTTTTTTCTTGTTTTGTGTGTATACGTTTGCCAGATCCATTTACTCTGTAAGTAAATCAATACATGTAAAATGTATCTACATTTCAAAAGGGGGGAAAAAAGGAAGACCAGAGCAACATTTCTAAATCTTATTTTTTTACTATTACCTCCATAAGTAGCAATTTTGGAGTTTTTCCCTAATTGCCCTTGCCCCATGAAATGTTAATATCATAGATATATCTATTTTTATATTTTCCACATATCTGCACATTATACATAATGTGAGGAGATATTTTTACTCCCTTCACAATGATTCATTTTCACTTGCTTGGGACGACTTCACCCGGCTGAGATGCCCGCACTGGAGCTAGATGCTCTGGAGCAACACTCAGAGCCGTGAAGGCCAAAGGTGGCCATTAATTCCTTTTAAATAGGGAAAAGGGAAAGGATTCACAGGAACTAGTATAAAGGACAGGCTGACATGGACCAGATGGGCAAGGGGAGAGAATTTCAGGGGAAAAGGGTAATGACTCACAGGAATGAGTATAGAGGACACATGGAAAAAACTAAGGCCGGGGGGCGGGGGTGGGGTGGGAGGGAGGTGGGGAACAGTGGGAGGGAGGTGGGGAACACTGGGAGGGTGGGCTGGGATGAAAGGATAGACAGAAAACTGTACTTGAACAGTAATTAAATAAATAAATAATAAAATAAACATGTAAGAGGTTATGCAACCATTTTTGGAGAAATACAGCAAAAAACTTCAAATAAGGGTTAAGAGTTAAATGAAAGAAGTGTGTCCTGTCAAATAAATTCATGCAAATATCTCCTAAAAATAAACTGATATTTAAAATTTAGTTATACTTCCCTTACTCCAGGAACCCAAATGAGAGACTGGCTCAATAACTAAAGTACTTAGTGAGGAATAAAATTAATTTTCTTGGAAAGTTGAAGTAAGAAAAGTGAGTATGTATTTAAAGTACCATTTAAAATTTAAGGACAAATATTAAACATCGCTGCATAAACATTGCTGAACCAAAAAATACTTTATTCATTAATAGGCATCTGTATTATAGAAACATTCCAAACAGTTTAAAACTGATTGATGATTTTGCATCAGAAATGATACCTCAAGCAAAGTGGAAACAAAATTTTGTAATTTTGAAATATAAAAAATTGCTTCATTAATTTATTTCAACAGGTATCTATATACCCTTAATTTTTCCCCTTCCCCCATTGTAAATCTTCCTTAAAAATACAAATTAAGAAGTTCTTGCTGCTTTTAAATTTTTAGAATTGGATGTATTCCACCTATATAAATGAAGTTTTCCTCTTACCATTTGTTCACAATAAATAGCTTTAGCAACTCAGTGGTCATCAGAGTTTTAATTAAATATTTAGTCCATATTAGTCTTATATTATTTGGATTTTACATGACTGGCAAAGCTATTCTTTAATGTTGTAAGCTATATCATGCTGGTATGTCAGGCAAATGAGTGTTTGATGGGGTGTGCTAATGTGAGCTAAAAATAGAACCCCATCTGTTCACCTTTCAAACTATACTGCAGCAGTACATTGCGTTTGGGTACCACATAACTTAGTGAAACACTAATAAAAATTTGATTATTTTTATATATCTTTAAGAGTGAAAACAGGATACTTTTAAGACATAACAATTTATGTATGATTTCATGGAATGCAACAAACGTGTGCATTTGTTAAGATAAATCAAACATAAATAAATGTAAAATATCCAGTGACTAAGTGAAAGAAAAATAAGACACTTAAGAATGTACACCATACACTTTTGATCATGTCTTCCAGATGCTAGAACTATAGATTTTAAAATAAGTTTATAGCCATATATTGAATTGGCTAAAAAGTCCATTTAGGGTTTTCTTTTATTTTTGTTTGTAAAATAAAACACATTTTTTTATTTTCAGCAATAACTTTATTGATTTGGATATTTTTAGTATGTTAGATACCTCCTGCATAGTATAACATTGATACAAGATAATTGTGACCTGCATAAGTCACAATTAATGTTTCGATTTGATTGCCATCAACTTCAACTTGTCTACCTGACTGTGGAGCATTGTCCAGTGAGAAATCTCCAGTATGAAACTTCACAAGACACTTTCACATGTCTGATCAGTCACAGCACCTTCTCCCTACACTGCACAAATCTTCTTTTGCATTTCAGTTGTGTTTTACCTGATATAATAAAGCAAAATATGCTGAAACTGTTGCTTATTTTCTTCCACTTTCAATATCAAATTGGCTACATAAAATGCAACAATTTTGATAATTTTTTAAATGTACGCTGGTAACACAGCTGTCATAATATAATCTAACAAAATTGCTTTGAATGAATGTTAAAGACAAGTAAGCACTACTAGAGCCATCTTATAGGAAAAATCAAATAAACTTATTAGCTAACCCAATATTTTTCACATATAGAATAATGTATCTATTGGCAAATGCATATCATTGCTTATGACTTATAATGCTATGGCTGAGTAAAGCAAACCCTATTACTTCATTGTTTTACTGTTGTCGTCTTCATATATCCTAATGCATCAAAACTGTTCATTAATGTTTTCTATGCTTAAATATTCTTGTTGGGCTTTACTAAGTAAAATACCCAAATGAAAAATAAAATGTTCTTGCAAACCCATTGTGTTGTTTGATGTAATTCAACAATGCACCTCTGTTAAAAGTATTTTAAAATTAACATTCAATATTTAGTATTTGCTGTAGATATTTTATTATACCATGATGAAGAGACAATAAGCTCAAATAGACATAATCCTTTTATCCATTTATATGATCCAGTTTTGATAGCTTTTTTGAAAAACTTCTGCAATTATTAGTGTATTAGCATCATCCAAAACTCAGATGTTCATTTCCTCTTGTCCTTTGCTGGGATTGTATCCTAAGAACCCTAAAACACCAATCCCAAAGAACCTATGCACCCCAATGTTCATAGCAGCACAATTTACAATAGCCAAGAGTTGGAAGCAACCTAGGTGCCCGTCAGTAAATGAATGGATCAAAAAACTATGGTACATATACACAATGGAATTTTAGGCTGCAGAAAGAAAGAAGGCGCTCCTACCTTTTGCAACAACATGGATGGAACTGGAAAGCATTATGCTGAGTGAAATAAGCCAGGTATTGAAGGACGAATACCATATGATCTCACCTCTAACAGGAAGCTAAACAACAAAGCAAACAAGCAAGCAAAATATAACCAAAGACACTGAAATAGAGAACAGGCTGACAGTGACCAGAGGGGAGAGGGGAGGGAATTTCAGGGGAAATAAGGGAGGGATTTAGAGGAACCTATATAAAGGATACATGGACAACAACTGAGAAGGGTGGAAATGGGAGGGAGGGCGGAGGATGGGGGGTGGGATGGGATGGGAGTAATAGACAGAAAACTATACTTGAAAAATAATTAAATAAAAAAATTGAAAAAAACAAAAACAAAACTCAGATGTTCAATATTCCTCCTGAAATTAAGTAAACAAATACAAATGGAAAGATCCAAGTCAAAATTATTTCACAGAACAGCACTCCATCATAAAAGTATGTAAAATTACAAGAAAATTACTGAGACCACACTATAATTTTTAGTATATGCCATTCAATCTTTGAAGAACAGTGATTTTTTATTTATATCAAATATAGTATTTGATGCAATTTATATGCAGAGATAGGTAGAAAGATATAGATGAGAGACGATAGATAGATAGATAGATGAAAAATAAAGATAGACATAGTCTCTTGAAGCAGAATTATTTTCTTATACAGTGATGACTACATTTATCTTTGACAAGAATCGGTATACTTGTGTGTTCTAGATTCTTTCCTTTTGATTTCTTATTGATTCATACACAGATGTTTTTGTCAAAACCAAAATGACCTGAGATGCAATTGCACAAAATGTTGTTGGAAAATGTCTGCTCTCTAGTAATGGAAAGATTTTTTGTTTTTGCTTTTTCAGAGGTGCAACTTTTTTTTGTTTTTTGTTTTTCATAGATTTTATTTATTTATCTTTAGAGGCAAAGGGAATGAGAGAGAGAGAGAAATATCAATGTATGGTTGCCTCTGCCGAGGACACACAATGTATTGGGTTGTCCCCTGCCGGGACCTGGCCTGCAACCCAAGCATGTGCCCTGATTGGGAATCAAACCAAGATCCTCTAGTTCACAGGCCCATGCTCAATCCACTGAGCTACACCAGCCAGGGCTTTAGTAGTGGAAAGATTTTGAATCATCTGCTGTTAGATGATGTTTCTGTCTTACATTTCCCCGTTTCTCTTTCCACATTGCTTTGAGGATGCAACTTGGTTTCTACTTTCTTACCTAAACCACTGGTCTAATGACTCAAGTGAACTATTATACTTGGTTTGACAGAGTGCCCATATAATTTATTACCCAAAACAGGGTCATTTTAAAAAGTGAAATTGGATGCTAGTATTAAATATATTGAAAAATAGAAGCTTTAATCATAACTGCCATGAGAAAACTTGGATGAGTGCTCAATTGAAGTTATGATCATACTAGACAAAGATTTCTGGTATCTGTCCTTCATCTTTATATAGTGATGCCATGTGGACCTAATACTTCTCACTTGCCTCAGGGGTGAACTGACTAATGCATCTTTAATTTTATGTGTCCATCAGGAAAGAAGAAGATGTGACTTCTCAAATTAATAGTCATCTATATGTTTCTGCTTTGTCTTATGAGATCTTCAGGTCAACTTTCCCTCTAAATAGGTCATGTCCTGTGCTCTGATGTAGACTGCTCAACAAGGCTTCAGCTCACTTTAACACTTTAGGACTCATCTCTTCACCTCTGGAACTTTGACGAAACAGTAGAGAAATTTAAGTAAAATGTAATAAAATTGTAAACAAACCAAGATGAAAGTGATTAGATGCTTGAATGAACAATCTCTTTGAATATAATTCTTGGCAAGAGCAGATAAACATTTAGAAAGGATTTCTGCTGTTGTAGGAATACCAATATTTCAAGGCGATGAATTTTGAAATTAAAGCCATAAAAGTAAATAATTTGGGGTCTAATGTTTTATAAAACAGAATACAAACAGCTAAGACTTTATGAGCAAAGAAGAGGGGGATTCAGACAAATATTTCTGACTGGCTGGATATATTATTACATAATCATAGCACTCTGCAAAACGTAATAAAACAAACAATAATATATTTGTTAAAGTAAAGACTTTTGGGTAAGAGAACTAATAGAGAAAATATGAAAGTGAATAAAAGAACAGATTGTTTTTAAAGGATTATAACAAAATACAATTTAACATTTGATGCACACATTTGTGTTTTGTTAATTATAAAGCACAGGACTTAAGCTAGTTTCATGAAAATATATATTTATAATCACTTTGAGGTAGGCATATATTACATATTTACAGCTCTTGTATAAAACTTTTAAACATAAGGAACTTGTATTTTTTTACTCCTATCTTACTCTTGAGATATCTAGACACACATAGGGCCACACAGGCTACTTGGTAAGCGGTGCTTAATGACAGGCCAAATGTCAATTGCAGTGCCATCTTGTGATAATAAATATCAAAGTAAGAGGGTTAAATATTCTGTATTGTGTTTTCCATTTACTAAAAATTCAGAAGCTCTTTTCTCAAAAGTAAAAGAATGTCAATCGGATATGACTCAGGTTATTTGAGATGCTGTTCTTTGACGTGAATCTACCACCTTATCAATATTTTCCTGGACTCAGCCATTCTTCCATTTTACTGGGCATGTCTTGTCTTATTTCCTCAAATAAGCCTACATTTGCTTTCAAATTTCTGTGCCTCATTTTCTTCCACCTATTAGGTGTCAGCCATGCAGCACAACCCAGCCAATGTACTGTCATTTTAAAAATGTTATCTTGTATCATTCTATTCTTCCATTATTTTGACAAGAACACTTAGAAGTGAGAATCAGATGACTCTACTAAGGAGTTTTTTTAAGGGAACACTATCTTTACACAAATTTTATTGTATAGGAAAGAATATGTTTATTTAAGTAATCACTTATATCATTTAGAGCATTTCAATCAGCATTAAGGATAAATTGTGTTTTTAAAGACAACCCATTAGCTAAACAAGATCTAACAGTAAAAACTTAACAGTCCATTTACTACATAGAGATTATTTTCTAATAGATAATTTATTTAAAAGGAAAACGTTTCAGTGAAAAAGAAGTGTGTATATATATATATACACATATATATATATATGAAACTCCTGCTGTATACAGATATAATTTAATGAACAAACCTATACATGCATATATACATTCTCATTTCATCTAATTAAATGGAACGTCTCATATGCTATAACATTTTTATGCTTTTGTTTTCTTCTTCCCTGAAGCCCTGAATTACTACTTTCTACCTTGATTAAAACAGTGGGTAGCAATAAAAATCAAAGTTAAATAATTTGTGCTTATTTTGCAGTTGGACAACATGTCTATTAATTGATGTTATGGCTTCTTATCCAACGTGAAGAGATAGATTACTGAATAGAATTAAATAGTTCTGAATCTGAGTTCTAGCAAATCTACTGGTATGTAAATCCAAGAAACTGATATTTTGTATGTTTTAATTGAAGGGAAATAACCTTTTATATCATAAAGAGCCAATTAGCCTTTTAGCAAAACTGTATTGGTACACTGTTCAGCAAAATATTTGCCATTGAGTGGTATTATACATTGTTGCATATTATATTAAATGTTTTGAACATTTAGTCCAAATATGTGTGTAAGTGTATATTACATGTTTAATGTGACTATAATCATGTAAATACTCTTGTGCATACATGCAACATGTGTTTTCATGCATGTATATGGAATGCATGTGTGTGAGTACACATGATGTGCTACAGTTATATTTTGTCATCCCGGTATAGGGCACACTATGAGATAGAAAGTTTCATTTTTGAATCCATTAATCATCTGTTTAATAATGCTTTTTCTGTATTCACTTAATTAACAGATCTAATCTTATATTGGAAATCAGAGATCTGGACTTTTTATACAGAGTTTTCAGAACTTACTACATAACATTTCATGAGTCATTTAACTGTTCTGTGCCTCATATTATGCATCACAAAATAAGTTTATAGTAAATGTATAAAGTTGATTATTCAATTTTGAATATTTATGATTTTCCTACAGCAAAAATAAATTCCTTTCAATTCTTCATTACAATGAATTTTTCCAGAGCATATTAGAAAATGTTCCTCTGTAATCATCAGCATAGAAACTAAAATTAGAAATTTTCTTAGGGGAAATAAGAAAAGGGGATCCCACCACTTCCTCCAAACAGAGTTTAGCTACCAGCTTTATTATTTACTTCTTTGCATGACCAAAATTTCTCTCAACATTCCCAATTTTACCATAGTGCAATATGTCAACAGAAGGAAAAGCATTATAAAAAATTTTAGTGCCTTTCATTGTTTAAACAAAATTGAATTTATGAGTTTAATGTAAGTATATATTTTTCATTTTTATTTTTGTAAGTATATACACTTTTTAAAAGCAGGGGTTATAATATATTACATTTACTCAGTGTGTGCTATGTGAAAGTTGCTATGTTAGACATGAGTCAATTTCACTTAATTCTCAGAAAAGCCCTATGAAATTGATTATGTTATAGAACCTGGTAACAGACTTGAACTCTGAAAAAGTAGCACTTCTAGTATAAAAGAACTTTTTTTGAATCTCATAAAATTATGGATCAAGAAAATCTTCATCCACTTCCCTGCCTCTAGGCTTGACTGTACATAAAACACCTCAGAAAAATTAAAATGTATCATTTTTTGAAAACCTTCAGGGAAGGTAATTAACCTTCCTCCTTTAAAACTTAAGGAAGTTTTACTGTCAGAGAATTTATTTTCTATCTAATCTTGATTCTCTTTTACTCTAAAAGTACAAATCTTCCAACCTTTATAGAAATTATATACCATTAACATATTCACCTGATAAATTGTTATAGATGATAAGTTTTAAATACTGATGCAGAGACTGTTAATTGTGAAATTGGCAACACTGTCTTGACTTAAGCTAGTGGCAAAGATAGTTCATTAATGAAAGTGACATTAGAGAATTTAAAATCCCGGTAAAGCGTTATAGATACGTCAGCTTGTTGTAGTAAGGCAAACAGAGAAGGTAATAATTATGACATCTGTTTCTCCAAATAAATGATCAGAATAGATAGGAAGTGGGGAAGAAAACTAAGAGAGAGGCCCAATGGCACAGGACAACCTTCGGAAGTCAGGATATGAAATCCATTGTGAAGGATCTCCAACAGGGAAATGACAGTCTTCTTTCTTATCTCCCTCTTATTACTGTCCCAGTTATATTGTTTTGTTGAATTTTTATTTCTTTTTGTTCTTTCTATTTGTATGTTTTTAGGAACAATTACTACCTGAGCCTCTATTATTCCATTCTGTCCCTTGTTTAGCCATTTCTGGAAAGAAACAATTTTCTCTAAGTTTGGCATAAGCAGTAGGAGGGGTTACAAAAAAAAGGTGGGTAAAAGGTGGATAATTTTTGTTTGTTTTACTGCATGTGACTATGTGTAAGTCACCTGTTCCCTTTAATATTCTTAAAATGCATTCTATTTCAGTTATGAGAAAGCGTTATATTCCTATATTTTAATAAAAATGTAGTATCTTTAAAAATATCCCATATAAGTTTTACCTAAAGTGAGGATTAAGTGATTATATGTAATTTGTACATTTAGCTATAGTTTTCCAATAAAACTAAAAAACAAGGAAGAATAAAAATAATAAAAAATAAATAAAACCTAAATTGAAGAGAAAAATTAAAAATTATATCTCTGTTAAAGTGGAGGAAAAACTTCTAAAAATTTAAAGCATAAAATAATTAACACAAAGAATGTCAAAACCTAAATGCTATAGTAATAAAATTGTACCTGGGTAACACTTTACAGATTTTCTTTGAGTATCTACAACAAAAAGAATGAAAATAATTGACTTATGTGTTACACTTAACTTGGATTAGGAACAATAAAACAAAATGAGAGAATTAAATGATTAAATATATTTCCTTAAAATATAAGAAAAACAATTGAAAGGAAACAAGGTGTGCCATCTTGGACATCTGAACTTGGGAGGTCATGGCAATGGCCCACTCCAGACAGACAACTTCTTTAGTGAAAGATTGTAAGCCAGTCCTGTCCATTGTTCTTGTACATCTAGATTAACACGCCTTTGAAATGCCAGAAGTAAGACTTCTATAGGGTATAATAACCCCCAAAAGAGTACATAATCTTGTTAACTATCCTGCAATCTATTCCCACTTTGATTCACATTCCCTCATTAATTTCAAATGCAAAAAAAGAAGCTACAAAACTGTTATTCTCTAGAGCATTTGTTGTCAGTTTGGCTCAGATTTGAACATTTCTTATATTAACAGATCATACATTTCATAAAATCTATAAGAAATATTTTCTAGCAACATATAAATTGATAAGAGATAGGTATTGAATTACAGAATTTAGTCAATACTCACTAGAAAACACCAGAGAACCATCCATGACTTTTAAAGGAAAAGGTGGTCTTAAATACCACTTCCCATGTTGGGGAACCAAGAGTTTCATAGGAATGTTTGTGGGGTGTTAGAAGGCCTGACCTTCTTCTTGTGATCACTGACCTGCCATTGCTTTTTCAAATAGTTCATTTCAAAAAGTGTGGCCACTTCAAAGGTAATAACCCTATTCCACACAGAAACAAAATTGATTGAATAAAATTAACAACAGGATCCTATTTTTCTATTAGCATGTGAGCTGGCTAAATCCAGTATCAGCAACACCTACTGGAACTCAACACTTAGATCAAGAGTCTCAGCATTTTTCAGGTCAATCATGCAAGCAATATGTTTTAATGAGACTACAGGCCACAGGGCATGGAGTCTCTATCCTGCCTTTTCTTGGCTGTAAATCTTACCTTGCTGCAAATGTGTTCTTATCACCTGTTATAGAGGACCACGCTATCAAATTTCTTCATGGAACTCGATTTTTTTGCAGGAGTAAACATTTGAATACCAGTGAAACTATTCTGTATGTTCTCACTTCCTGATGTCATATTTAAAGGCATCTGAGTGTGGTTGTAACCAGGTGACCAAATTACCTTCCAGGCAAGCATGGCTGACTCTGTAACTCAGTGCAATATGCATTTATTGAATGTGCGGTCAGTTAAGGGAGACTAGACTTGAACAAAGAAATGGAATTTCTCTCATAGTATGTATACTCCAAATGTAAATAATAATAAGCATTAACTATAATTATTAATAACTTACTAAAATGATTATTAATAACTATAACAATTATTACAATAAATTCTGATAAGTGGAAATATGGACATTTGATCCGTAGTTCTGCCATAATTCACTGTGTGAACTTTGGTAAGTCACTGTTATTCAGTTTTGGTGGCATATGGATTACACACATAAACTTTTCAAATCTAATTTACCTGTTTAATGTTGCCCATTATAATTTTCTTTTACATGGTTATATACAAACAACAAAGTAAAACAAAACAAGAATGTATGATCAATTTAAGATTGCTTCTTCCTAAGAGGAAATAAACCTACTTGTTATGTTTTTTGTTTTTTTTAATTTGGGAGATGGGAAAAAGTTGTGGGGCAGGGATGTCCTCCAATATAAAGAATAATGGGAATAGTTTTTTTAGCTGAATTTATTGGGGCAACATTAGTTAATAAAATTATATAGGTTTCAGCTTTACCATTCTTACTACATCATTTATATACTGAATTGTGTGCTTACCATCCCAGATCAAGACCCCTTCCATCACCATTTGTGCCCTCTTTACCATTTTCTACCTCCCTCATTATATTTTTAAAGAACCGCAAAGGCATTCTAGTGGAGGTTGAATTATCTCCTCACTATATTTCTTTTTTAGTATTATTTTTAAGTATATTTTATTGATTATGCTATTACAGTTGTACCACATTTTTTTCTCCCCTCTTTCCCCCTCTGCACTCCCTCTCCCACCAGCACTCCTCCACCCTTCGTTCATGTCCATGGGTCGTACATATAAACTCTTTGGTTTCTACATTTCCTATACTATTTTTAATCTCCCCCAGCCTATTTTGTACCTACCATTTATGCTTCTTTCTCCTTGTACCTTTTTCCCCTTTCTTCCCCTTCCCCCTCCCCACTGATAACCCTCTATATGATCTCCATTTCTCTGATTCTGTTCCTGTTTTAGTTGTTTGCTTAGTTTGTTTTTGTGTTTTAGGTTCACTTGTTGATAGTTGTAAGTTTGTTGTTATTTTACTGTTCACAGTTTTGATCTCCTTTTTCTTAGTAAAGTCCCCTTAATATTTCATATAATAAGGGCTTGGTGATGATGAACTCCTTTAGCATGACCTTATCTGGGAAGCACATTATCTGCCCTTCCATTCTAAAGAATAGCTTTGCTGAATAGAGTAATCTTGGATGTAGGTCTTTGCCTTTCATGACTTTGAATAATTCTTTCCCGCCTCTTCTTGCCTATAAGTTTTCTTTTGAGAAATTAGCTGATAGTCTTATGGGAACTCCTTTGTAGATAACTCCTTTTGCTGCTTTTAAGATTCTCTCATCTTTAATCTCGTTTTATTACTACAAAAGCTATAAAGTTCCTAACACATTTTTAATGTCAAACTTTACCCTTGCAATCATTTTCAAAGGAAGTGCTTCATGTCATAGCAGAGAGCATTTGTTTAATCTGCTAAGAGTATATAAGATTTGGTATTTACACTGCATTGTGCATATCTTAACAAATACAAGGCTTACCACCCTGGCTGGTATGGCTCGGTAGATTGAGTACCAGCCTGGAAATAAAGGGTCTCAGGTTTGATTCCCAGCCAGGGCATGTGCCTGAGCTGTGGGCCAGGTCTCCAGTAGGGGTCATATAAGAGGCAACCACACACTGATGCTTCTCTCCCTCTCTTTCCTCCTCCAATTCTTTTCCTCATGACTTCATAAAGAACATGTAAAAGTCATAAATTTAAGCCCCAACTAACTTTTAAACCAATAAAACAATGGAGATTAGATAATAAGTAAGTCATTGTACGTATAAGAAAAAATAAGAGGGTTTTGTATCAGGCCCTTTTCTAAAGAAAACTTTTCATGTCTTTCTGAAACTAAAAAGATGAGATATATTCTATTTTTATAATAAAATAGATTGTTTTCATTTTTACTTTAATTGACAGACTTGTATAGATACCTTGTAGAGAATGCTATAATTACATTGTATACAGAATAATAAATGGATATCATGTCGTCATATATACCACCCATCCAGGCAATTTGACTATTTTAACCAGTTTAACTTTAAAAAACAGCATCTTATATTTCCATTTTGTAATAGAATAGAAGATTTTTAACTTTTATCACTGTGGGTCATGCCTACATGTTCTTTGCCTATTCACTATTTTCTCCCTGCCCCCTCCCTTCTAGTCACTGTCGGACTGTTCCACATTTCCATACCTGTGGTTCCATTTTGCTCATTGGTTTGCTTTCCCCCTTAGATTACTCCTACAGGTGAGATCCTATGGTGTTTGTCTTTCATGAACTGGCTTATTTCACTCAGCATAACACTCTCCAGTTCCACCCATGCTGTGGAGAAGAGTAGGAGCTCCTTCTTTCTTTCTGCTTCATTGTATTATGTTGTGTAAATGTACCACAATTTTTTGATCCACTCATTTACTGATGGGCACTTAGCTGTTTCCAGCACTTGGCTATTTTAAAATGTTTAAAATGTTTCAATATCTTATTCATATTGCTCTCCACTCAATATCATCTATGTGCCTCCCATTAATTAGTGATAAATAAGCACATGAATTCTTATATAAAAATTTCCATAGATATGAGCATTTATATACTGTTTGTACTCATGTAAAAGATTATGAAGTAAAGCACATATGCACAAATTTCACTTGATAAACAATCAATTTTGTTTTCAGTAAATTATGCATAAACTCTCCTAGTTTTATTCATCCAAACTGTTCAAACATATGAGGGAATAGTAACCTACATGTTTCCCAAATTCATTCTACATATGGTTATATTTTTACTTGAAAACGTTAGTCATTGGTAGTTGCTATAGGAACATAAAGATTATTAATGTTACATCCACATAATATATTTTATTTAGAAGCTGAGGGTAAGAAAATAAATGAGGATAAAATATGCTGAAATAAACTTGGTGTGATAAAAATATCTAATATTTTAATTTAACTATTGAATTACTGAAAGTAGTGCTCATATTCTATCTTAACCCAAACATTTAGCCCGATTACCTTACTTAAAAAACATGTAAAGTAGTAATGTAAAAAACAGAAGTTTCTCTGGAACTCTCTTCTAAAATGTGTATATGAACCCTCATATTTGTGTGGAAGATGTTGGTTGGAGATTTACACTTTGAACTGAATAATTTAGTATGTATTCATGTGATTACTCAGAGTCCATGATATTCAAACACTCATTACTGTCATTCTGTTTGGCCATCATATCAGAAAAAATGGAAGTCAAATGACAAAATACATGTAAAGGTTACATACATACTTCTCTGTTTATTTAACCTCCCATAAAAATAGAGACATTGTGCTTAATTTTCAAGTTATAGGACAACTATAAGAGATATGTGGGAGATATTATATACATATTTATTTGTATTTTATGGATTAAATATTTATGTCTAGTTCCCTACAGTTAGTAAAATTACATGATGGAGAGCATTACACACTCTAAAAAGTGTATTTAACAATTTTTAAAGTATAAGAAAGAGTGTATAAACCTGTACTAGCGAAAAACATGAAAGTGAGCCTATAGAAAGATGAGTCAAATAAAGCACTTGAGTGGCTGAATATTTTCTTGCTTTTCAAAGTTTGTAGGCACAAGAATAAAATATAGAAGCACATTAGTGTATTTATAAAATTATATTTAATTTTCATAAATTTGATTTAAGAGCATAGACTTATATTAGTGCTGAAAGGAGGATACTTTTACTGAATTTGTCCTCATTTTTTAACATTTTCTTTTACATTTCTAGTCTGACTGAGAACACAGATCACTAACACAAAGGGGTTTTACAAATACTTAAAAACATATCTATTTTTTCCTTTATTTTTATTATCGACACTATTACAGATATCCCCACCCCCCGTCCTCAACCACCTCCACCCAGCCCCTGTACCGTGCTTTGCTCTGGCCATCACAAAGTGTACCATACAGAAGAGTATTGAATACTATGCAGCATTTATAGAATTTTCAGTCAAAACAGATTGTGATTACAGACAGTTTTAGAAAAACTAGAACAGTAAACACATTGTTTGGTTATAAAATCTCATTCACAAATGTCACCATGACACTGGAGAGCTCCAATATATTTCAGTTTATATGAAAACATTTAGTAAAAGAGAAGGCTACAACCAAACTGGTCTCAAGTGTTTATTTATTTATTTTTTAAAAGATTTTATTTATTTATCTTTAGAGAGGAAAGGAAGGGGAGAAGGAGAGAAACACCAATGTATGGTTGCCTCTCGTGAGTGCCCTGCTGGGAACTGGCCCGCAACCCAGGCATGTGCTCTAACTGGGAACTGAACCGTGATCATGTGGTTCGCAGGCCCGTGCTCAGTCCACTGAGCTACACCAACCAGGGCTCAAATATCTAAAACTAACAATTCATGTCAACATTTTAGCATTTGAATGGAATCTTTTGTTGTGTGTCAGGTTCTTTGGATTAAGTATTATTTTATAGACATGAAGATCCCTAAAAACACTTAAGTGGAACCCTCCCAAAGGAAAGAGGGGTGTGAATTATTTATAGAAGAAGAATGTGATCTCCATGAATCAGTCTTCTGAATCCTTGGAAGTCATGGTTATTGCTGGAAAAACCTCAGCAAGCCCCTCAGGGATCACAAATTATTACTGAAAATAAAAATAATTATTCAAGACCACAGGGACACATTAACTTAAGATAATGTGAGCCACATATATAATTTTCAATTTTCTGATGGCATATTTAAAAGGTAAAAACAAATGGATGAAATTAATATTCACATGTTAATGTATAATCTACTGAAAACTTATTAATGAGGTATTTCACATTTTTTCATTTGTACTAAATTTTGAAATCCAGCATGCATTTTACGTGTGCATTTATCTAAATTTAAGTTGAATTAGAGCAGCACTATGATGTCTGAGAGGAGCTTCAGCACCAGGAATTTTAATCACACGTGTCTAAAACTCACCGATCTGGGAAAGTGGAGGCCTCTGTCACTAACTGACCTGCTGTCTTTCTGCTTATTTTAACATTTTTGAATCATTCTCTTTGTTTCTATACCCCTGTTTTTAACAAGCTAGACAATTTTTGTCCTTCATAGCCTCAGACAGCCCAGAGGAACCGCCAATAACTCAGATCTAGTTCCATATCCTCAGTAATCCACTGGTTCTGCACACTCTTTACAAACACTCCAGAAACCTGTTTCCCAGATTGACGTCCCGAAGCCTGTGAACCACCTCTAGTCTCCACCCATCAGAAACACTAACCCACAGTCAACGCTTTTCTGTCTTTAGAAAAACTACTTCCAAAGGGAGTTTTTCCTTAGAGATGAAAGGGGAAAAAAAGGCTATACAATATTTATTTGAGTAGAAAATTTCTTAGTATCTTAATCTGAAAGTAATTAGGTAGAATTGAAAAATTTCAGCATTGAAGAAAGAATTCACCTACTATGTGCTACAAATGGATGAGAGAGTCTGAATATAGAAATGCAAGTGATATATTCAGCAGATATATATTGTATGTGCCTACCAGCAGGGACTCCATTTGTTAATTATGAAATTGACTGACAGATTAGTCCATTTAGCCTACTGTCCTATAATTAAAATTCCATTGTGCTCGTCTTAACTATTAGAATAATTTCCAAGTTTGTTTCTCTGGTACTGGGAAGAAAGATGTCATGACAACCTGTCATAATCTTTTGAATATAACTTTTCTATTTAAAACATTTTATTCACTGTAGCATTTCTTGAACATTAAAGATAATAAAAAGAGGTTAAAACACACACCCTTCCATTTGTCACCGTTTGGCTTTTGCATTATAAAAAGCATGTTTAACCTTTCATTTCCTAGGGTAGGAACTATATAAACGTATGTGAGTTGTGTAACAACTATACTCTGAGTGTGCTCTTTTGCCACCCGAAAAGCACTCTGACATTCACTATTTAATACTTTAAATTTGTACTCTTGTAAAGGTCAGAGAGAAAAGAAAATTTTCAAGGCACTAAATATAGTAAATGTGGGGAAACACTCTGAATTACTCTTCTTTAAGAAAAAATCTAATATTTTCTAGAAGAGCTGACAATTAAGAATGGAGCTGACAATTAATATACCTGACTTGTTAACATCATAATGAAAATGTCTTTCAAAAACAGTTGATCCATAAGGAATCTAGGTGTCATATAAATCTACAATCATAATTCTAATTACAGAGAAAACATTAGGCATCTAAAGGCCTGTACCACCATTTCTGTGATCAGTGTCAAGTCTCAGATATGTCTGAAGGATTTATTGCAGTTTCCACCATGAATTAGTGCTTGCTCACATTGTAAATATATATACATGCCAAATAACCTCTATCTGTGTATATTCCAACACCATTTTCTCATAAAAATCTCTATTTGTATATATAAATAACCTCTATTTGTATATATTCCAAAATTATATGTTTATCATACAGTCTATTTTGGACTTTAAAAGTCTACAGAATAAAAATTTTAAAAATATTTTTAAATTAATTTTATATACATATGCTACTGCTCTTTCAGAGAAAAACATTATTAAGTAGTTGCACTTTTCTCTAAGTGGGCTGTATTAACAATATGGCAAAATGTTCCTTATTCTTATAATAAGGGGAAGTATCATGTACTTCTAATAAATAAAAAAACATTCAACACTTTTTTAGTAGCAGTATTTGTCTGTTGAATTCAAATTGGTACAAAAGAATTTTCCCAGAAAAAAAATAGACAAACTGGAAGCTTCCAAATTTACCCACATAACTCTTGTGTTTTAAGGCTAATTTTTCTTAATTACTCCCTGGTCTCCAAATGCATACAGAAATATAATTTACAATAAATGTAGTTGAAAATTCTTTTAAAACAATAGCAAGATTTAGTGTACTGATCCTCTCTCAATATAACTGACATCAAACCATGAGTGATTTTCAGTGTCTCCTCTAAATCTTACTACACATCTGGATTTTCATGTAGAGTAACTGATTTTTCCAGCATAAAGTTTCTAACAAATGATTTTCCTCTCTTTCTATTGGCAGATAATTAATAAACTCCCCACACCATTTTACTTTCCTTCCTCTACCCATCTACTTCAGTAGCTTCTCCGGTATAAAATTGTCAAGTTAAACACAATGATACCACTTCTCACCTCATACACACAATAGTAAAATTCTTTGATAGTCCCCCAGTGGCTGAAGAATATAATAAGAGCTCTTTACGTGGTATCAGAGATGCACACACACACACTGATCATCAACTATCCCCTATATTTGGCTTGCTTTACCCCCTGCCCCATTAATCCCTCACCTAGTCTATTTAGCCACTTCACTTTCCCTGGGACCTCTTCTTCATCTCCACCTCTGCAACTTCTCTTACTCCTTCTGTTGAAAATTCTCTTCTCATTTCAATTACCTGCCTACTTCCACATTTCCCTTCGACACACCGTCCTACTCAAGTAACTACGTGTAATATGTGACACTGTGCTCTTTCAAACAATTTATACGCTGCTCTTTTAAAAATGCATATCTTATATCCTACATAGATTGTAAACTCTTGAGTACTGGGAACATTTCTTATTCATCTCTTTAGCTCTAAGTCTGGCATAAACTAGGAGTCAAGTCACAGTTAATAAACAAATGCAATATTTGCCATCAATGACAGTATGTCACTTTAAAACTTTACCTTTGAGGTTGAAAATATTTCAGCTTTCTGTATACTAGTTGATAATCTCCCCCATTTCCACCTAGAGGGAATAATAATAGCTATATGCTGGTAGATTTTATTCCTTCCCAACACCAATGAAAATGCAGCTATTTGTCTGTGGGTTCTTATTCAAATTTCAATGATAATATCACAACTTTTGGAGGTGAGGAGAATTCTAAATCCAATACATATCTTACAACATTAGACAAAGTAATTCACTTACCACTAATTCTGCAGAATATACAAGTACTCTATTATAAAAGTATGCATTGTATCATAAAATGCATTTTCAACACACTTCACTGACAAAGAATTAAATGGTGCTAGTATCACTAGTCATCTGGAAAATCCTAGTTAAATCATAATCAAATATCTATACACATTCACCATATTGGCTAAGTTTTATAAGTCTGAAAACAACAAACACTGATGGAGAGGCAGAGTAATAGGGACTCTCATGCCATAGTGGTGAGGGTTTAAATTAGCACATTTGACAAGTGATTTGTCATTACCAGTAATGTTGGTTTAATGCATTCCTGTAAGTAAGCAGTTCTACTCAAAATACAAAACTAAAACAAAACAAAA
Source organism: Sturnira hondurensis (assembly GCF_014824575.4). Taxonomy (NCBI): domain Eukaryota; kingdom Metazoa; phylum Chordata; class Mammalia; order Chiroptera; family Phyllostomidae; genus Sturnira; species Sturnira hondurensis. Next base: position 33,299,683 of record NW_028076767.1, read on the forward strand.
CTGTGTCCAAGTCTACCTAAGAACACATGCAGGAGAATGCTAATCACATTATGATAGACAATAGCTCAAACTGACAGCAACTTAAATATGTATCTGCAGTAAATTGCACAAACAGGGTATGTTATATCAATCCAATGAAATACTATAGGACAATGGTAATGACTGAAATACAGTACTAAGCAATAGATTAATGCAGTTCAAAATGTAATGTTTACCCCTGACCAGTGTGGCTCATTTGGTTGGATGTCATTTTGCAAAGTGAGAAGTCACTGGTTCAACTCCTGGTCAGGGCATATATACCTGGGTTGCAAGTTCCATTCCTGGTTGGGTGCATACATAAAGCAACGAGTGGATATTTCTTTCATACCTAGATATTTCTCTTCCCCTTTTCCTCCCTCTTTTCCTTTCTCTCTAAAATTAAATAAAATAAAATATTTTTTAAATGTAATGTTTAATGAAGAACGAAGTAATGAAAGAAAGAGAGGAAGGGGGGAGGCTGTTTGATTTTTGAATACACAACATCAACTTCTCACTGTGTCTTCACAGGGTCTTTCATCAGTGTGTATATGTGGAGAAAGAGAGAACTATGTATTTCAATTTCTTAAAATTAGAAAATACATTTACATTTTATGTATACACAGAGAGGAAGTAAAATATAAAGAAAAGTGAGAAAGTTATCATCATAAAAGTCAGGCCACTTGAAGGTCAGGCTATGATCCTGGCAATGTTTTATTTTTTGACCTGGAAGTTTGATGCATAAGTATTCACTATGCCAACATTTACCTGGGGCACTTTTCTATAGTGTATAATCTCTATTCATAAGAAAAAACTTAAGTATTCTTGTTCTTTCCAGAAAAAGAAAGTCAAATATAAGAGACAAAGTATCAGATTGTTCTGAGACATCTCTAGACCAAACTCAATGGAAAAAAGAGAGTGGAGAGGATTTGAGAGTTTACAAAAATAAAATGTACCTAATAATTATACTTTCTACATTTATAAAGATAACAGATGTGCCCAATAAAAAGATAATACATCAGTAAATATTAAATTTTTTAAAGAATATGATTCGGTCATGAATTAAAACACAAGATTAAAGTGACTGAGAAATAGTGGTTATAAAAATTGAATAAATGCAACTTTAAAGTAAACTTAAGGGCACTACTGATATAGGTCATATCATGTGCTTCATTACATGCATCCAGATGAGCTAAGCAATTCTGTATTAATACATGCCACAATATCTCCATGGCTTAGGACAACAAATACCATTTGATTCTACCATATACTATATAGAGATATAGGTCAGAAGTAGGTCCCTGTCAATGGTAGTCCCTCAAAGAACCCACTGAAGAAAAACTTCATCTCATTGAAAGTGTCCATACTCACCTCAGCACGGAATCGTGCAGTTTTAAAAAAATATCTATTCACGTGCTTTGGGCCAGAAGTCATATAAACACATTAAATTTCAATGGGGATTCCTTTCCTTTTTAAAAAAGATTTATTTATTTATTTTTTTTTTAGAGAGTGGAAGGGAGGGAGAAAAAGAAGGAAGGAAAGATCATGCCCAGACCAAACCTACAACCCAGGCATATGCCCTAACAGGGAATCGAACCAGCAACATTTTGCTTCACCAAAACTGAGCCACACAGGTCAGGGCTCATTGGGGTGTCAGTGAACTGAATTGTGTCCACCCTACCCCAGCCAGTTTATAAGTTCGGACCCTAAACGCCAATGTGATATATTTGGAACTAAGGCTTTTAGGAGGGAACTGAGACCAAATGAGGTAGTAAGAAGGACTGGTGGCCCCATGAGAAGACAATGAAAGAGGAGAGAGAAAGAGACGTTGAGACTTTTCTGTCTCTTCCCATGTGCACACACTGAGGAAACGCCCTGCAAGGACATAGTGAGAAGGCAGCTGGGTTCAAGGGGGAGTGGAGCTCTCACCAGAAGACCACGACGTTGACTCCCTGATCTCACACTCGCACTCCCCAGAACTGTGAGAAAATACACTGTTGTTGTTTAAGCCAACAGTTCACATTATTTTGTTATGGCAGCCTGAGACTAAGACAAAGATAGAAAGTACAATTCTACCATGTGCTTTGTAAATATTTATGAGCAGCACCTAATGTATACCATGATCATAAATATTTTAAATGTAAAATTAAAGATATTAATAACAAAATTTGGCAGAACTACTGAGAAGTGAAAGTAAAGTAAAGCAAAACTGTGTTGTTAATTTGCCTGTTTTTTCAAAGCAGAAAACAGTAAATATTATATAATTGGCAAAAAAATTAGTTAAAAACAACTCTGAAACTAATGATTTTTATAATGGTTTTTAAGTTCAGAAGAAATCTGTCTGAATATAATATCCCTTGTGAATGAATATAATTTTAACTTTAACAATTTCTTCAGTTTTATTTCAGTATTTTTCTAATGAAGTATATAATTTAACATTTATTTTTATAATGACATTTTGTGTAATTTCATTTTGTGTGTTATTTGTATTCATTTTTGTCACTCCTTCATTCATTCTAATTATATATTACATTGAATACCTAATGCACTTTCTTAAAATTACCACAAAAGAACAGAGATTATAAAGCATTAAATATGTTAAAACTATATCACCAATACAACCAGAGTTATCATATAGTATTTAATTGATATTAAATATCAATTTAATTGCAGTGATAGTGAAGATAAGTAATCTTTTGATTACTTTTTAAAAATATTTAAATTTTTAAGGAAGTTCATCTATGCAATGCCTTATACATTTTGAAATCTAGAAATATAAAAACAGCTTTGAAAGACAAAAAGATCTTAACCTAACAGGACAGAAAGTAGCAATGAAATTCAATCTTTAATATCATTGAAAAGTAATACTGTTTGGGGGGATCAGACTCTGAAATGTCCTTAGCAGCAAAATTGCCTTATAACTCGAGAGCCCTGCTAAATCCACTTACAGCTGTTCCAGTCGAGTGGGTGAATGCTGCAGCTCTGCTACATGCTACAGAGTCACCCCCACCCCCCTACCCTGCGCTGAGATTCTTTCACCTTTTCCAGTCTTCTAAAAAGACCGGACAGTCTCGATCTGTTCTTCAGTCTCCGTGGACCATTGGTGGTCTTAGCCATCTTGATCCCTGCATGTGATCAGTTCTCATGAGGTGCTGCTGTGCATTTGTGATTGCAATAGTGGTAACAGGTAAACCTTATGTTAAAGGAATTGTAGATAACCATATGCCATAGGAGCAAAGAAAATAGATTTTTAGTAAGGTCAGTGAAATTTAAGAAACTTCTTTAGGCTGCAAGAAATAATTTATTAAGCAAACAAAATCCTTAATTTCTGACCATAATAAATTGTTAATAAATTATAAAACAAATTATAAGATGTGTAGTAAAGGAAAGAAAAATTATTTTAGCTTATGGTATGACTAAAATTTAAAGAGAATACTTCTTTATTACTTTTACATATTCACAAGGTCTTCTTTTTTTATTTTTTATAAGATTTTATTTATCTTTAGAAGGGAAGGGAAGGGAAGGAGAGAAGGAGAGAAATATCAGTGTATGGTTGCTTCTCATGCGTCCCCTGCTGGGAACTGGCCTGCAACCCAGGCATGTGCCCTGACTGGGAATCGAACCACGATTATATGGTTCACAGGCTCGTGATCAATCCACTGAGCTACACCAGCCAGGGCTCACAGGTCTTCTTAACACACTTTTACACACTTGTTGAAAAAAGAAGAATGCTCCACAAAGTCAGTGAATTTATTTTTTCTACATTTTGCTGCCACTGTCAACAAATAGTTGTTTGAAACTATATGACTTCAATTTTCACTACCCACTTAGTTGATCTGTTTTATGAAGTGTCTGTTTTAGAAAATTCTAGGTGATGGTATAATGAGAAGAATGTTAAATACTAACATACAAAGAAAAGTAAAACAAAATAAGAAGCCCATATTTTCTCATTTAAATTGCTTAAAATATCAATAAATTATATTCTATCTTAATTATTCACACTACTCCCCTACACTGTACTGCTCCCCTATATACACTGCTCCCCTGTAGGGAATTGTTTCACATGTCATGGAAATGTAGCTCAGCTCTCACGTGGAAAACCAGTGGGGTATGAGTCAACACACAGGACCACACCTATGGATAGGTTTTCCTGTGGGGAGTCAGGCCTGCATTGTACCTAGACTGCTATGACACTTGCTTTTGCTAAAACTCTTTCACCCTGAACTGAGACACAAGTGCTTACGGCAACTTCCTAAAATCTGAGCTAAACCTCCCAAGTATGGAGTGTGACCAGTTCAACCACTTTCCCCCTTGGTCTGCAACATTCTTCTCCTTGAAGTAATTAGCAACATTTGTTCCTTTGTTATCTGTAAAAGGTAATCCCCGGTGGTGAACCTGTGCATAGTAAATGAGGACTGCCTTCCATGTAATGTACCCAGAAAAGCAATAAAAGCCTGTCTAGGCAGGCACTGGGCTCTCTGACCCTCTCACCCTCTCTCTCTCAGAGAGTGGCCATGCTGTCCCTTTTTCTCCATAGGACTTCTGTAGTCCATGTGTATTTGTTCTCTACCAGCCACAACATACACGGATCCTGCAGTCCAGGAGCTGACACACTCCCCTGCATACATAGTTCCCCCACATACACTGCTCCCTTACACACACTGCTCCCCTACACACACTGCTCCCCTACACTGCACTGCTCCCCTGTCACTGTATTGCTCCAATTTTTTTAAATTAATGCACTTATCATAAATAAATGTTAAGATTATTTATCCCAACTGACCCTATCAATAGAAGACAAGACACCTTTAAATTATTTAAGAATTAATTACTTTTACCATGAATGTTCAATTGATGAAGCAATCTTATTCTATTAAGTAAAAATTGCCAGCCTCTTCTGTGTTCTGCACATCCACTGATTTTACCTAAAGCTTCATTATTTTTTTTCTGGACCACCATAATTGTCCCCTAATTGCTCTCCCTATGGCCAGCTCCCCTCCACTACAGATCATATTCACAATAGTTATTAGAACTGTGTTGGTAAAACAATTTTCATCCTCTATCTCATTTCCTTATTTTGTAACACCCATGTATCTTTCTTCTTGTAATTCTAGTTGTAGACTAAACTGTGGGGTTTTCCACTCTAATTCCAATCTATATTTTGAAACACAAACTCAACACTCTTTCCCAGAATCCCTCATTCCAGCCACCAGTAAATACCATTGCCTCATTGGCCACAACTTTTAAGGTGCTTTGCATGTCGTTATCCTCTGCTTGGAAAATTTTTCTTCTACCTGCTTACGTTAGTTCCTTCTAAAGACTCAGCTTATATTTTACCTTTTTTCAAGTGTTCTCCAATTTCTCCATAAGAAAGCATATAACCTTTTTCTGTACTACTACAAAATTGTGTTCAAAATACCACTAAATTTCTTAATGCACAAGAGACTTATTTGTCCATGTTTCCCTTCCTTACAAATCTTCTTTTATTGACTTTATTCTAATTTTTTATTTATTTTTATCATTTTTTTTAGAGAGAGGAAGGGGAAGAGAGAGAGGAAAAGAGAAACATCAAAGTGAGAAAGAAGGAGTGATCGACTGCCTTCCACACGTGCTCTAACTGGGATGGAACTGGCAACCTAGGCAAGTGCCCTGACCAGGAATCGAACCCTCAACCCTTCAGTCTATGGGACAATGCTCCAACCAACTGAACCACATCAACCAGGGCTTTCCTAATTTTTAGAAGATTCCCAAATTCCCTATAAATTATATTACAACTGAAAAGATACAGCATTGTAACTGCTGCCGTAGTGCAGAGCAGCACATTTTACTCATGTTTAAAAACATACAACACTGTAAACATAAGCTAATTTTATACTCTCAGCTCTATTGTATGCTGTCTGGTAATGACTTTCCTTATCCGTAATCCTGTGCACACAATAGATAAGCACAAAGGCCTGAAATCACAAATAAATATCTTTGTTTTAATCTCCCTGTTGTTTTCCTATCATAATTATTTTTTACTAAAAATGCCTTAAGGAATTTTAAATTTAGAAAAATAAAAAATTCTTATTCTAATAGGTAATATTAAAGAGTAGAAGCATTGTGCTATTTGTTTTGCAGTTCTATATATCACAGTGTCTAGCCTATACTAGAGACATTTGATAAATGCTTGTGGAAGGAAGAGAGAGAGAGAGGAAGAAAAAAGAAACACGCACACATTACGACTACTTTGGAGAGTGATTTCCTATCTCCACTCTACCTTTCTCATCATCATAATCATGTATCAGGGCTCTGTGATTCTGGCAAAACTATATTTATCCCTAAATTATATTTACTTGCTAGTGATACACCATATCATCAAACTGGTATTTTGAACATGTCAGTGTAGGTTATTATCATAGAAATGGGAGACTGTGTAAAGTTGCACTAATTATAATCTACTCTCCTCACTATTTTTCTAGTAACTTGCAGTATAATATTAGAGTATAAGATATAGAGAGAAGAATGTAAGATGACCTGCAATAGAAAATGCATAGATGTAGAAAATAAGGTGCTTGGAATGCAGACTATAATGTGATGCAGAGTAGTTAAACACTCTTGGTATCAGTTTACTTGGGTAACATTATGGCTTCATCATTTACCAGTTTAGTGACCACAGGAAAGTTACTTAATCTCTCAGTTTGTTTTGTTTAGAAATAATAATAATAGCATTCACTGCCATATGGAATTTCTGTAATAATAAAACAAACAAACCAATGCCTCCTGCAAAGCACTTAGACTAATGCCTGGCACATAGTAACTTTTCATCAAATATTAGCTGCTACTTTTTATTATGCAGAAAGCATCTTAATTTTGACTTGGGAACCCATGCTACATATCCATGTGTTGTATTTTGCCATTTTCTGCATGTGTGTTCAGTTCTCCACTTCATCAGCAATCTACTTCAGCATGTCTTTTTGCTCAGATGGTTAGAGAAGACTTTGAGTAACAGATAAAAACCATGATATAATCAAGCACCCATATAATTACCAAATATTTTCACTCTTTGTTCATAGGTTTTGATATCTTGTACATACCATATTTGTTACTCTAGACAAAATTAAGTGCTAACATTAGGCAGCCAGTATAAATCAGACAATGACCAAAGAGACCTGTGAATTTACCTTTATATGTTCATATCAGTTGAAGATGATATGGGAAAAATTAAATAAGTGAGAAATGTAATATGGGTGTTTGGAAGAAAGGGGTGTAAAGATCCTCTAAATACTATAATTACCCTTTTTATTTGCTTAATCTAAAAATCTGAGTTTGCTACTTTTCAGGAATGCATTTTACCTTATATTCATTGCAAATTAACTAGTTGTATAAAGTACTTCTTCCTTTATGAATTTATCATTTGTAAATATTTTGAAATATTTATAATGTTTAGTCCATAATAAATGCTAGATCAATTAGTTAAATAACATAGCTGAAACAATGTCCATGGTACTATATAGGCATATGTATACTTTTTATAACTAATTTGAATTATATATTTAAAATTTCTTAAAATAATTTATTATGACTGCATTTCTTTTGAAATTTTCTATAAAATTTTAAAAATTTAATTTCATGACATACTTAATCTTTGTAATATTTTGCTCAATTTTGAACTCAATATGAGTGTGTTACTGAAGTTTTATGATAACCAAGCATAAGAGCTGCCTTCAGATTTCAACTAGCTTAATATATCAGAATAAAATGGTTAATCCATTTTAAAATTTAATATGTTAAATTTTAATATAATTTTCTTACCATTTACCACTAAAAGTTATCAACCTTATAAAATGTTATTGAAGATATATAGTAAAATACTTTATTAATTAAATGTGATGAAATACTAATACATACAAGAATTCTTATTGGAATTTGAATTATACCATAAATTATCAGGGACAATTTTAGCATTTGAAAATTCTGAGAGATATTGTGGAGAAAATATCTGCAACCACAGCGAAGTAAAATAGTTCATACCTTAAAACTTTGCCAATTTTATAATTTTAACTAAGCATTACTAATACTTCTGCTATAAATAAAACTCACACCAAAAAGTTTAGAAATTTTACTGTAAATTGCTTTCACCTATCTATCTATGGAATGCACTGATTTATTCATGTGTTTCTTAGGCAGTGCCTAGGTTCATTAGACCCAAAGGAAAAAATCCCCCGAGCTTTCAGCTTCGAGGACACCAGTTGAAATTACCATTTGCAACATAACTACTTTCCATTCACCCTTACACTTTGTGATTCTGAAAGTTAGCATTATACTAAATGCAACAACAATAAGAGGAAATAGTATTGATTTACTTCAAATGTATTTATAAAATTAAACAATTTGAAAGCACAATTTATGTAGGCTTCAGTGTTCAGACCCAAACTAGTTCTATTACAATAGCATCAAATCCACATGGAAGTCTGATAATGAATGCTCTTAAATACTTCAAGAGGCTCTAAATAGTTCTCACTGTTTTAAAACAATCTAATAACAAGCCATGGGTTTGTCATTAAGGTTATTAAGAAATGACCTTAGATTAGATTATATATTTTATTTATTAATGAAAAAGTATATATTTTCATAGAGATTATATTATTTTGAAAAGCTAAATTGCCCCTGATATTCGAAAATAAGTTGATAAAGAGAAAAACTTTAATATCAAAATTAGGTTTTCATTATAATCTGATTTTAGTTAGCACTGGAAACTGTTCAAGGGAGAACATGTTGCTACTCTAGGATCTTAAAAACCCAATGCTGATCTGGTCATCACATCATAGATATTTACCCTAATGATGTGACAATTTATGTCCACCCCCAAAACCTGCACACACAAGTATTTATAGCAGTGTTATTTATAATTGCTAAAGTTTGGAAGGACCCAAAATGTTTTTCGGTGGTTCAATGGACAGACAAACTGTGGTAGCTATCCATACAAGAGAATATTATTTAGGCTCAAAATGAAATAAAAAGATATGGAGGAACTTTTAATGCATACTACTACCTGCATGAAAAAAGCAGTCTAAATGGACTACATCTTAAATAATTTTGAGTGTATGCCATTCTGGAAAAAGGTAAAAACTTCAAGAGAGAGTAAAGAGAACAGTGGCTGTCGCGGGGGGCGTGAGGGTGTGCAGGAGTGAATGTGTGAGCACAGAGTATTTGTAGAGCAGGGAAACGAAACCACTTGGCATGATATTATCATGGTGGATACATGATATGCAGCCAGTAAAGTCTATAAATTTGTACCGCACAAAAAGTGAGCCTTAATATAAACTGTAAACTTTAGTCAATAATAAACCAGTACTGGCTCATTAATCATAACAAAGGTACCACAACAACATAAGGTGTTAGTAGGGAAAGGAAGGATATGTGTGGTGCTTCTTGTATTTTCCGAATTATCTTGTAAACCCAAAACTGCTATAAAAACAGTCTAGTATTCATGCAGGTAGATATACACACACATTGAAGACAGGTATGAACGTTAGCTTACACAATTAACAAATTGAGGGGTAAGTTTTATACAGCTTCATAATTTCTACCTGAATGGTCAGTCACTTGTTATTAAAGATGCTCTTAGAAGCTTGTACTTCTATACCTTTCCTCTTTAGCCACTACTTGAAAAAAAGAGTAAGAGAAGATTTTCATAGACTAGGAATGTTCATTGTTTTATTTATCTGAAAAGGTGTCATTGTTTTATAATATGCAAACACTCCTGAAGACTTTCATTTCTATTATATTATAATCTGTATCTTAACCTTTCTCCTGAACTTGTAAGCTATACTGTGAAAAGGCTATCAGAAAAACCCTTTCTATGGCTTTTTCTCATTTAATCTTTTTTGGCTTTATAAGAGCATAGTGCACACCTGGTGAAATAGCTTTTACAAATCACAAAAGAAAGCTTAAATGTGATTCATATTTAAAAACACTCTATCACTGAGTGCCTTTTCCCTACCTGGAAAAATGTGAGCACCTTAAAAGTATAATAATCTCTTGATTTTCTAATCAAAATAATACAGGCTGGGAATAAATAGTAGGAGCTACTTAAAACAATGAGTATTACCGTAATGCATTTCAGTTGTAATATTTACTAGATGCAGAAAACAAAAACAAAAAAAGGTGATTTCAGTGAAATCTGACTCATGTAATAGACATGTATCTTTATATTCCACACACTTTGTTAATCACTGACTGAACAATATCATGCCTGGAGCCAACTAACAGGAATTTTAACATGATTATATGCCACAGTATGCCTTAATACCTTTAAATGGAATTTTTATGGCCTGTTCTGCATGCATATTATTAATACAGTACCATCAAGAAACTGCAGACACACATAATAGCTCATCAATTTGTAACTAAGTACTTTTGACCTTGAAAAATCAGCTGTCTCTTAGATTAATGTAGTTAGGTTTTAAGCAGAAAAAGAAGCCATAAAATTATCATGATTATTTTTGTAACGTGTCAGAATGAGAATTAGGAATGAGGGCCATGCTGATGGCTTCTTATTGATATTGCTGCCAACCTCTGACATCTGAATTAGAAACTCATCATAATAAAAACCTACTAAAACATTAAAATTTCAGCTAAAGGGATGCCTGTAACATACTGCTGTTAAGTTGAAGGGTTAGAGTATAAACCACCATCTTCACTGATGTTCACATTCTTAGAAAATGGAAAGGAAAAAATCCGCAGATTTTTTTCTTCTCAAACACACACATTCAATAATAAACCTGATTATAAGAAAGTTCATCATTAGCATAGCGAAGTCATATCAGTCAAAGATCAAAAGTGAGTAAGATGCAGAGAGGATTGACAAATGAACACAGAAGCAAATTGAAAAACAGTGGAAAATGATATTTTACTCAAGAGGAAGACACCTGGAAATAAATACAAAAAGTATTAAATGGGTGTGAGGATTTTTCTAAATTTGTACAGCCAATGTCAACTTAATCACTGTGGGAAGACAGGTTGAAGCTGCAAAATAAAATTATATGCCTTATCACTTAAAACTGAGTACCTAAACAAACGACTACCTGACTTAACTACATTATTTATTTTATCATTAAATTGATAATTTAACATTAAAAAAAGGTTAAAGCTTTGTAAGGAGTTACTGAGAAGGGAGGGAATGCCTAAGAGTGTACAATGAGTTGGAGAACAGACCATCCCGCTCACCTGGGCCACAGTGTCAGAGGGAACAACTTCTTAGATAAACCCCAGAGCATGTGCTGACTTGTAGTCAGTGCGTCCCTCTGTCTTTTGATATCCTTAGCATAATTTAACCCCTTGCAGTACTTTGTTAACTTTCAAGCCAGTTCAAGTGTTTTGTTTTGGTTTTGAAAGTAATCAATGATCTTCTTCCTCCAAGAGATATGAGACCTCACATGGTACAATTAGGAGGCATTGTATACAGTTGAAATCTGATCGCTTTTTATTTGGCAATAACATATTCACAGAAGAATCAGGAAGACTCTCAAAGGCTGACTTTCATCAGCCCTCTCTTCCTAAAAGAAACCAACAGAGGTGGTGGTAAAAATTCTGTGCCTCACAAGAAACTGGATAAGGGTCACAGTTTTATTTAAAATGGAATATTCAGTGACCAGAGGGGAGAGGGGAGGGAATTTCAGGGGAAAAGGGGGAGGGATTTAGAGGAACAAAAATAAAGGATACATGGACAACAACTAAGAAAGATGGAAATGGGAGGGAGGGGGGAGTACGGGAGGGTGGGATGGGATGGGAGTAATAGAAAACTGTATTTGAAAAATAAATAAATAAATAAATAAAATGGAATATTCAGTCCCTTCCTGAGGAAGTACTACAAATGAAGGTCAAGTGGTGAATGAGGAAATGACACTACTGGTGAATAAAGAGCTTTGGCTACAATGTCACTACCATACCCTTGATTGTGCAGGGTCTGCAGACGGGAACTACTAAACAAGGGCGACTAACCCACTAAAGCAGAGCCGGATCTGAGAGTGCTGATCACAGCCCTCAGATGCAGTACTGTGTCCACAATGATTACTTGTTTACTTCTTCGTAAACACTAAGAATATTGACTCAAGTTGAGGTCACCAAGACTGAGGGTTCATAAAATAATGATGATCACTGCTGATGGAAAAAAAAAGAATATAGACTCAACAAGGCATAGAAAACTTGAAATTATTCTTAACCATGTGACAAATTATAAACATTTGGGGCATGGATGCTTTAGTGGAAATAAAAAACAAAAAATGAAGTCCATGTAATAGGCAAGGCATAAAAAAAAGAAAAATACAGAATATTTTACCAATTCATAGTACACCTGATATCCAAAGCCAACAATTCCAAAACTCTTAAGAACTATAGAAGTACCTTGAATCCAGCAGTATAATAAAATCCAACATGTCGTGACTATGTATACTTCTCAGAATGAAAGGATAGCTCAATACTGGATTGGCTATTAAGGCAATTTATATACTAGTTCATTTACAGCTAAAAAGAAACAATTGCATCTCAATATTCATCTGCAAAAAAAAGGCATTTTATAAATGTCTATATTTCTGTCTTAGTTGCTCACTTTGTAAGACAGGATTACAAAGATATTTATTTATAACAGGGGGAACTGTCTGAACTTAACAGCAAATAATATTTTTAACAATGAAACATTAAAGTAGCCCTTTAATAGAAAACAGGGATTTCAACATTTATGTGAATTTATTTGGAAAAACTTTCATAGTTTTCAGATTTAGCTTATTGAATCAAAGAAAATCTGAAAATTCATGTTCTATAGGCATGTTGCTGGGAAATGACATCAGTTACCAATTTAAATTAAGGAATAAAGAGGAATGCATATATATTAAAAATAAGGAAAATAATTGTAAACATTTATAGATAATACAATTAAATTTAAATCCCCTCAAAAAGACTATAAAGAACTCTTTTAGTGTACTGTTTATTAAATTGTCATTTTTTCTAAGGTGTATGTGTCTTTATATACCATTATTTAGATATATTTGAAAATATTCAATTCAAAATAGCAAAAGTAAATATTCAATTAATAGCAATATCTAAAATTATAATTATTAACACTTTAAAAACATTTTATAGAGGCACATGAATATTTGAACAAAGGGGCCATCAAAATAAAAAGCTTCTGCATGGCTAAAGAAAGCAGTACTAAAATAAAAAGGGAACGAAACTTAGGGGAAAATATATTTGCAAATGATACCTTGGACAAAGGTTTGATCTCTGAAATATATAAAGAACTCACACAACTCCACTCCAGGAAGACAAACAACCCAATTTAAAAAATGGGCACAGGATTTGAACAGATACTTCTCCAAGGAGGACCTACAGAGTGCCCAGAAACATATGAAAGTACACTTAGCATCACTCGCCATGAGAGAGTTGCAAATTAAAATCACAATGAAATACCATTTCACACTGGTCAGAATGGCCATCATAAACAAATCAACAAACAACAAGTGCTGGCAAGGTTGTGGAGAAAAGGGAACCCTAGTGCACTATTGGTGGGAATGCATACTGGTGCAGCCACTGTGGAAAACAGTATAGAATTTCCCCAAAAAACTACAAATCAAACTGCCTTTTGACCTAGCAATATCACTGCTGAATCCTGGCAACACCACCTAAGAATTCTGAAACACCAGTTCAGAAGAACCTATGCACCCCAATGTTCATAGTAGCACAGTTTACAATAGCCAAGTGCCAGAAGCCACCTAAATGGCCACCAGTAAATGAATGGATAAAAAACTGTGGTACATATACACAATGGAATGCTACACCACAAAAAGAAGGAAGGAGCTCCTATCCTACCTTCATGACAGTATGGATAGAACTGGAGAGTATAATGCTAAGTGAAATAAGTCAGGCAGTGAAAAACAAACACCATATAATCTCATCTATAAGTGGAACCTAATCAACAAAACAAATAAGCAAGCAAAACATAATCAGTAACATTGAAATAAGAAACAAATTGACAGTAACCAGAGGGAAGGGGGAAGAGGGATAATGGAGTAAAATAGGGGAAGGTCCGTCAAGGAACATGTAAAAAGGACACATGGACAAAGCCAAAGGGGGTAGGTTCAAGGGTGGAAGGCAGGAATGGGTGTGATGGGGGAATTGGTGAAGTTAAAATGAAGACAACTGTACCTGAACAACAATAAAAATGAAGAGATATCTATTTTGCAGGAAATATAAAAATTCAATTAAATAGAAAAAGTAGGTCCTATTATTGATTCACAATATCAGATACTAACATGTGCCTTTTCAATTGATTACTATAAAAATTTAGTATATTCATATTAAACCTCTAAAGAGTGGATTTTCTTTTCTTGTTAGATATCCAGTAAATAATATAACATATATGTAATATACATAAACGATATAACATGTATGCATAATACACTTAGAAGAAGATATACAGGGTGGAACAAAAATTGATTTATAGTTATTTGCATAAAAATTATACAAGAATAAACTCTATGTCTTGCATACTCACAACTGTAAACCTAATTTGCCCCACCCTGTTTTTCCATAAAACAGAGTAATTATAAAGGATTTCTTGTAACAGATAGTAAAACATAGCTACTATAATTAAAACACTGTGATACTGACATAAAAATAGATGGACAATAAATGGAGTAGAATATTGATGTAGACACCATTGCAATAATGAGCTAACAATTAAAATGAAATACACTTAGATGATTATCTCATATCTTAACTCAAATGTTAGTTATCTAGACTGACAAGTTAAAAAATGAAAAGAAAAAGAGGAAAATATCAATAGCCTAAGTAATAATCTTGCAGTGGAGATGTCTTCCTAATTCTTAAAATCTTTTATTTCTCCTACAGTGCCTATTTTTAGATTTGATATCTTCTAAAATCTCTCTGATACCAATAAATATTTCAAAAATGTATTGTACTGCATTTCCACTGTTTCTACAGCTGAGTTTTGCTATTTCATAGTGTTGGTTTCCTTCAGACATTTGTGATTTTTGCTGATTCAGATGAGGACATAGATTCAGCAGCACTGGTAATTTTAATAAACTTCCTTGACACGTGAAATTTACTGTTCTTTAGGCCTTAAACGAAGACACTGATTGTAAGGATATTGCCTGTTGTAAATCCTGGCTAGATTTCCTCACCAGTTCTTTCCTACTGGAATGAGATTTGCATCGTGGATTCAGGGCCCCTAGTTTATCTTGCAGGTTGGAATTCACATAGAGAACACCCTTTTTTCTCTGAGGCCCCAGGGTTCACCCTAGTGCAGTCACTGCAGATGCTCACATTGATTGGGAGAACTGTCCTCCAGATAGGAAAATATTTACCTTAAGCACAAGGCAACTTGCTCTATGAAAATTTGATAAGTTTTTCCATTGACTTCTCAAACCCACACTTGGTTCCTATCTCTACTCTGTGTAAACTCAATATCATCCCAAACATTTACTGCTTGATTCAGTGTTTGGAGATGTCTCTTTGGCTTTCATTTTATTGATTCTTTATCTATGTTTCATCTCACATTAATCTGATCTTAATATTCTGGTAGGCAGTTAAAGCTTTCCTTGATTTTAGAATGTTATAATTTATCTGTTCTGATTCTTATATTCTTCTGTCATTTCAAAGAAAACTTTAGAGAAATATTAAATAACACATATTTCAATATCAAAAGAAAACCAGGAGGCAGAGATTTTTCTAAAAATAACAGCAAAGCTTGAAATTATTTTAAAACATACTGATACTTGACCACACAAAAACCTAAAAATTGCTTTTTGACAAAAAAATAATAGAAACATTATGAATACCTTATACAAAGTTAAGGCAAAGGGCTAGAAGATCAAAAATGTAAAGAAGCAACAGATCTATGATTTAGTACCTTTAATATTGTATATAAGTAAGATCCAAAACTAATTAAGAAAAGACAACACTACAGTCGAAAAGTGTGCACAGCGTACTCACTAATGGTAAAATGCAATAAGCATAAACATATGAAAGATGTTCAGCATAAGAAATAATCAAAGCAATGAAAATTAACCAAAGGGGGGTCTTCCGCTCTCTACACCACTTCTTTGTTTTTTGCCTGGAAGTGCAAGAAAGAAGTTTTTTTTTAATATGAAGATTCTGTAACAGAAGTTGTAGAGGAAATTAACATTCTTTTGCACTAGTAGTGAGAGTGAAAATGGTGAGATCTTTCTTAGGGCCAATTTAAAAAGTGTATCAAAATAAGTGTTAAAGCCACATAAATAAACCTGGCCATCTTTGGAAATCCACTATGAGAAATATATATGAAATCAAGTAAGAGTATCATAGCATTGGTAACAATAACATTAAAAGCAAAAATAGAAAAAGTTTACAAATGAATAAAAAATTATAAACAATCAGGAATGGATACATATGTTAGGTCACACATATATGAGACCAATGGAAAGACCTTTGCCAATTTATTCACTGGAAAAACAGTCTGATGTATTAACTTGAAAAGTGTGTTTCAGAACAGTACTGTTATTATGATCATCTTGATGTACACAATATATATACATATACACACAGACATAGTACATTATATACACAGATAAATGTGTGCATGCACATAGGAAAATGATCTAGATATTTATAAAACAAAATAATAATTGTTACATCTTAGAATCAGATTATCACATTATACATTATGTTTATATTTCTCCCTCATTTTTGGGTTTGTTTACAATAGCAACATATATTAATTCTAATTCTACAACTGGATATCTAATTTTTTGAAAAATGGGAAGTAGTAAAGTCATTTTAGTTATGAAAAATTTGTTTTCATTAGAAAAAATATATAAGACAGAATATAAAGAACTCAGCATTAAAATTGTTTTTCTGTTTTAGGCTGAAGTAGTCTTTTATTTTTATTCCATATTCTTAGTACAAGTGTTTCTGATTTTTAGTGGTTTGTTTTACTCAACCAGGTAAAAGTGCTTCTCTCTGATACTTCTCTACCAGCCCTAGAAATACAACAGTGATTCTGAATTATATAGTAAAACTGTTAGATTTCTTTTTCTTTTTCTTCCTCTTTGGTGTCCAACCCATAGCTGGTACCCAGGATGGCTATGAATGTGGCCCAACACAAAATTGTAAATTTACTTAAAACCTTTTTTTGCGCAGCAGTTTTCCTTAGTGTTTGTGTACTTAATGTGTGGCCCAAGACAACTCTTCTTCTTACAGTGGGGCTCAGAGACACCAGTAAGTTGGACACATCTGTTTTCATTCCAATTGAATAGTCAGATATAATTACAAGAGGATGATATATAACTAGGTTTTGGAAAGCTTGGTTGTCATAATCAATAGCCACCCTTTATTTTATTTATTGCTTGATATTTCTTAGTGGTGATCTGTATTAAAATTATTAAAATAGGCCAGATTCTTCACTAATTAAAACAATATAATGAACAAATAGCAATTTTAAATTTTCCAATACCCTCTAAAACCATAAAATAAATGAAATAGGTGTTCTGTCAAATTAAGAAAATGAATTATAGTAATAATATCGATGTTTTATAAAAATTACATTTGCAAATTACCACAATCATTCTTATACTTAACTTTTAGCTGAGTGAATCACTACAGTACTTTATGTGAAGAATTTTTTCTATTTAAATGAGTATCTTAATGTTCATCAGAGGGCTAGAAATAATTCGCAACCACTTATAATTTCTATTTCTTTTGAGAATTCAGTATTGTTTTAGAGACTATTGGTAGACGCTCTCCAAAGCTAAAGCAAATATTCAACTTATTACTTAAATAAAGCTTAGACATTTCTAATTCTCTTACATTCTCTCTTAATTAAATATAAACTGTACATTCCAAATGTCTATCCTTTGGTTCTCTCTCTCTCTCTTTCCCTCTCTCTTTCTCTCTTTCATACACATACACATGTCTTCTGGTTTGATTAGGAACATTAAAGAAGGCATCACATTGAACTTAACTATCTATCTATCTATCTATCTATCTCTATATATATATATACACATAGACATTATATCTCTCTATCAATCTACTACCTATCTGTCTATACACGCATATGTCACCCATGGTTGTTTGATAGAAGAGTGTTGTCTCCTATCTTTGCTTCAGGATATCTTTGAAAGGCCACACCAACTTAAGAACACCCAGTGCAATTATAGTGTCTTTGAATCAGCTAAGGCCTTTGTACAACTGTATTACAGCTGGATTCTTTTTGTGCCCATTCTGTGTCTGTGTTCCCTTCCAGGTTTCACTGCAGATAACACATACACACACACACACACACACACACACACACACACACAAATAAACATCCTACAAGGACATCTTAGGGCCTGCTCCCTAGGAAACTCTACCTAGAATAGTCTGTAATTTCTTTTAAAATGTTTCACAAAGCACTTATCTTTGTTTCCTCATAGTTTGTTTTATAAAAGTCACTTTATACTGAATAACATGAGAAACTGCCTTGTGTTTTCTGTTGTGAAGGAACCACCTATTTCACACAGCAGTAACTGAGGAACGAAGTTGTGTGGAGCCCCATGAGTGCTTGGGTATAGCATGTATCTACTCACCGTAATGACTAATTCCAAAGGAATCCACATTCCATTGCTGATAAAATGGAAGAAATGGTCTATGTACATCTCTCCCTATTACCCTATGTACAGCCAGATGAGCTATGATTCTGTTAGTTCCCAGAACTCATTAAGGTCAAGTCAGGTTACCGTTTAGGAAGAACGTATAATGGAAAATCATGCTGCTACAGCAGTATTAATGATTCATTAGGTGACATCCTACCCTCTGGATGTTCTTGAAACAATCTAAATCTAAAGTGTCAAAGCACCTACACCAAAGCCATGAGACAATAAAACAAAAGAAATGTTATGTTAAGTCATACCAGTGGACAATCAAGCTTAATATACTATGTGTTTTTTCTGCCAGTGGTAGCGAAAATTAACATAATGTTTTGACAATAGAAAATTACATTTAACAGTCTATTATGAATCACCTTATCATATATTAAACTGCACTTTTAAATTTTGATTTATATTTTCAGTGAATAGTCACAATGCATCATGCACTGACTGTACTTCTTATCAGAGAAACTTTACTCAGCCCCAACGTCTTCCTTCCAAGCACGATAGTTCCACATTTCTGCATATACACTTGGTATTCATCCTAATAGGACTTGCTATTTAGTCACAGTAATCAGTCGTGAACTTTAATGCAGTGTATACAAAGTGCCAGATACTATTCTACATCCTTCACATATTTAAATTCATACTATCCTCATCTCAACTTCACATACATGGAACTGAGGCTCCAAGTGCTTAAGGGACTGGCTGCAGTAAGAGTCAGAGCTAGGAGTTCTAACAGACATTTGGTCCCACACTATTTATTATTCAGAACCAGTTCTGTGTTTTATAGCAAAAATGAGCCTGAAATGATAGATATAAAAACAGAAAACTTAGGAGTCGAAAATGCCCTAGGATAAATGCTGAACAAATTATTAATCACTAGCTAGTTCATGCTGTGGATATACTAGGGATGCTGAGACATCTTTCAGATCAGAAAAGCTGTGAGAAGATTAGTTTTTATCTTCATATTAGAAGAATACAAAAAATAAAGAGTGAAGTTGGAAGAGTATACAATGCAGATGAAATTCGTGTAAAATTATAGGTGTGTGTCATCATGTGGCATTTGGGGAAATACAAATAGTTTGTATATCAGCTGGACTGAAAGGGGTTGTGTTGCAGTGTGGAAAGTCAAAATTGGGGATGGGAAGAGTCATGTCATCAGGGTCCTTTCGCACCATGTGGTAGGCTGTGTGTCTCTATGATTTTTGAAAGCAATAGTAATAAAGTTATGAGGTCCATTAGGCCTCCCACAGAGGGAGAAATCCTGTGTTAGGACAGTGTTTTCTCACTGGGTCTCTGTACTACCTTGGCATCCTACTGAGAATAGATGGTGGAGTGGGCCCAACTGTCGCAGTCTAGGAGATTGGCTTCTGGTTCTGAGAAAGCACAGGAATGGAGCTCCAGGACTTGTACCTTTTCATCATTCTCTCTGCCATTCAGGGGTTGAAATAAAGTATCCCACTCATTCATTTTCCTTCCAACTTCCTGGTCCTCTTCTTGGGAGTACAGTTGCCAGAAGGACCTGAATTGTAAGTCAATGACAACTTTCTCCCTTCATGTCGAAGGCTCTTGCCGAACCCTTCTGTTCCTTTCACTTGGGTTTCCAAGGCTAGTTACAAGGAAACAGTGTAACCTAGAGAAGAGAACCCACATTCTCACTGGTTCCCGGTTGTAAAAGGTCTAAGTAGCTGTTTTGTTCTGAAGGGAATGACAGCAATTTGGTAAAGGAGTAGAGGAAGAGCAATGTTCAAGTCACTCTGAGTCCTCCTTTACTTATCTTGAGTATTTATCTGATCAACTAAGAAAATATCTGATTATTTGTTAATCTGTTTAAAAGCTACCTCCCCATATGTATTTGTTTTCTTATACATCATCATTTATAAATAAAATAATGTACTATTTTCTTTTATGCCTGTATGTAAAGACTGATAAAGAACAACATAGGTATGATGCTATCTAAACTTTTCACCCTCACTATTCTAAAAAAGGCTATATATTGGACATTGTGCCATATTCAGTGAAGACAAAAGTAAGCAATACAAAACTTTAGTTCTCAAGAGTTTGATATTTATGTTGAAACAGATTGATTTCTAATTTAGAAGCTTCCACATTATTACTTATGGAATAATAACAGTTCACAGTTTGTACTTTTATAGAGTTTATTACATGCCAAATAGTTCTAATCATTATATGTGTATGGATATACATATATACATACATATACACATACATACATACCCATGTGTGTGTATATGTATAATCTTAAAGTAGTATTCTTGCCTGCATTTTACAAGTGAACAACTGGGCCCACAGAAAGATTATCACTCACCCAAGGTCCACAGCTAAAAGACAAAAAGTCTGTTTTGAACTCAAGTATCTGCCTCCAAGGTTCACACTTCTAATCATTTTATATAACCTTGTCAGAACAGAATACACACACACACAACCTTTTAACAGAAACTGAGGCTCAGAGAGTTAAATTGCCAAATGCGACCCAACCCATCTAGTCAAAAAGCTGAACAGCTGACTTTGTAACCAGCTGGGACATGTTTGGCAATTTATTGGTCATGATTGTTGAAGCCAGTTATTCAATACAAGATACACTGTGTTTTTGGTGCTGATCTAATTTAGTTGAATACTCAGAGTCCTGGACACAGTGTAAAGCAGGGTCTTCCTGTAGGTGAACATTCTGGCATCATATTTAGTCCTTGAAGATCAAGATATCAGACCATCCACTCGCTGATAATCACTACAGTTGAGGGTGTTGGGGGCTTTAGTTTGTTTTGTGGTTGCACTGAAAATATTTCTAACAGAGTCCCTGAAGAACTCATCTTTACAAAAAAAGAGAGTAGTGTTCATTTCTAAAGAATGATAATATAAAATGTTAGTTCTAAATAATGATGCAATTACTACTTTTCAGCCGACTTCTATTAGAGATATATTCACAAGCCTCCATTTGCTTAGCAGTAAAATGTTCAGAGAAGTTCCTGTCCTTCAGGTGGGGCACTGATATTGAGAGCTGGTCCATGAAAACATGCCATTGCTTACTGTGAGTGTGAAAAATGCATTTTAATAAAATTTTATAATGAGATTATCTTTTTAAAGAATATGGTATTGGTAAAATTTAAACTGCTATAGATTATTTCTGCAAGTTGTTTGCATAATATAAAACTAATTTTAGAAATAAAAAGATTTACAAATACAAAGAAAGTTTTTCTTAGTCTTCATGTAAGTAAATGAAGACAGTTTCTACCATATCTGTTCCTCATAACATTACATTTGTTCTATGGTGTGTGTTTAAGTATGTGTGTATGTATGTGTGTATAGGTAAAAAAATAATCTGGGAAGAATGTGGAAACTCCGAATGTCTCAACACGGGGCAGTTGCATGCAGCTCTCCCAAGAAGAATATGATAGAAGCCTGGGCCATTGAAAGTTATCTGTAGTTGGTTTAATTGCCTTTACAAGATTTGGCATTCACTAAATGAGCAAAGCACTAAGGGAAATGCCTTTCTTATTGTAGATCCAATATCTGCCTCTCTGTCCAGATTGAGAATCAAATAGAGGACTATCTAACCTGAAGCCTCCACCGCCTTTTTAGAATAGTGAGAACATAAAGTTTATTATGCTCTCGAGTCAGTGATTTCAAATGAAACCAAACAACCTTAAGTTTTGGATGTAGGCCCAAGTGTGCTGCTTTATAAATGAAGATGACAGTACTCGTGTGCCAGCAGCAGCAGCGACGGGTGGCGATTTCCGCCCCCTCACTAATGGTGACAGATTTGTACCAATACACTCACTGTACCTTGCCTAGGCTCTCTTTGACCAGTAATATACCACTAGTTTGACTCCCAGTGGGGCAGATTGCAGTCTGCAGCTATGAATCAGAGCAGAGCCAAGAGCCCCCACATGGGAAGTCAGCCTTGACTCAGTGCTAATTAGCCAAGTTCACCAGCTATAGAGGCATATGCTGTCTAATCAGACAACTGGACAAAAGGGCATGTCAGCTTAGAACAATTTCAGAAAATTTGTGTCAGAGAAGTGTGAATCTTTTATCCCAGACTGTTGAGAAATACAAAACTTAAAAATTAGTTTAGAAATTTGACTGAGTCATATGGATATTAGTATATTATTAATCACTCTGTATGATTCACCAAAATTCATTTCTGTTATTAACTGGTAGGCAAGTAAACAGAAATCCTAAAATAATACCAGTTAACTAAAATAAAACAATTTACAGTGAACTAATAGAGTGCATACTTCAACCAAATTCCTCTAGATTCTAAGAAAGTAAAATAAAGATGCCATGCCCTCCCTCATCTCATTTTGTGTGAATGTATTCATACACATCTATCTAGAGACCATTCCAAATGTATAAGACTAGTTATGAGGAGATTAGCAGTATCAATAATACAATGACCATTTAGAGAAATTTTGAATTCATTAATATTAATTTAAATTCAAAGTTTGCTCCCTCCTCTTTGTGTCATTTTCCTTGACCCAAATATATATTTATTTTTTTGGAAAATATTTATTATGAAAATATGTTGTGTTAACATGTAGTGGGCTTGTTATTATTTTAATTGAATCAAATAGCTATTTTTAAAATCTCTTTTATTTCTAATACAGTAAATATGAATAGATATAATCTATTCTTTTTTAATTTAATTCTTGTTCAAGTAGTTTTCTGTCTTATATTCCCAGCCCTGCGCCCACCCCGTGCTCCCCACCTCCCTCCCATTTCCTGACCCAAATATTTGAGTTACTAATTTAAGAACAGGACTCACTTAAACCTAACTCTCTTCCAGGCACTATCCTGACAAATCTTTAAGGTTCTACTATTAGCACCTTATTGATTTTTTATGCATATTGAAGCATAAATAAGTTAACTAACCTGTCCATGCTCAAAACTAGTTAATGGGTAAAGTCAAGATTTAAAACAAATCCTTTTGCCATGCAGCTGTATTTTTAACCATTAATCTATTGTTTATTGTTTTGTGTATTAAATAATTTATTTTATACCTGAAGGAGAGTACAGTGTGTATTTATTAAGTCAAAATAAGATTTGCATTTCCTGATATTGCTTTTTCAAACATTAGTTACATATCCAGGCTTTTTGCTTTAATAAAACTCCTTACATGTCTCTTTCTTGCTGTTGCTCCAGGGCAGCCTCTCAGCGCTGGTGTGTGTTTCCCCTTCCGGGCAGTGATCCCTTTGATGGCAGAACAGGACCTTGTCATTTATTTATAATTAGCATTAGAACTGGCAGACAATGTATACTGTGAAATGATGAGTAGATTACTCATTTTCTACTTTGGTGTCTATTTTAATATAGTTACACCATAGTTTTCATTTTATTTTATGACTGAAGAATGCCAAACTTTCTTTTGGAAGTTTTAAGTCCATATTCACATTCAGATTGTTAAAGCTAGGATAAGCACAGAGTTCTAGGTAAAGATGGTAATTTCCACATCCTGACTTGAAAGTCTTTAAATCAATAGTTAAATTTTAGACATGTTGAATTGGGGGACATACAAAAATAAGAAATCAGTCGGGCATATATGGGCCCAGGGGAGAGAAGTGGAAATATACAAACAAAAGATATCCAAATAATTAACATTTAAAAAAAACACTGTTCTCCATAATTATGAAATAAAACAAATGAATAATATTTGTATTACTAACAAGGAAAAAACCCATAGTAGGCAGCTGAGTGCACAGAGAAGTATATATAGATGTTAAAACTTTTATTCTAATAAAATAAGAAAATCAAATTTAAAAACAAGCATGTAGCTGAAAATGAATATCAAAACAAACTCAAGAACAGAAGAGTAAAATACTAAATAAAAACAATAGTGTATTATAAAATAGAACCATATAGAAATTATGACACAATAATTGAGATAAATCAGTAGCCTAATAATCTTTTAAAAAAATTAAATATTAGTTCATGATTTTAGAAAGTTGGAAAGGAATATAATGACAACTAGAGGACCTAAAATTTAGAAATACTGGGGACATCTGCCAAGATGGAGGCATAGGTGGAAACACTGTGCCTTCTCTCACAACCAAGTTTGAATACAACAAAGGTTTGGAGAAACAAAGACACAACCAAAGGGCAGAAAATTGAATTATACGGAAGTCCGACTACATCTAACCGTTCAACGGGACGGTAAGAGGGGCGGAGCCAGCAGCGAGCAGGGTCGGGCAGGACAGGGCCCCCGACCCAGGCGTGCAAGCAGACGGGAACCAGTTGGGGTGTGGGGCAGACTGACCTCGAGCGCACATTCGCGCACAGTGAAACAGACCACACAGGCCCCAGGGGGCGAGGGCTGACGGCGTTGGCACACTCGCGTGCAGTGGGACAAAACGCGTGGGCCCGGTGACAGCAGCAACTGCGGCACTGGTGAGGGTCGCGGCGCCAGGCGACAGACAGGATGCTATAGTCCCTCTTTGACCCCGCCCCCACATACAGCGTCACAACCCAGCAACTTAGTTGCCCTGTTCTAGTGAACACTTTAGGGCTCTGATCCTGCTATGGAACAGGCACGAACAGCCCAAAAGATGGTGCAAGAAGAACTCAAAGTCCCAGAGCCAATAACTCTAAGCGACCGAGAAATTGCCAGCCTCTCAGAAGCACAATTCAAGACACTATTTATCAGGATGCTCACAGAACTGGTAGAGTACAGTCATAAATTAGAGGAACATATGAAGGCTAAACTAATTGAAATGAAGGGAGATGCACAGGAAACCAATAGTGATGGAAAGGAAACTGGGACTCAAATTAATGGAATGGACCAGAAGGAAGAACAAAACATCCCACCAGAAAGGGATGAAGAAATGAGAATTCAAAAAAATGAGGAGAGGTTTAGGAACCTCCAGGACATCTTTAAACGTTCCAACATCCGAATTATAGGGGTACCAGAAGGGGGAAAGAAACAGCCACGAGTGGAAAACATATTTGAACAAATAATAAAAGAGAACTTCCCCAGTCTGGCAAAGGAAATAGACTTCCAGGAAATCCAGGAAGCTCAGAGAGTGCCAAAGAAGTTGGACCCAAGAAGGAACACACCAAGGCACATCATAATTACATTAGCCAAGACCAAAATGAAGGAGAGAATCCTAGAAGCAGCAAGGGATAAGGGGACAGTCACCTACAAAGGAGTACCCATCAGACTGTCAGCGGATTTCTCAAAAGAGACCTTACAGGCAAGAAGGGGCTGGAAAGAAGTATTCCAAGTCATGAAATCCAAAGACCTACAGCCAAGATTGCTTTATCCAGCAAAGCTTTCATTTAGAATGGAAGGACAGATAAAGTGCTTCTCAGATAAGGTCAAGTTCAAGGAGTTCATCTTCACCAAGCCCTTATTATATGAAATGTTAAAGGGACTTATATAAGAAAAAGAAGATGAAAAATATTAACAGTGAAAGGACAGCAAACACACAGTTACTAACAACCACACCTAAAACAAAAGCAAACCAAGAGGACAGCTAGATCAGGAGTGGAACCATGCAAATGAAGAACACATGGAGGTTTAGAAACAGGGGGGTGGGAGGAGGAGAAGGGGGGAGAAGGCACAGAAAATAGCATAGATGGTAGGTAGAAAATAGATAGGGGGAGGGCGAGAATAGTGGGGGAAATATAGAATCTAAAGAACTTGAGACACGTGGTTATAAACTAAGGGGGGGAGAATGGTGGGGGAGGGAGGGTGCGGGTGGAGGGGAATGAAGGGGGGGAAAAGAACAACTATAATGGTATAATCAATAAAATATATTAAAAAAAGAAATACTACTTGTACTTGTCTGTAAAATATGAATCAGCGTATCTTTCTGTTATCTTTTACTACATAATAACCCATCCCAAAACTTAGTGGCTTAAAACAACATTGTTATTTCACAAAATCTATGCACTTGCTACTTTTGAGCTGGACCCTGGCCATGTACCTGATGATGTCAGCTGGGTATATGCAAGCAGCTTGAGCCATCTGGCAGCTTGAATAGGGCTGGAAAGGTAATTTGACCTCACTCTCATTTCTGGGGCCTTGGTGGTGATGCCTGAAAGGCTGGAATGTTTCCTCCATTGTGGCCTCTCATCATTCAGTGTGCCAAGTTAGGTTTATTCACCTGGCCAGCCCTACATGCAAGTATTTGTCAAGCATCTTCTTATTTTACATTTTCTACCATCCTTTTCATCAACACAAGCCATGTGGCCAGCATCAATGTGGAAGTGGACTTCCATTTCACTTCTTAAAAGGAGCAATGCCATAGAGCCCCTGACTCCCTAGGGCCACCATGGCTTACATTCTTCCTGCCCATAAACTGTACTCATGTTTTCCCAAGACTACTCAAAGGGCTCATCTCATTAGGATGCCAAGCCTAGTTTTGAAGTTCATCATCTAAACCCTATCTAGGTGTAAATGGGCTTGATTTGTGGTTGAGTCCCTCAGGTGAAATTAATCCAGTAGAGAGATCTGTGAGCTAAAAAGGCAAATAATCTGCTCTCACCCAATAAACACACTCAACACACAATGGTTACAGGGGACAAGAAAACAATGATAGATATCATTAGTAAGAAAATGGAAAGAGGAATGACATGGCAGTGACAGGTATATAATGAATCTAAAATTCGAACAAGCACCTCTTCTCAGTTCCCCTACTCTGCAGCAAGTAATGGTCCCTGTTAGGACTCAGTTTTTGCAACCTAATTTCCTAATCAATTCATCTCCTCTGCTCCTAATGCTCCCTGAGACTGACTTTCTTTACCATAAAAGTGGCCAGATTTTCTTTTTTTTTTATTGTAGATAACCTGGCTTTCTTTAAAAAGCTTTATTTCATGGTGTTTTAGAGTGGGTAAAACTACTTCAAAGCTCAGAATTCTGGGGTTGGATGGCAGATAAATCCTACTGCCTCATCAGACACTCTTACCTGTGGCCCAGAGCCTCTTCTCATTTTGCACTCTGTCTTTTTAAAAGTCCACACTCGTACAACTAACTCCTTGATAATTTTCTATGCATGTCAGTGGGATTAATTCCTGCCATCAAAAGCCACATGCACAATATTATTTTTAATATAGGCCTCCCTCTACTTTGAGCCACATCTAAGGCTACCGTGTGACAATGGTCATAAAATTCTTGGAAATTATTTATTATTATTTATTTATGAAGATGTTTTTAAAAATGATTACTCAATTATAGTTTACATTTAATATTATTTTGTTTTAGTTTTGGGTGTATAGCACAATGATTGCATGATAATATGCTTTATAAAGTGATCCCCCCTGATACTTCAAGAACACACCTGGCACTGTACATAGTTATTGCAATTTTATCGATTCTATTGCCTGTGCTGTACTTTACATTCTTGTGACTATTTGGTAACTACTGATTTGTCCTTCTTTATTAGAATGAGAGGCTCTACTGAGCACCGCCTTGGGCATTTCAGAGTTCCCAATAAGGCACATTTCCACTAAACCCTGGATTTCATTTTTTTAAGATTTTATTTATTTATTTTTAGAGGGGAAGGAGAGAAGGAGAGAAACATCAATGTACGGTTGTCTTTTGTGCATCCCCTGCTGGGAACTGACCTGCAGGGGACCAGCCTACAACCCAGGCATGTGCCCTGACTGGAAACCGAATCGCGATCCTCTGGTTGGCAAGCCTGTGCTCAATCAACTGAGCTACACCAGCCAGGGCCATCATTTTTATGTCTTATCCTGAGGATCTTTTGCCTTCTGGAGTAACTGTGCATGAGAAAAAATATTTATATTCCAGTCCCTTAAATTCTACTTGAAAACTGAACATTTCATTCTCTGGCTCAATTTGCCCCTGCAATACCCCCTAATGCCATTTAAAAAAATGTTGCTTTGAAAATTCTGCCTAGAAATCTCCTAGGCTACATCCCTGTATTCACTAAATCAATCAGTTCAGTTTAGGGGAGTTAAAATCATTAGTGATAATGGTAGATTTCCCTATATCCCCTTTTAGTTTTTGCTTTGTTCATTTTGAAGGTACATTATTAAGAATATAACATTTTGAAGTGTTGTGTCTCTCTGGGAAACTAAAATTTAATAATTACAAAATATTTCTTACTATTTCTCATAATAATATTTCTGATCTGATTTGTTTGATATAAATGTGTTCATACCACAAAAGTTTAGTGTAATATTGTTGTATCTTCATTTTTAATTCTCTATTTTTAATCCATGTATGTCTCCTTAAAGTGTGACTGTCCTAGGCAACTTAAAGTTGAATCTTGTTTTGCTTTATTTCAAATAAAAATGTTTTTTACTTGAACTGAATGGTCTATTTATATTAATGTAATTGCTAAAATGGATGGATTTAATTCTATCATTTATTATTATTTTTTCTAAATTATTGTTGTTCAATTAAAGTTGTCTGCATTTTCTCCCCACTCCATCCAAACCTACCACCCTCCTTTGATTCCACCCTCCCCCATGGTTTTGTCCATGTGTCTTTATAGTAGTTCCTGAAAACCCTTCTCGCCACTGTCCCTCCCCCCCCTCTTCCCTCTGGCTACTGTTAGATTGTTCTTAATTTCAATGTGTCTGGTCAAATTTTTTTTGCTTTTTTTCTTTTGTTGATTATGTTCTAGTTAAAGGTGAGATCATATGGTATCTGTCCCTCACCTCCTGGCTTATTTCACTTAGCATAATGCTCTCCAGTTCTATCCATGCTGTTGCAAAGGGTAGGAGCTCCTTCTTTCTCTCTGCTGCATTGAATTCCATTGTGTAAATGTACTATAGTTTTTTGATCCACTCATTTACTGATGGGCACATTTATTATTTATTCTCCTCTTTTCATGTCTTGTTTACTTTGTATTAATGTTTTATCGTTTTATAAAATAATGTAAAACTTTATAACCAGTATAGTGGCAGTTGAGGTACCAAGTGTTGAGGTCAATTAGAATGAGCCATTATTTACTTACTGCACACTGTATAAGCAAGAGGTGAAAGAAAAAGTTTCCATTCTATAGTGGTCCATTCTTCACCATGGAATGGCACCAGGTGAGGGTCAGGTAACTTACAACACAGAAATCATTTCACTGCCAAGGAACCTTAACAGAGAACTTTGGACCTGGGGAAGACCAGTGGAAAGAAGCAGATGAAGGGCTAAGAGTGGAAAAATACTAAATCAGAGTGAGCAAAAGTACATCAGCCAAGGTCTGCTAGATAAGGAAATTGCAGGGAAACTGCCTAGGAAATGTCTGAGCCAAGCTTCCAGTAAGTAGGCCTTCTAATTGTGATTCATGAGGTAGGAATGCAGAGGTACACAAGCAGGGCTGATCAGGAGAATGAGGGGAGGGCCTCTGTCTTTGACTACACCTCCCTCTAAAAGCTGCAATGCACTGGCTGTGCACCATGGCCAATATAGAGGAAGCAGCGTCCCACATGAGATCTGGCAGGATGGAACTAAAAAATATCACACATATACAGCATTTGTCATGTGTATCTCTGCTTCTATCTGACATTTCTTTCTTTCATCTGAAAGACTTAGTTGGTTTTCTTATAATGTGGGTGTATGGATGAAAAGTTTTGCCTTTAGTTTTGAGAAAATTTTTAAATGTTTTTCTTTAGCCTTGAAAATTTAATTTTTCTTGTGTATGTAATCCTAAGAACTCTTTTGTTCATTTTATTATTTCCATTATTTAAAATTATTCAGTTTCCTTTCAACTTTTATTATTTCTGACATTTATTTTTGTGTGTGTGTTCTTAAATATACTGTGTCTTTGTAGAGTCTCTGGTTTACAATTTTTCCCATTAATTTTCAGCATTTTGTCTGTAATGTACTGTTAAGATTTCCTTTATATTTACTCCTCCAAGGGTTCCAAATTTCTTGAGCTATAGGAACTTCTTTAATATTCTCTCTTGAAACAAGTCTTTTGTCCTTTCCCCTTTCTCAGCTTTTAGAACCCTAGTTTACACTTATGTCAGAATGTTTGATATTGTCCTTAATTTCTTACCTGTTCTATTCTGTAATTTTGGTTATTTTTCCCCAATTTTTTTACTTTGGTTATAGCTATTACCTGTCTTTGTGTTCAATGTTTCCTCCTTCTGCTGCATTCTAATCTGATGTTAAATATATATCTCAATTTCAGATACCATATTTTCCAGTCCTAGAGTGCTATTTCCATCTTTAATAGAAATTTTATTTAGCTGTGAAACCCTTGTAATTTATATTTTGTCTATTTTTCCTTCTAATTTTCTTAATATTTTCCTAATAGTTATTTTTAAATATCATTATTAACTTTAACATATAGGTCATTATATATCTGCTTCTATTATCTTTCTTCTCTTAATTATGGGTTCATGTTTAATTATTCTTCACATTGGATAATTTTCTCCTTTGTACTGAATGTTTGTTTAAAAAACAAAGGAAATTCAAATAATTGTTGTTTCTCCAAAAGGGAAAAGTCTTGTTTCTTTGTTCATGAAATGTAAGGAATACCAAATATTTTCATTTAATTGGGAGTTCTGCTGCATTGGGGCTATCCTGCAATTAAATTATTTTCAGTGTTCCTCTGTTTTAAAATGTCTTTGTGGCAAATTTTATACTGTATTTAAAATAGAACCCTCCCTCTAGCAGAATTTTTATATCTAAACATTGTAATATTATAGAGGTCACTCTCTTTTTCTTTCTCTCTCATGCTCTTTCTCTTTCTGTTCCTCTTTCTCCTTCTCTCTCTCTCTCCCTTTTTCCCTTCTCCCCCTCTTCATCTCCCTCATCCTCACCTTATCCTTTGCCCTTTCTTTCTCCCTCTCCCTTCTCTCTTCCTCTCTCTCCCTGTTACCAAATCCTAGGGCCCTCTCACCTACAGAAACTCACCTAAAGAAATATTGATTGGTTTGACACACTTCTTTAGATTAAGTATAGGATTTATAAATTGTTAGCCATCACTCACTGCTCCTATGCAATCCTAAGATTATTTTTCTCTCTCTCCCCTGATAAGGTCACATCTCATCATGATTCACTGTGATGTTCTCCTAAGTGGTGAGACTAGGCACTTGGCTAGAATTCCATGCAGTACTTTTGATTGGTCTGTAAGTGTGAAAGGATAAAGTAAACAATTGAGTAATAAAGAGTGCTGATGATGAATGGATTACTTTTCATAAGAAATGATTACCGAATTGACAATATTAAACTCTTCAAAAGAAACATTTATTTCACTTACAATTTGTTCTCAATGTTCTCGTTTCTGCTTTGAATATTTGCTGTCTTTTATTTCTCTTTTATCAAGAAATTGCTTAGATATAGCTTGATAGTAGCTATTTCTGCTACCTACTGGCTTTATATATTTGTCTTTCCAAGAGGATAGTCTCCCTATTGAAGTGGTGCATGCTTTCTAATGTATCTATCTATTCAGTTAATATTAATTAATCATATCTTAAAGTTTCACTAGAAAAAGAATTGCTTTATAGACAATCTGGACTCAGTTCATTAAAAAAAAGTAATTACCCTATTAATGGTTTGGGGTTATTCCCTTTTGTAAGTGAATAAAATTAGACTGAATTATATACTAAAAGAGAATGATTTATGGAGCTTTAAAGACATGCATATAATTTTAAGTGATTCTATTTTTCACAGCCTTTAGAAATATGCATTTTGGTTCAACATTTAAATTCTGTGTTTTGACACTAAGAGCAAAGGAACTTTATTAATCTCAACTATTTATATCAGCTCTAAAGGAATACCCTATCAGCCCAAAGTAATTTATATAGAATAAAAGAATATTTGGAATTTTAAATAGAGGTAAAAGAACTACTGTTTAAAGACACATACAATGAATATTTATACTAATTTTAGTCACATACTTGCAGCCACTTCAAACACATAGTTTTCTAATGCCACCAAGCTAAAATAGCATATGGATTATATATTTAAGCAACCTATTTTTTTTTTAGTGAAACAAATTCTGTAAATCTAAATGGGGTGAATAACATTTTAGGTCATTATAAAAGATGTTACTCTCTCTTAATAATCATAGTAAGGAATGTAATGAGAAAAAAATAAATGTAGAGCAAAAGAGAAAAATCTACACAAGAAGTGTCAATTTGGGAAAACAATTTCTGTTCACTTACATGATATCAATTTTCATACATTACAATTTTCATAAGATTTTCCCTTGTGTGTGAAAATAAATCCTTCCTAGTAACCAAGATATTTTTATTTAAATTTTTTATTACTTCAGTTTTGTACATAACCTGTTTATTGAATGAGTTGGATATCTAATTTACAATGTCCACTTCACTAATATGCATAAATACAGGAAGAAAAATGTAATACGTTTACTCAGCATTAGTGGCTGGTTTTAGAATGAGCATCAATCTGGCTTTTGGGAAAATTCACTCTGAAATCCCTCTGAATACCCTCATTTTAGTGATAGGAAATTAGTGTTAGTACCTAAAGAAACACACCTAAAAAAAAAGAAAACCGTTCTCAAAACTACAACCTAAAAATAAAAACAAAAAATGTTATTTGGCAGTATAAAAAATTTGATAGCCTTTCAAAACACTCATTCTATTTTGAGGAAAAAAGTAAAATTTCTACAGAGAAATGGTTTGAGAAATGTAGTTTTTGCCCATGAAAACAGCAAATGGAAGATATTAGATATATTATGAAGATACAAAGATGGCCATTTTTTTTTTCAAAAAATTCTTTAGTAGTACTTGATTCCTTTAAATATAAAATGGTTTTCTTATACTTACAAAATGTTATCACAATAAGTATACTTTTAGCAAAATCAATTTATTACCAAAACATACAAAATACAGGGCAAAGGCTCAAATAATTTTTAGCATATCACGTTCATTTATTGAAGTATCAGAACTGAGTGTCTGCTATAGGCAAAGTTCTTGACTGAAAGCTATTTGCTCTTCCAGGTAAATGCACCCTGGTACTGAACTTAACTAACTTGCAATAAGGAAGACAAATATGAATAGTAAGAGACTGGAATAAGAATAAAATAAAAAGCTAAAGTGTGTTAAGGAGCAAACTATAGAAGGAAAAGGTTACTTACAATTAGGGAAACAATGAACTGATTTAAATATTGTTTCAGGAATGTGGATTTTGTCAGGAAGGAAAATAGTTACCTTTCCAGCTTCTGGCCAGTCTAATTAAGTTGACACAAAACAAGTAACTAGGAGGTAAAAAATATATACATTTACTTTCATATGTACTAAAGCCCATAGATATGGGGCTTAAGAAATGTAAGAGAAAGATGTTTATATACATTTAAACAATGAAATGATAAATTTATGAAGAACTGAAAGACAAAAAAAATTAGGCTTGGGTATAATTAGTGAAGAAACTGAACAGAGTTCGTTACACAACCTCCTTAGCCATGAACTCTCTCTCTCTCTGGCAATAAGAATGTCTCTCTACCTCTCCGTGCAGGGAAGGTACCTTTCACATAGGTACCTATGTCTTGTTTTCAAGCGAAAGGAAGGCGGGTTGGAGTGTTCTTCCTGTACTACTACTTCTCAAACAACCTTAATTCACAACAATCAATATATCAAGTGGCAAATTTGGGGGTACTCTTTGACCCTCATCAGTAAACTTTCGAAATATTGAAATGAGTTTGTGACAAAACCATGGTGGGTGAGCATATGGAAAAGGGACATGAAACCTGCAGAGTAAGATGGGAGCCAGCATAATTTTTCTGTGAAGGATTACGTGGTAGGTAAAGATTTTAAGCTTTCCAGGTTACATCGTTTCTGCTGCAAACTATTCAACACTGCCACCATCCAATGAAAAACAGATTTAGACAATATGTACTTAAATAAGAATGTCTGTGTTTCAATAACACATTGTTAAAAACTTGAAATCAGATTATGGGCATTCATTAATGAGAATCATTGATCAGCCCATCTAACATTTTTTTAAGAGTCAGTAGAAGTTCCAACATGCTACAAGTCTCAGGAATTACATTTTTTGGACCATAAGACACATCCCCACCCCCACCTCCCCACCCCCAAATTTGGGAGGAATAACGGTTGTTAATGCTGCTGTTGAGTTCAGTTTACATTTATATTGGTGAAATATTATGTTATTTATGTTATTAAATATTTTACCACATTTTTTGCTTCTATTTTTTCTTATTTTCCTCCTGTAAAACCTAGATGCATCATATATTCCAAAAAATATGGTATAATGGCAAGTACATAAGCTCTCTGCCTTCAGGAAGCTTCTATCTCAAAGAACTAGTAATCTTAATCAAATCTTTCAGTTTTACATTTATATTAGTCTTAAGTTTAAAAGTTTATTAAAGTTTTATTTCCCTTTTTATTGAATTTTTGGGGGGTGATACTGGTTAACAAAATAAAACCTGCATAGGTTTCAGGTGCACAATTCTACAACACATCACCTCTACACTGTATTGTGTGATCACCACTTCCAGTCAAGTTTCGGTCCATCTCTATTTGTCCCCCTTTACCCTCTTCTACCTCCCTCCACAAACCCTTCCCCTGGCAATCAACACAGTGTTGTATATGACCCTGAGTTTTTTTCTCTTTTTTTGACTCAATCCCTCCACCCATCCCACATAACCACCCCCCAACAGCTGTCAGCTGGCTCCCTATTGATGAGTCTGTCACTATTTTGCTTCTTAGTGAATTTTGTTCACTAGTGTCCACATATGAGAGAAATCACACAATACTTTTCTTTCTTTGACTGGCTTATTTCATTTAGCATAATTCCATCCAGGCCCATCCATCCTGTTGCAAAGGGTAAGATTTCTTTCTTTCTTGTGATTGAGTAGTATTCTATTGTGTAAATGTACGACAGCTATTTATCCATCCACTCCTACTGATGGACATTTGGGCCGGTTTCAATTTTGACTATTGTAAATAATGCTGCAATGAACATAGGGGTGCATATATTATTTCAAACTAGTATTTTGGTTTTCTTCAGATAAATTCCGAGAAGTGGAATTGCTGGGTCATATGGAAAGTTTTTCCCCAAAAGATCACTCGAATTTAAAATAAAAACAAACAAACAAAACCCCCTAAAAAACAAACTTAGAAAGCCTGAGACAATGACATTATCTCTCTTCTATTTTCAAAGCCTCCCTGACCTCCTTTTTCTTTTCTGGCTGTGAGGAACGGGCAACGAGTGTATACTAGCACAGACTTCCTGCAATGAGCAACTCTAAGAACTAAATTCAAAATTATTTTCTCTTTTTAAAAAATTTAAGAAATGCCTTTACATTTTAATAACAAAGATCCCCTGCGTCCATCCTCATTAGCGAAAGACAGCTAGCTAGGCCAATGAAAATATCATCATGTTCTAAACAAGGAATATTTAACCAACTAGAGCTGCCACAGATTATTTTGAGGGATCCAGGTGTGAACGCTTAGTATTTTTAAGTGAATTTAAAAAATTACAAATTTAAATAAGAGACAGGTAGGACTGTCATTTTTTTAATAATAAAAACAAGAAACCCCGAGAAAAATCAGTGTAGCAGAGTGTGACATTAGAGGAACAGTGGTGTGAGAGCTCCCCTTGGTCTTTCCCACTGAAAGTTCAACAGGTTGAATAGCTACAAGTCAACAAAGGTTCCCTGCTCACCGTAGACTGATGCCTGAAGATCTGCGCATGAGAGCATCTAAAGGTGGACAAGAGGGGACAAATGGGAGAGGTGAGAAAGGAAGAGGGCTTAGGTGGGCTACAGACGCAGTCCTGCAGCCAGGGGCTCACCACCGGCTCAGCTCAGAGAGGGGAGGAAGCCAGCTGTCAGTAGCACTTTCTTCAGCCAGGAAGGGCAGAGAGACTCAGTAGGCACTCCTGTAAGAGGGAGCAGTGCAACCCGAGGCTGAGCCAAGAGAGATCAAAGCAAGGACACAGCACAGGGCTTCTGCCATGGCTGCTGGGCGGTTGGTATTCCAAATAAAGACAGAAGCCACAAAGCCCGGCCATTCCACAGACTCCCAAAGTTCATCTTCTGTCATCCTTGATGTGGAGTTGTGGAGTACATTATCCGCAAGCCATAGACTATTACAGAATCATTATTTCCCCTGAGTAAAGGGTGGCCTGTGTGACTGATCCCAGGTTGAGACATGTGGGGACGGGGAACTTGCAGAGGTCCAAGATTATCATTACTTAGAGGGCAAATCAAAGAAGGCGTCTAGATTTACCCCAGACAACACCCCAAGCATTGTGGTTATATTGACTGCAGCCACCAAGGCCAGTGTTGGAAGTCAGTTTTGGGATTTTACAGGGCTAAAAGAAAAAAAAAACTAGTGATTCAGCACCACATACTAAAAAATTATAGAACAATCTCTTTAGGCCACTAATATAGAGATGCCCAGACCAGCATGGATGGAACTGGAAAGCATTATGCTGA
This sequence comes from Sturnira hondurensis, assembly GCF_014824575.4. Taxonomy (NCBI): domain Eukaryota; kingdom Metazoa; phylum Chordata; class Mammalia; order Chiroptera; family Phyllostomidae; genus Sturnira; species Sturnira hondurensis. Next base: position 33,336,725 of record NW_028076767.1, read on the forward strand.
GTGAAATAAGCCAGGTGTTGAAGGACAAATACCATATGATCTCACCTTTAACAGGAAGCTAAACAACAAAACAAACAAGCAAGCAAAATATAACCAAAGACACTGAAATAGAGAATAGGGGGACAGCGACCAGAGGGGAGAGGAGAGGGAATTTCAGGGGAAATAGGGGAGGGATTTAGAGGAACAATTATAAAGGATACATGGAAAACAACTAAGAAGGGTGGAAATAGGAGGGAAGGGGGAAGCATGGAGGGGGAGATGGGATGGGAGTAATAAACAGAAAACTGTACTTGAAAAATAATTAAATAAATTTAAAAAAAAACATGAATAACCATGGTAGTGAGGCAGCTCAGAAATAAAATGGAAAATCTTCAGAAAGCAAACTCAAACAAATGGAAACATTTTATATAAATGACAGAGTATTTAAGATTGTCGTTCTGAAAATTCTCAACAAGATACAAGAAAATACAGACAGGCAATTTAATGCACTCAGAAAACAAATTAATGAACAAAATGAGTTCTTTACCACAGCGATTAAAACAAACAAATTCTGGAGATGAAGAAATTAATAAAATGGATCAGAAATGAACTAGCAAGTATAGGAAATAGAGCAGACAGATGGAGAAAATAATTAGTAATATTAAAGATAGAAACCTGGAAGTAATGCAGAAGAAAGAGGAGAGTTAAGCATTAAAAAAATTAAAGATCTCTACAAGGACTATGTAAGTCCAGCAGAAAAAGCAATATAAGAATAAAATGGCAGTGAATGAAGTAGACACAAAATTTTCTTTATGGAACTAATATTATAGTTTGGAGATTAAGATAGTAAATATATATGTGCCATTCCACACACAAAAATAAGAGATATAAATATCATATGTTTCTGGGCCTCTGTGTGTCCCTCCTTAGAGAAACATCTGTTCAGGTCCTTTGCCCTTTTTTAATTGGATTGTTTGTCTTCCTGGAGTGGAGTTGTGTGAGTTCTTTAGATATTTTGGAGATCAAACTCTTGTCTGAGATATCATTGGCAAATATATTTTCCCATACAATTGGCTCCCTTTTCATTTTGCTGACATTTTCTTTAGCTGTGCAGAAGCTTTCCAATTTGATTAGTCCCATTTGTTTATTCTTCCCTTTATGGCCCTCACTCTAGGGGACATATCATTGGAAATATTACTGTGTGGAATATCTAAGACTTTCCTGCCTATGTTCTCATCTAGGACTTTTATGGTGTTGTGACTCATATTTAAATCTTTTATCCATCTTGAGCTTATTTTTTGTATGGTGTAAGTTGGTGTGGTCAAGTTTTATTTTATTGCATATAGTTGCCCAGATCTCCTAACACCACTTGCTGAAGAGGCTTTTTTTACTCAATTTTATGCTTTTGTCCCCTTTGTCAAATATCAATTGACCATGGAAACATAGGTTTATTTCTAGGCTCTCTATTCTGTTTCACTGATCTATGTGCCAGTGACAAACTGCTTTGATTACAGTGGCCTTCTAATATAGTTTAATGTCAGATATTATAATCCCACCTACTTTGTTTTTCTTCCTCAGAATTGCTGTGGCTATTTGGGATAATTTATGGTTCCATATAAATTTTTGAAATGTTTGTTTTATACCTGTGAAATATATCATTGGTATTTTAATAGGGATCGCATTGAATCTATAAATTCCTTTGAGAAGTACGGATGTTTTGATTATGTTAACTCTTCCAATCCATTAACAGAGGCGAGGGGGGAACAGGGATAATGGAGGAAAGAAGGGGAAGGGTCATCAAGGAACCTGTATAAAGGACAGCATTAAAGGTGGGTAGGATTGAGGGTAGAAGGTGGGGGGGTGGGGCAGGGGAAATGATGACAGTAAATTTGTTTAAAGGAAAAAAAGACACAAGTATCAATAAAGTATATTAAGGAGAATAGAGAATTCTGGGTTTCATACTTCCTGATATTTTTCCACAGGTTTTGAATGACTATATCAATTTTTATAGCCCAAGCAGAACTCTGAATTATTTTCACTCACCCCACAAAAATTCCTGCTTCTCTTATGTTTTCTCTTTCTCAATAAATGCCTTTTCTACCTACTAAAGCTACTCAAGCCAAGTTATCCCAGAGTTATTTTTGAAACCTCTTTCCCTCATGCCTTAAATCTTATGTCTCAACAAGTTTTTCAATTTTGTCTCCAAAAGAAATTTAATCTCCATCCATATTTTTTCTTTCTGTATTAAAAACCCAGTTCAATTACAGTCCAACTCTTCTCTTGCCACCCTTGTTTTCTCTGTTTCTTTACACGTGAAAATTATGTTTATTGCAGAGCCTTAACACTCTGTTTTTTTTCTGGATAGAATGTTCTTCTAAGGAGTGTGGATTAGACGGACTTGTTTTTATTACTCTAATATAAACTTAAATATCATCTCAAAAATGTCTTTGTTGACCATTAAATTAAAAATAGTCATTCCCAGTCTCTCTTCACACTGGCTGTTTGATTGATTGCTTGTTTGATTCAGAAATATTGATCCTCGCCTGCAGTTATTTCAACTTATCTACTTATTGTATGCCTTCCCATTCTAGAATGTACCCACCATGAAAGCACCTATGCTATTTACATTTGGATCTTTGGTTTCTAGTTTCATCCCTGCTATGTTGTTAATCCCCCAAAATTTGTTGAATAAATGAAAGAACTACATGTTCAATACCCAGCAGTATAAAAGTGACATTTGTGTAATCAGAAGAGTTCACAATCCGTGGTTTGGTGAACATGGATTATATTTAAAGTTCTTTGTTTTATGGACATCACATTTTAGTTTTCTGAATTTCAGTTTCCTCATGTAAAACCAAGAAACTTAAAATGAGCTTATGGCAAATGCTTCCTCCTGACTTGGAAATCAAACATGGAAGGTATAAATGAATTTGAACTAGTTTCAAAATAAGACATTTCAATGAGGGCCTGGAATTTTTTCTGAAGTTCAAATATGGAGAAAACTGATTTTACTGTTTTATTTAACATCAGGATAAATTTCCAGTGCCAGTGGGGCTCATGGGTAGGCTCTCCAATGTGTGGCTGCTTGACAAATCTGGCAAATGAGCGTTTAGTCGTCACCCCATGTGGAGCAACCTTATGCCAGTCTGAGTTCTGCCAACAGGCATAACAGTTCTGGGTCACTCTCCTGCCAACTACTTTGATACATTTGTGCCTACACGAGGCCACGACTAAGACCTGAACACAAGGGAAAGCCCCAGAATGTTGGCTTCTCTTACCACTGGTACTTCAGCAAGAGGAACAGAAGAATACAGGTCAAGGCTATGATCCATAATGAGAGACGAGTATTACAACCGGTATGTGCTTGCCATTATTCTGGTTGAGATTCATTTTTCATGTCAGAGTGACTATGCCAGTTGTTTATCTAAAGCTTTGAGTCTCCTACTGTGGTTTGAGAAAATGAGCCCTTTTTACAGCATTAGGATTTCTATGTTAATTTTTTGGCTTTAAATAACTAAGCAGAGGATACTTTTGATGCTTATTTAGATAAGAACCCCACCTTCCTTATCTCTTTGGAGAGGTAATATCAGAAGCTGGCCAGGCAAAGCTTATATAGCCCATCTAACATTGACAAGAAGGAGGCATTTTGCAGAGGCCTTCTTTGCTCTAGTATACAGAAGGCAAGTCCTCAAGGACAAAGGTCCAGTGAGGGCTCACTCTACACACCCAAGCCCCTTCCTGGTCATGAACCTGTTATTTCCTCCTAAACTCTAAGGGTCCCCATCAGACTTGTAGTCAGGGGAGCAGTGGGCAGTGACAGCTTGACCCAGGCTTAGCCACTGGTCCTGTGTACAGGGTCCCTTTCCTCTGACTTCCCAGTGAGCTGACAGCAGCCCCACCTTGGCTCACTCCTTTCCTGTAACATTTCCAGGGAGCCAAAGCAGAGCGTGGCTGGGCTGCCTCCTGTTACTCTCCTGTTACTTCTCCTACCCTAAGACCCTGTTCGCAGCTTTAATAAGTGTACTCTCAAGATCACCTGGACTCGTGTTGTGAAATCTTTCCTGCACAAATTGAAGAACCCACATACTACATGCTGGCCTGAGACAGACCCACTCCGGGGTAGTCCCTGTCTGGAAATACAGTGAGGATACTTTTGATCAGAATTTTAGTCCAGGAGCAATTCTGTTTAAAATAAATAAATAAATACACACATACATGAATACATCAATACATAAACACATAAATAAATAAAAACTTAAACCAGTCTAACTGTTATAAGCAATTACTATTTTCATAAACATTGACATTTTCTTCAAAATAAAAATAAGAGAAAGGTATTTTCACCCATTTCATGAATTTTGTTTTACATTATTTTATGTTTTAAGCAACAACTATAGAGTTTATATGCATGTTACTTAAATTTCTTAGAGCAGAACACTGAAAGCAAAAGAGAATAGTTTCTTAACAGCAAGCACATAAACACAACCCTCCATTTTTCCTACTGTCTCTACAGAAAATAATCTCCACAGAGGAGAAAAAATAAATAAATAAACCTTGGACAAGACAATGGATCACAAAGGAAAAAGTTGACATATCATTGTCACATTGTTTCCGTTGTTAGGCTTTCCTTCTAAAGATCCCTATACTCAGTTACTTAAATAAGTCCGACCATTTGAAACTGCAAGGCATAAAACAGAACTGCTTTACATGGGTCACATGCACAATGTAACTAAATTTTCTGCTTTTACACAGGCATGACTTTGATTTTATTTCTTAGGAAGGAAGTTTTATATACAGAGTTGAGTGCTTTCAATTCAAAAGGAAATGAAGGAAATGAGCCTAAATTATACATCTTACAAATCTGGGATATTTTAGTTACAGATAAAAGTGTCAAGCTCGCTGTGTTAAAGAAATCATAAATTCTAACTTAACATGGAGATATTAAACTAAATTAAAACCTATTCAATGATTGATTACCCACATTCTCCTTTTCCCTGAAGTTGAAAGCATGGAAAATATTTATGAGAATAAATAACTTAATAGTTCCATGTACAAAATGGGAGTTTTCTTTCACAATTATATTCTTGAACACCTCTCTTCATGGGAACAAACCGAACACACCTGGAGATCCCTACGAGTGCTGATGGAAGGCGAGCGCGTAACGCGGTAACACACACAGAAACTCACCAAATAATGTACCAGTGTAGAAATTGCCCTATAAATTTTAGTCAGGTTTTTAAAAAGTAATCATTTTATTTCATTATTATGTCTATTGCACAGAATATTTATCATTTCTCTGAAAGTGAGGCATTTTTACCAATGAGTAATTCAAACTGTAATCTTCCTTGTAGTTATCTCCACTGCATCACAATAATCCATAGTAATCATTCAGACTTTATATTCAGTAATTTTTATAAATTAAGACAAAATAGCAATACATTTTTCCCTCTTCAAGGCTATCTTAAATTTTAATTAAAGGAAAGTAAAAAATTCCATTGGAAAGAATACCAAAATGAACATGTAATGTCATATACAAACATGTAAAAAGAACATTCAGAAAACAGACCTCTCAGATGAACTTGACATTCTCAGAAAATAATGGGGAAAATTAGAAATGGAAACAAAGGAGCAGAGAAAGAAAAAAAGGAAGGAAAGAGTTTGAGAAAAAAGGCAAATGGCCAATGGTCTTGGTTTTCCTTGTTTTTAATTAAAATAACTTTTAAAATTCAATTTATTGGGGTTTGGTATTATCACTCAATAAGATCATATACATTTTAAATTTTATATGTAATATAATATAATATATAATATATAATATAATATATATTATATATACATTCAATATTCAATATTATAATACATCATTATCTATACATTACAACCTCTATTATATAATCAAACTTTAAAATGATTGAAGTTTTAATAATTTAGCTTTTTATAATCAGAATTAGATTTTACCATATGTGAATTGACATTAGAAAAAATATATGTATAGTGTAATTGACTTTATATAAAATTCATGTACATTTTAAGTCACTGCCATCTTAAAAGGCATAGCAGAAATGTGAAAGACAGAATTGTTTATGTCTCAGGAAAAATAATTACAATTAATTTTGGAATTACTTTTTTAAGAAAACTACTTCCTAAAAAAAAGTATTTATTCTTAAAACTATGCTTGCTCCTACAACATAACCACTTTAATTTATATTTAATCTAACATTCAGTTTATGCTACTTTATGCTGGTAATCTCATACCTCCTTGTATAGTTTATTAAAAAATGATATATCTGTTTTAAAGTCAATATTGATGAAGTATGGTTAAAAATGAGAACTTTTATTACATTCTTGGTATAATTATCATGGTATAAATGTTCTGCATTTTAGGTTTATTTTAACCTAGGCTTTCACATTAGTAAATTTATGTGGGCAGTAAACAAAATTAGAAAACCTGCTAACATGGTAATAAGAAGATTTTAAAAGAAACACAAAGGAATTAAGAAGTTACTTTGAAATAGTAGATTGAGGTTTTCTAATGTTTTTATCCATCAGAAGGATTTCTATTTATATAAGTATGTTGACAATATTAAAAGAAATAATTATTATATATCAGTCATAATTCTACTGAATCATTTATTGCAACTTAAAATAATAATATGGAAATTATACTTAATGACGGAGAAAGAGAAATTATGATGGAATTATCTGGCCACTTTTTAAATAAATGATTGATTATGCTATTAATTTTCTTGTGTTTACTTGATTGCTTAGTAAATTAATACTGCTTATTAATTTGAAGAGTATTTTATTATTCCTTTGGTTTATGAAATCACTTAAGTGATTCCACTTTAGACCTTTTTTACCTGTGTATTTAACTAAATATATTTATGTATTGTTTTGTTGTTATTGCTGTTGTTGGCTAGTTTTCAAATCTAAGTGAAATCATGCAGTATTTGCTTTCTATGTCTGACTTACTTCACTTAGCATGATACCTTCCAGTTGGCCACTTTTGTATGTCCAGAGGATTTCATTGAAAAAGAAGATTCCCAAAAGATTAGAAAACACATTCATATGCTTACATCACTGAATAAAATCATAATTGGTTATATTATATTCTACAAAGGAATCCAGGCTCATTTAAAGCATTGTACATTCATACTGAAGTAGGTGCTACAGTTTAAATAGAAATGTTCACATTGACTGCGAGCCTTGCCTTTATCACCAAATTCCACAAGAAGACTCAATTACCCAAAAACTGTAAATCACTCAGCACCTCACTTTCCACTTGCAGATGTATGCATTGCTCCAGGTTGGCCTATATTCATGATTATTATAATTAATAGTAATTTATTAATAACATTCCTCATACCCTTAAAGAAAGTATTTTTAGCTAAAGCCCATAAATTTTGTTTTTTATTTTCTTTGAAAAAACTTTTGACACATTAGCCATGCTCAGTTTCCAATACTTCTCCATTTGCCCTTAAATCGCACCATCAAGACTCTCAATCATCCCCACTTCTCTAACACTACTCTTAAGGACATCAGTGACACCTGGGTACAAAATCCAAAATCCTCAAACTTACAGCAGCATTTTTTACAGTTCGCTCTCCTTATCACCAATAGCTTTCTTGTCTTGGCATCTAAGATACTGTACTTCACAATGACTTCCTACCCGCCTGAGTCCTCCCCTTTCAGCCGCCTCTGATGTTTCCTTCTGTTTTCTACCTGCTTGCGCTCAAGGGCTCCAGGCTGGTCTAAACATTTCTCCCTGAACTAACTCCTCCAGTGATCTCATTCAGTCAGATGGCTTCTGAGTGTACAGCCAATATAGATACACAGAGTCCTTCTTAGGGTTTAGTGCTCTGAAGGCCTTATATTAAAATTCTTCATTATTTTTTTCTTGAATTAGTGTTTTGTAAGTGAAGTTTGATGGAAAAATGGAGGATGAGCCAAGCTCTTGATGGCATAACTCCTGTAGGTTCCATCCTTCCGCCACCCCTGACCTGGGATTGAACCAGCAACCTTTTGGTGGATGGAACGGCACTTCAGCCATCTGAGCAACTCAGCCAGGCCACCTTCCTAGATTTTTCTGGACCAAGGAGCTAAACTGAGCCATTAAGAAAACATGTGTCTGTTTATGTTTGTCCTCTACACAAAATCTTGCTACATCTTGCCATTTCTCTCAGATCATTACTTTCAATGATCTGGCCCTGATCTCTGACCTCATTTACCACAGTTCTGTTGCCTCTGTATCTTTTTTGAATTAAAATTGACATGCACTTCATAAGTGTTTCAAGTTGCACCTTGATTTTTACACGGAAATCTGCTGCTGCTCAATGCTGGAGGAATTTCTTGATCCCTCTAAGATGAGAAGGCAATTTATTTTCTGCCCCTGCTCTGCCTTCCCTTCACATACACAGATTAGTGATCTTAAAAAGAAGAACAAGAATAGAATGAGACACAGTGGGACTGGAATGAAAGGAAGAAGACAATTTGGTCATCTGCAAAACAAAGTATTAAATAACCAGGACTCCATTTAATACAATCTTTTCTTCTCTACTACATGAACCAAAAATTTTCACTCAGAACATCTTAGCTATTTGATATTGGCAAAAAGAAATTATATGGAAATGACATAGAGAAAAAAATGTTTCTTGTTTTTTATACACAAGTTCTGTGAGGATTTGTGTAAAAAAACACATAAGAAAAAAGTTTCTCTAAGTTAAATATTGAAATAGCTCATTACAAGGAATTCATATGTATTCTAGTTCAGGTTCAAGACCCACTAGAGGTGGATCTAGCACATACCTGACTCGGCAGAATTTTCCAAGTAACACTATGGAGAAACGTAGACCTTTTATTTTCCCACCCTCTATTTTTATCAATGTCTTTAAAGTCTGGTGTCAATTTCTAGTACCTGCCGAACTAAGAAAAAAGTTTTCTAGCCTTTAACAAAAGTCAATAATACTAGAAAAAACCATATAATTAGCCTTACATACATGGGATAATAGCATTGTATATACTTTTCTAGGAATAAAACATAGGTATGTAAGGTTTTTCAATTCCTGAAACTGTTTAATTTCATTTTAACATGAGTAAGTATTTAGCTAATTGGTCCTTAGTGGTCCTAAGTGGTTTTTCAAAAAAAAAAAATCAGTCCCTAGTTGTTCAAAAATTTTTGCCAAAGGCTCATTTCCAACTCCCTGTCACACAAAGGGACCATTTTCCCACCAGTATGAGCTCATGGGATTGGCTCCATAAAACCAAAGACCCTGTCTGCCTGGTTCACTGTCATGATCCTAGTGTCTAACATGGTGTCTGGCACAAAGAGAAGTTCTAAGTACTCATGAGCGAGTGAATAAATTTAATCTGGATCTCCCAGTTACTGCAGTCGCTTCCAAATTGTGGTGAGGGTCTTGTGGAGTCTCATTATCTGCCTGTACCAGGGTGAGGCTCATTTTTTTCAACAAGGGTTGGGTTCTCCTTTCCTTCTGAAGAATGCTGAAGGAATAACAATGATAGAATAATGATAAAGACATATGATAAAGGAGTACTGGCCTGTTATTTTAATGATTAGTCATGCTTATAAATTCTTAAAAGATTTGCCTTCTTGAACAATTTTAATGCCAACAAAATTAGACACATTTTATGAACACTCTGTAAATTGGATTAAAGAAAATAAGCACACATGATTCCTGTAAAAAAATGAATACTTTACATATTTAAAATATTCGTACTCTGGATAGTGAAAGGAATGTTTCATAGATTGTATCTTAATGATCCTGTGTTCTAATCCATAGAATTTTGTTTAAAGATATTTTTGCACATCAAAATATTATTCAGAAGCAATAATTAATGATGCCTTTTTTTGAATTTTGTCATAAGGATAGCTATCAAGTAATCTTTTACTATTAGGTATTTTATACAATCAGTCCACTCCTCCTCACCCCTCAGTAAGTCAGCAAGAAGTTTATCAAAATAATAACTAAGGTAGGGGGTGGAAATGGGAGGGAGGTGGGGAGCACCGGTGGGGGGGGCAAGCTGGGAATATAAGACCGAAAACTGTACTTGAACAAGAATTAAATAAAGGAAAAAAATACAACTTTCAAAAACAACCTAAACTGTTCTAAGAAGAATTCTGATGAACATCTTCACAGATGTGGGAAGTTAGACTACCCAGACAAATAAGCACACTTGTGTCTCAAACTCAGTCAGGTGGCAGATATGAAACAGGTTTAGCACAAAATCAAACAATTTTAGAGAAAGACAGAATAAAGTCAATATGTCCTTTTTGTGCCTAAGAGTTTAAAAGCATTGAGTAGACTCAACATTTATTTCTTTCAAATACGTGGAAATACTTTCCATGCTAGTAAGTACAGGGTAGTTGATAATAATTATAATGGCACTTTTGATTTCTTATTTGCTCTCTGTCATAAATGAGTTATAGTAGGACAGCAGTACTCAAAAGACATTTGTGTATAAGAGCTGGAAACACTGAAGAAAATGACATACAATTCTCAGATGCTATTCTTTAATGATTCTGATTTACAAGTTATAGGGAGAAGCCTCAAAGTATGTATCTTTAAATCTTCCTAGGTAATTTGTTAGATGCCAGATTTTAAAGCCTCTATTTTAGAATCTTTACAGTCAAGTAGTATTATTTTGTGGACGTCCCGGTCCCTTCATGCTTGGGGTTTTGTTACTACTCAATACCATATAAACAAAAATGAACTTTCAGAAGTGAGGAAACTACAACAACAACAAAAAAACCTGTGTATACCATAACTTCTGTATTGATTCTGAACCTATTATAAAAGTTACTTTCCTGTCAACTTAGAGAAAAATTCGTTTCTACCTTTCAAGTAATTAGTGTCAAGTAATTAGTGTAAAATGTCTAAGCTTTTAAAAAAAGTTACTGTAATCAGTGATGTTTCTATGGCATGGATAACCCTCTCCCCACATAGTAATGCACGCCGGTCAGTAGATGAGAACTACAGGAACATTGTTTTCTATTGACTCATAGATGCTTTAAAGCAACATTTGACACTGCAACTTTCTTACATAATCTTTTAAATAGATTTCACATTATTTGCCAAAAAATGCATGTACTAAAAAATTCAAAAATGGTATAGCTCAACATTTTAAAATTAACTCTAGCAATTTTTAAGGCACTATTCCTCATTTTACATGAATTTTCTTAGATGAATTTGAGGGGGAGGATGAAATGTTGAAAAAAGGAACCAGAGAACTCATCATTCATTTAAGAACTCTTATAGAATTTTTTTTATATTTCAACATTTTATTTTCAACATAGAGAATAAATATATAGTAACTGCCATATGTTAAGCAACAAATGTATTTCCTTTTATTATATCATCTCCTTATTTTGTATTCATTCAACCAGACTTTCTCTCCACTGTGTGCTAATGTTTAAACATGAGTGAGAAACAATGGCTGTCATACAGAGGCTCAAATTGGAGTAATAAGCATTGTAGTTATATGTAAGTTTTGAGCATAACTCAGGTAGTTAAATTCTATGGTAGAAGCCTATATGCATGTTCTGATCAAGGGGAGGTAATAATTATCACTGAAGCACAGACAGGGGATATGAAAGGATTCCCAGAGAAGCCTCCTCGGCTGGCACCTGAAGTGAACAATACACAGCCTGTAGTCAAAAGCATGGGTTCAGATGCCAGCTTCCTTACCTGAATGTTATGTATCCATGGAAAACGGATTCAACCCCACTGCAAAATAGGAATGCAAACGTGCATTCCTCATAGGGCTTTTTTGAAGATCAAGTGATCAAAGACATGTACAAGTTGAGCACAATGTCAGAGAATTGGAAGTATTCAGTAAATCTTGGTTTTTAACAGGAGTAGGAATTTTCCAAAAGGCCAAATTAAGACAGAAGAATCCATATGGCTGGCATAATAAAGAGGAAATGAAATGACTCAGTTTATTCAGTCATATAATTTGATAAACAATGTCATTGAAGGAAAAAGTGGTGAAAATGAATTTGAAATGTCAGGTTAGAATCAAGTGATTAAGAATATTACAAAGCTGGCCAAGAGTTACACTTCAGTGGGAACAAACCTGAGTTATTAAATCTGTGCTTTACAACAAAGAGGGTTAATTTTGCTGAAGAGGTGATAATCTGTAAGAAGGCTCTTGTCAGCATCCAGTAATGAAAGGGGAAAGCTGAGAGGTAGTAATGATAGATCTTAATGACCAACTGAATGTTAGCAATAAGGTAGATGGTGTGTGTGTTTTAGACGACTATGTCAACTTAAGAGCAATTGGAGATAAAAATTTAAAAAATTAATGATAAAACAGAGAAGTAGAACTCAGGTGAAACATCAGATCTGATAATCATGAAATGGAAAGATGGGTGTTGTAGACTGCTCTGCCTGGTTCTAGGAATTGTATCTCGACCCCTTGTGGCTAAGGGTGAGGGACGACCTTTGGAATATGAGCGGAAGGAGACAAAGCTCTGGTAGCAAATGCTGCCTCAGTTTTCTCTCTCTGCCCCCAAAGCTTGGTCAGAAGTCAATGACGGGTAAGACCCCTCACAGCAGGGGGCAACCTAAGCCAGACTTGATCACTTGGGAGGCCTTCATGGAAGGACTCGGGGGGCTGCGCTGCAACTAAGAGCAATGAACTCTTGCCCCCATGCACCCCCTCCCAGGCTTTGACATAGCCTGAGTCCCCATGTTCTCTGGGAGAAGTGCTCTTGGCTCTAATCCCCTTAAGCCTGAATATCTGATGGGGAGAGGTGCAGCTCCTTGCCTTGCTAGAGCATGTCCTGGGGAAAAATCTGGCATCACAAAGACTTGCTGATAAACCTGTGAAACCTACTTTGCTAAGAGTACTTCATTCATATGATAAGGGTCCGAGAGGAAATGAGTATGTCTCCCAAAATTTCTGCAACTCCCTTTCCTGACAGACACTGACTTAGACTAAGCCCTCGGATTTCTTTGAAATGTTATCTACTGTTTGATCCTTACCGCCTGTATTCCTGTGTATTACAACCCAATAAAAGACTCTGGAGGAAGGCGCTCAGGGCCTTTTTCTCCTCAGAGAAACTGGCCGCTGCTGGCCTTTGTCTCCTCTGAAAAACTGGTCACAGTTCACCTCTCCTCCCCAAGCAGATTTGTCTTGTCTTGGTCATATTCGCTTTCATCCATGGCACACGGGGGGACTCGCAAGAGAAGTCACCCCCACAGATAGGTAATAATGAAAATTCTGGGAGTGAAATTCCACAAGAAAATGAAAAGGAGCAGGCATAGTGTGAGTTTCCAACCACGCTGGGAGGTGGCCAGGTGAAATCTGAAACTGGTAGGTATGAGAAGGGTAGGAAGAGGATGAAGAAAACAGCAGACCACTCCAGGTTAATTGGTAGGTGAAAGATTTAATAAGCGAAAAAACTTACAAGGCTTGTCTTGGGTGGCTAAAAGATGAGTAGTTTTTCACACCTTCCTGTCAGAATCTTAAAAATTCAAATAGAGGTCTTAACTGTGTTCAGTCACACACACAGGAGGTCCTTAACTAGATTCAGATAACACACAGGAGGCCCTCACATTCTCAGCTCAGGCAGCCTCATCAACACATTACTATCCCAAGGCTGTGTGCTTGGGCAGCTTGCAGTCCAGGGAAAGAAGGAAGAAGATACATTCCAAAAGCAGGGGAGGCGAGGATCCCCCGATTCTGGATCCAGCTCCTAAGTCAAACTAGTTGGCAAGTCTTCTTGGTGACCTTCCACATCACTTAGGATGGAGAATAGAGCCCAAGGAACTACAAAGTTAAGAAGGTACATAAGTCATCAAATAAAATAAAAAGGCAGGAGGAGAGCCAGGAGAGTGACTCAGATGTCATGGTACCCAGAGGAGATGAAGGATTTTTGATGACCCAGTTTAGTACCGTTTGAAACCTGTAGAGCAATCAAGTAATAATACTACATTTGACAAAAGTCTACAAAATATGGCTTGGGTGACTATTAGCAGTACATTTAGCTTAGATAGCAAGGAACAGAAGACAAATGCCATAGTTCAAGGATGAAGAAGAAGTAAGGATCTGAAAGAGATAGAATCCCCACTTCAGGGATTCTAATATCCCTAGGTTACTCCATACTATGTGTATAGTCTTGGGATATTGACTGAACCTCTCCAAATCTCAGTTTTATGATTAAAATAATTCTTTATTAAAAGAGTTTTCAGGGGACTGAATAGATAATGTAATACAGTGTCTAGAATATAGTAGATGCTTAATAAATATTATTTACTATTGTTATTATTCTCTTTTCAATAAAATTTTCTCAAGTTAATGCTATAGTAGGACCAAAGTATTCAGTTGAGTACTCGATCCTTTTTCCTTTTAACTCATTTTTAATCTGATGTCTTGATTATATACCTATTTCAAGCTTATTAATTTATTTAGTCAATTTTAATCACCTATTATTTACTGAGGTTTTAACATGTATATGAACCTTATAATAAAGAAGAGATGAGATATAAAATATAGTATGTCTTTGCCATTGTTACGTAGAAAAAATAAATGGAAGTCCCAAGCCACCAATTAACAGACTTGATGTTTATTATGAGAAAGAAAAGCAGCCCCTGATATTTAGGCTCTGACCTAACATCACAGCTAGGTCTTGGTGTTTCTCTGTTGAACATCAGAATTTTCACACATCAACATCAGACAAGGTTACTGTGACCCTGATAGATCAAGACAAAAAAAAAAAAAAACCCACTTCATTATCACACCTGAACACAGATGAAAAATGAACATCTTCAAGACACAAAAATCCAAACATCCCCACTCCAGGCTAATATGAGTGACTGCTGTTTATTTATTGGGTATACCTTTGTGCTACTCTGCCCATCCTATGGATAAAATTTATTGAAAAGTTTCAGCATAAATTTCCCCTGTTTCCTGAAAGTTCCAGTTCAGAGTCCTTGCTTCCTTTTATTGCCCCCCAATCACCCTCGTAAAGCCCAAATCCTACAATAAGTTTTTTTCTATTCCTGTCTTAGTGAAAGGCCCTGTGGTGGTCCCTAGAGTAAATTCCCACTCACTTCATTGAATAATAAACCCAACTCCCTAAGTACAGGTGTGTTCCTGGTAGTGTTTGTCTGGACAGCATTGACAAAAATTTCAACTAATCTTGTGGGCCCATGGTAAACATGTTCCAGCTTGGTAAAGCTTTTGGATCATCAGATCCAAAAAAAAAGCTTTCCAGACTAGATATCTCACATCAGAGCATTATTTTTAAGAACACATGACACATGTTTTAGGGCATATTTATAATATTTCATGAAGCCCATCTTTAGGCCTTATTGATTTAAGATTTTTATAGACTACATTGGTATTTTATTCTCAATAAATATGAAAATATTTTCTTGTTGAATTGCAACAAAAATAAAGTGAATTTTCTATGCAGTCATGTGTTGTCAGCCAACACAAATGGCCCAAGGAAGGGAGGTAAGTCTTCCTCTCTGAGGTTTAGGGAAAGTTGACTCCGTATAAATGGGTTTAAATCTTAGAGTTGTAGCCACTAGATTTCTGAATTTAATATACTGACTGAGGATATTCAGGTCTGAATCCTTGTCTACAAAGCCTAGAAAATGAAAGCTAAAACAAAGAGCAGATGTGAGTGAAATAAAAAGACCTTGAAGTACAAAAGGAAATAACACACCAACCCACGCTTTTATCTGCTTCTCCTTATACACCTTTAATTTAATGCTTCTGCTTCCTCCTATTGCTTCCATCTGCCCAGAACAGTTTTCCCAACAGTTGCGCTTTCAATCCTATGAGCGGAAGCAACTTCCTTGTTCCTGGTCTTCCCTTATGACATATACTCAATAGGCATCCAAAAGAAAACTTGATATTTTAAGACATACATAGAATAAGTATTAAGAGGTAATATTGATGATTATACAAGCAAACTCTATACTTGGATAGATAAAATGTTATTTTTGTGTTTTTAAGAAACAGAAAGATTACTGTTACAACTAAAATTATAAAATACCTATTACTTTTATGTAAAGTACTATTTACTATTTTGTTAAAATATTGGCTTATAAAAAAGTTTTCCAGCTTGGTAAGAATAAATAAAACATTGATTATAATGTCCGTGATGCCTGAAACAACTTAGCTGCCACAGCAATATGCGTTTTGGGTGAATCATTTCAGGAACTCTATGATTGACACAAAGGCTGTGCAGAGGCAATATTTGCCTGAACCTGTAGATCACATGGATTAATTAATTCCACATAGATTCTTTATCCTAGTATTAGCCTACCAATATTTTCTCATCCCTAACCAAATACTCAAAATTAATCAATTCTCCGAGCATCACGTGTCGTGACATGACAGCAAGTGTCTGCTGTAACCAATCAGGTGAAACTTCCTTGTATGTCAGGTGTTTCAAGGGTAACTAAAAATTAATGAGCAAAGGCCGTAAAACATGTACACTTTCAGCCTTTCTTTTTTGAAGAAGAAGAATCTAAAGAAGGCAGACATGAACACTTGATTTTTTTCAAAGGCAGTTATTTAAATTTCAAATAAACTGTTTTGCACCGCTAAGTTTAACGTAAAATTAAGTATCATGTAGTCATGTATAAATGTCTTTAAAAATACATAACCCTTTTATAATTAATTTTTATGTCAATTCCCTCTATGTACTACTTTTTCATATTCAATATTCAAAACCCTCTTCATCCTAACAACTCACCCAAACTTGTTATCAGTCAAAGACTTTATAACATTAGAGGCACATGAATAAGAACTAATATTGCCACCAAAAATATTTTAATTGTTTTAATATGCTATCTTACTTTTCACTTTTTATTAACATATACATACATTTCTACTTGAAATTTGCTTTTTTGTAAGCAGCATACAGTTGTGGAGTACTTATTTATTCAATCTGACAAGCTCTGTCTTTTGGTTTTTATATTTGTACCATATACATTTAGCTCAATTATAGATATGGCTAGGTATATGCCTAATATATTGCTATATGTTTTCTATTTGTTTCTTACATCCATCCATTTTTCTTTTCTTTTTTTTTGTTTGTCTTGCATTAATTGTCTTTCTTTGGTTGTTTTTATTTATCTCCATTTTTGGCTTATTAACTAAAACTCTGCATGTGTTATTGATTACATTAAAGTAAATATATACATCTTTAATGTATCAGAATTTAACTCTGAATGATATTACACAATTTCATGCATAAGAACATTAAAATAATATATCTTATAATCCTATTGTTATCATACATTTTACTTTCATACATATTATAAACCCCAAATCCATTATTGTTACTTTGTTTTAACTGCTAATTATCCTTTACTGAGATTTAAATAAAAAGAAAAAATATATATATACCCATTTATACAATTAGCCTTTAAGATGCTCTTTATTCTTTATATATACACATGTTCCCATGAGAGATTAATTTCCTTGTATCTGAAGAACTTATTAAATATTTAATGAGTATATACTGGTGATACAATTTTCAGCTTTTCTATGTCAGAAAGAGTATCCCACCTTCTTTTATTAAAAAAAATTTGTGCTTGGTATAAAATTCTACGTTGACAGTATGTCTTAGTACTTTAAACACGCAGATCCTTGTCAGTCCACTGCATTTTTTGTCTGAAATCATTTTGATTTGATCTTTCATTTTATCTTATTTATCTCAGCATATCTTTTAGAATACTTTGAATGCATTCATGATAAAGGATTTTTTCTAATATTTTTATTGTTGCTCTATTGCAGTTGTCCCAATTTTCCCCCATTGTTCTCCTTGCCCCACCCACCCCCTGCTCCCACAGTCAATCCCCACCCCATTGTCCATGCCCATGGGTCATTTATACTTGTTCTTTAACTAGGCCCTTCCCATTCTTTCCTGTCTTATTCCCCTCTCCTCCCCTCTGGTCCTTGTCAGTTTGTTCCTTGTTTCCATGTCTCTGGTTCTATTAATATCATCAATTCTAGGTACATTTTGACTGATTGCCTTTTCTCTCCTTTATGATGCATATTTTTTTCCTATTCTTTATGTACCTTTCAAATTTGGATAAAATGTTAGGCATTGTGAATTTTTTCTATTGTATACTAGATAATTCTGTTTTCCTGAAAATATCCTTGAGTGTTATTCAAGGACATAGGTAAGTTACACAGAAACAATTTGTTTACTCTGTCATAATTATAGCTTACTTGGGGGGGAGCAATAAAGCAATACTCAGTCTAAAGCTAATTACTTCCCACCAATGAGTCAAGATACTTTCATATACTCTACCTACATCCTCATAAAACTTGAAATTTTCAGTCCACTTGGCAGGCACCATTCTCAGGCCTTGAGAGTGCTGACCTCTGTTACCGACTAATGCTCTGAAGTGGCTCCTTCCCTAAGGTCAGGCCATTTCGCCACACAAACACAGTACTCAGTCGTGAACAGAGTACTCGAGGGAGACCATCTGTAGATTTCCAAAACTCAACCTCAGTGTAGCTTTCTCCTCTTCAATATTCTGTCCTGTAAACTCTACTCACCTTGTTCTTAAATTCTCAGCTTTAGGTCCTCATCCTAGGGAGTCCACTGGCTTTTGCTTGGCCTCCCCTTCCTACACCACTGCCTGCAATAACCTGGAGAAATCGTAGGGTTCATCTCATTTGTTTGCCATCTCTCAGTCTCATGATTCTTCATTGTTTAATAGCCATCATCTTTCAAACTGTTTTGTATATCTTGTTCATTTCTTGGTTATTTTATATGGGAAAGTAAAATTATCCCATTCCTCCCTGTGCTTAACTGGAAATGGAATTCCCCCAAATTTTTTATGCTGATGTTGACAACCTGATTTTAAAATTCATATAGAAATTCAAAGTAGCTAAAATATCCAAGACTTTTGAAAATTAAAAAAAAAAACTTCTGGAAGGGTTTATACTGCCCTTTTCTAAATTTGTCTTTAAAGCTACATGAATGAAGTCTATTTATTATTTGCACATGGAAAAACAAAAAGACAATAGAATAGATTATCTAAATATAGACCCTCACACAAATGGTCAAATGATTTTTGACAAAGGTGCCAAGGTAATTAAATCAGGAGATAGTGTGTTTACTATAAATGATGCTAGAATAAGTAGATATCCATACAAAAAAAATTTAACTTCACATCAAACACAAAAACCCAAGAATTATTTCAAAGGAGATCATAGACTAAAACATAAAAGATAAAAACTACAAAACTTTTAGGGAGAAATTAGCCATGGAAGTAATATCTGAAACCACGGGGTAAGCAAAGATTCCCCAAGACTCAAAAAAAATATCGGTGAATAAAAAAAACAGAATATTTTTAGAATTAAAAAAAATCTGTTCTTTAAAATGCACCATTAAGAAAATAAGAAGGAAGCAGCAGTGTGGGGGGAAATGTTCACAATGCACGTATTTGGTAAAAGGTGTTTCACTGAGAATACATAAGTATTTATTTGTCATTAGAGACAATCAAATTACAATCACAATGATATATGACTTCATAGCCACTAATTTTTAAAAAATTGATAATGCCCAGATTTGGAAAGGATGTGGAGTAACTGGAACAGATACACCTTGCTGCTGGAGGCAGAAAATGGCAGAAGCAATTTGGAAATTATTTTGCTGTTTCTTATAACTCAGATGAATTATTTCAAATATTTATTTAGCCAAAAGAAATGAGGACATATATCCACAGAAGATTTGTACAGGAATGTTAATAACAACTTTATTCATAATAGAAAAAAATGGAAAGTATGTACTCACCAACATGTGAATGCTAACAAATACTGACACATTTATATGTGGGAATATTACTTCGTAATGGAAATAAACTGTGAATACAAAAAAACACTAGGTTAACCTCAAAATAGTACTATATAATGTAAAGAAGCAAGGTACAAAATGGTATATATTCATGTCTTTTTATTTATGAAGGTTGTCAACTATAGCATTATAAATAGGCAGTTTCTGCCCTGGCTGGTGTTGCTCAGTGAATGAGCAACTGGCCTGTGAACCAAGGGTTTCTGGTTTGATTCCCAGTCAGGGTACATGCCTGGGTTGTGAACCAGGTCCCCAGTAGGGGGTATGTGAGAGGCAAGCACACATTGATGTTTTTTTCTCTTTCCTTCTTTCACCCTTCCCTTCTGCCTAAAAATAAATAAATAAAATATTTTTTTAAAAAGAAATAAGCAGTTTCTTGGGGTAGAGAATTAATTGCAAGTGTGTGAAGGAACTTTTTGGAGTGACATTAATATTTCATATACTAATTTGGGTGATTGCTGCTGATTATATAAGTGTCTATATTTGTCAAAATTTCTCAATCTATATACTTAAAGTTTGAGCACATTACTTTATCTAAATTACACCTCAATAGAGTTGATTGGTAGTTGCAAAATTTTCCCTGTAAATTTGTAGCTGCTTTAATTGCCATTATTTAAATATTGATATTTATTAGATATATGTCTTTCCTAATCAACTGATATAGCATTTAGAGGGCTGTATATTTAAAACAGTGTATTTAAAATTCTCATCTGCCATATATTATAGGAAAATATCAATAACAAATTTTTTAACTCATCCATGAGATAAAAAATAAAGTTCAAACCAAATAAAAGTGACATATCCAAAACAACACACCGTTCAAAGACACTATTTCTAAAGATTTTTTGTAACCCATATTTGACTGCTTGACAGCTATTGTCACTGTTTTCTTCGAACTACTCTGCTTCCAATACTGTGTTCAAAGCAGAATTTTATTTCTCACATTTTGAGGTCCTCTTCATTGCATCCAAGGATGTGTATGTCCCTCACACTTTTTAGCAAAATGCATTCTTCTTGGAGAGACAACTAAAATCAGCGCTAATATTACATAAATATATTTTCCTTTGAGATGACACGTTAGGTATATTATGTATTATTTATTCCTAAAGTGAAAGCAAAAGATGAATTTAATTTGAGACTAGTGACGAAACCTACATGTCACCTCGATTTTTGAAGACTAGGCTGATATGAACTGTCACTGAGATTCCTGGAACCTTGGGATACAACCTGTCTTTTCACTGAGGAAAGAGAGAGAGAGAGAGCGGTGGGGGGAGGAGAGAGAGAGAGTCTGACATGCTTCTAGATTTATCTCACAAAGATTCTAAAAAGCTAAACAATGGGAAACAGATTTAGAAGAACTCTCAAGGTTTTTGACATAATTTTACGTTCATCAACTCTCATGGTAAAGTGTTTTAAGCCTAACTTGAATTTTTCATCTTTGAGTTTAACCGATCCCCATGTAGATCTGGGCTTTGCCTCAAATCAAACATCGGCATCAAAGAGGGGAAAGGTATTTTGTTCTTTAAATTTTTCTCTTCTGGGCAAAAATGATTGGCAACGAAAATTTCCAATTCCAGCTCCATTATCTCTTTCAAGGTGGATTCAAATCCAAATAACCGTAACAAAAAAGATATAGCTAGTATAATTTTTTAACAATTTTTCCTCATAATGCCTTATTGCAAAATTGCAACCATGCTGAAATGTAACTTAATTTTCACTAGGAATGTCACATGTCAGTGGCTTCTGCAAATAGTCACTAACCAGTTTTTTAATATTATCGTTGTGATAAAGGATAAATATAAATTGATTGTTGCAAATCATGTTTTATTCTTCTTTTAAACATTCAAGTGTTTCTGGTATAGAGTTGAATTCACAGACTCTCTTTTCATTTGTTCTGACTTAAGAATGTGTATAGAAATTGAAAAACTGACCTCAAATTTTCACACCTCCAGACATCCTCTCTCATCATTATGCAACTTTGCAGTGGACTGCCATTCTGATGTTAGGTGTTTAGACAGTGGGATGTTAGTAATTGTACATGTTGAGACTTGAAAACTCTTACTCATTTGCACTTGCCTTCTTATGCTCTTGTGTGTTTGCCAGGAGTAGCTGAAACAAGTCTTGGATTATCTCAAGAGAAAAAAATTAGGGAGTAAAGGCGACCATTGTTATCACCCCAGCCAAAGACAACCTAGATCAGCCAATAGCCTGCCAACCTCTAGAGTTTTAATCAAACCCAGTTTTGATCAGCAGAAGCATCTCACCAATCCCCAGCTGATTCCAGATGTGCAAGCAATCAATGCTTATTCTTCTACGCTGATGAGATTTTGTAATGGCTCGTTACTCAGCATTATTGTAGCAATGATTACTCATGCAGGTGCAGATATTCAGGTGTACTTTTTCTTTTGATAGGAAAAGAAGAAAGGTGAGAGGCTTTCCTATAGAAGAGATTAAAACCCTTCCATATTCTGAAAGGAATATTTGCTTTAAAGGATAAATCTAACTTGATTTCTATACATAAATCTATATTTGGAGCATTCCCTGGGTTATCAGTGAATTCATGTTGAAATTTTGATAAAATTGAAAATGGTGAGAAGCCAACAAATTTTTCAGATGTGGATTACTTGAAGAATAACAAAATGGCAACCTAACAAAGGAAAATCCTCAAAGGACAACCAGAAAGCTACAGTTTTCCAGGAACAGACTTGTATGTAAAAGAATATCTTTGTATCTTCTACTGCTCCAGAGCACTCAATACAGGCAAAACCCTGCAGCGTGTGTCGTGTGTCGCGGGGGGATAATTATCAGATGATACAAGTACTCAATATTTTGGGCCTTAACAATAAAACAGTCTCAGAAGTTGAGCATACAAGGTGTTTACCAATATTAGGAAGAGCTTTGGTAACTTGGGCTTGATTTTTTTTTATGGCCAGTACCCAGGTAGAAATTTCAGGACCAAAGAGGCTAAGAAGTCAGCTGCTCTACTCAAATTATTATTGTGCAAAGTTCAAATATTCTCACACTAGAATCAACTATAGACAGGTAGGTAGATTTGGATTTACCTATAACCAAACATCAGCTTCAAAGAGGAGAAAGCTATTTTGTTCTTTAAAATTTTCTCTCATGGGCAAAAATGATTGGCAGTGAAATGTCCAATTCCAGCTCCATTGCCTTTTTCAAGGCGGATTCAAATCCAATTAACCATAAAGATGTTGCTAGTAAAGTTCTGACAAAATCTTTTTTCAGAAATTTATAATAACTTAAAAGTTCTGCTTGTTGTAATAGTAGAAAATATTTCTTTCTATGAAAAATACACACAGATAATGCTGTTACTTACTGAATAACTGGAATTAACAGTTATATGTTCTTTTATACTTTCCCTAAGTAAAAAAAATTATTAATTTTAAGAGATCACAGGAATGTAAAATGAATTTGACCAGAAGTATTCTGGAACCATAATTAATACTCTCTTAAGAATATTACCCCTTATCTGAACCAGTGATTCCGGGTTCAGATAAGGGGTAGGACTTGGATCATTTCTAAGATTCTAAATTTTTTACTTTAAAAATGTTATAATCAAATTTGTGAACATGATATTTTACTTACTAAAAAACTTATTTGATCTATTTACCATGGAAAAACTAAAAATTTGAATGTCTCCTAAATTTCCAAGTGAGAATAATAATGGTAAGGTCACATTCTGCCTTCTATATTAGCAGATCTTGGTCATGGAGGTCTGCTTGTAATGGAAAGCATCTTAAAGATATATCTGTGGGGGGGATTTGGGAAAGTTGCTAATGAAGATTGGAATGCAGTAGTAAGAAGAGAGGGATGATACATTTCTGCTTAAACTATAGTTGGCAGTTCTACTTTTTAGGAAGCATGCATTATATTTCAACCAAATGTTCCTAGTAGTGTCAAAGTTAATGTGTTGAATGTTTCCACTTTGCTCTGTGGTAATATACCCATGATAAACAAAGATGTTCAACTCACCTTCTGTGCCAAACTTAACCTTGCTTTCAAATTTTCTAAGAATCCAGTAGCATACTAAATACTTCTTTCTTACTTACCACATCATGTTGGATCTCAAAAAAGATGTGATACAGCACCAGCTATCTGCCTTGAGCCCTGCCTGGAATGAAACTATTGTAGGAGATGCTGGAAACAAAGAGGCCTAGTTGATATCCTCAAATGCCCTGCATGAAGGAAAGGCATTAAACTGTCCCTTGGGCCATTAGAAGAGTATAGGAGGAACTGATGGCAAGCCAGGGGCTCAAATGGATTGGAAATCATGTTAATAAAATACAGCTGAGCATTACCCAGAGTGCAAGAGGATGATGGAGATATTGACAAAAGCCAGTGTGAAGAGATGGCAATAACTGAAGTTGACGGTGAGGTCATTTTATTTCTTGCAAGATGCTACTACAGAATTAGGTGAATATATTCCATCATGTAATATCAAAATGCCATACAAAGAAACCAGGAACACAGTCATCACCACAGGAAAATAGGTGAAGAGGAAAAAGCCTGTGTTTGACTAAGCTAACCTCTACAATACACTGTATTCTCAATAAACTTCCTTGGAAGAGAGTTTTCTGAGAAAAGAGTAGAAAGTTTTCTGCCATCGTGTAGAATGAGACACCAGATAGAGATTAAGCTTGGTTTTCAGAAAAATTTATTTTTTATTTTTTTTTATTTTTTATTTTTAATATAATTTTTATTTAATTCTTGTTCAAGTACAGGTTTCTGTCTTATAATCCCAACCCTGCCCGCCCCCCACCCCATGCTCCCCGCCTCCCTCCCCTTTCCACCCCCCACCCTTAGTTATTGTCCATGTGTCTTTTATACTTGTTCATGTGAGTCCATTCCCTTTTCCCCTATGATTCTCTCCCCTCTCCCCTCTGGGCCCTGACAGCCTGTTCCATATTTGAGTGTCATTGGTTGTATTTTGCTTGCTTGTTTGGTTTGTTTAGATTCCTGTTAATGGTGAGATCATATGATATTTGTCTTTCACCGCCTGGCTTATTTCGCTCAGCATAATGCTTTCCAGTTCCATCCATGATGTTGCAAAGGGTAGTAGTTCCTTCTTCCTTTCTGCAGCATAGAATTCCATTGTGTAAATGTACCATAGTTTTTTGATCCAGTCATTTACCGATGGGCATCTAGGCTGCTTCCAACTCTTGGCTATCGTAAATTGTGCTGCTATGAACATCGGGGTGCATAGGTTCTTTTGGATTGGTGTTTCAGGGTTCTTAGGATATACTCCCAAGAGTGGAATTGCTGGGTCAAAAGGTACGTTCATTTTTAGTTTTCTTAGAAAATTCCATACTGTTTTCCATAGTGGTTGTACCAGTCTGCAATCCCACCAACAGTGAACTAGAGTCCCCTTTTCCCCACAACCTCTCCAGCACTTGTTGTTTGTTTCTTTGTTTATGATAGCCAATCTGACTGGTGTTAAGTGGTATCTCATTGCGGTTTTAATTTGCATCTCTCTGATAGCTAGTGATATCGAGCATCTTTTCATGTGTCTCTGGATTCTCTGTATGTCCTCCTTGGAGAAATGTCTGTTCAAGTCCTCTGCCCATTTTTTGATCGGGTTGCTTGTCTTCTTTGAGTGGAGCCGAATGAGTTCTTTGTATATTTTGGAGATTAAACCCTTATCTGAGGTATCATTGGCAAATATGTTTTCCCAAGCTGTTGCTTCTCTTTGTATCTTGATACTGTTTTCCTTAGCCATGCAGAAGCTTTTAATTTTGATGAGATCCCATTTGTTTATTCTTTCCTTTATGTTCCTTGCTCTAGGGGACGTATCAGTAAAAATATTGCTGCGTGGAATATCTGAGATTTTCTTGCCAAGGCTCTCCTCTAGGGTTTTAATGGTTTCACGGCTTATATTTAAGTCTTTTATCCACCTTGAATTTATTTTGGTGTATGGTGTAAGTTGGTGCTCAAGTTTCATTTTTTTGCATGTAGCTGTCCAGTTCTCCCAACACCATTTGTTGAAAAGGCTGTCTTTACTCCATTTTATGTTATTGCCCCCTTTGTCGAATATTAATTGACTGTAGAGAGTTGGGTTTATTTCTGGGCTCTCTGTTCTATTCCATTGGTCTATGTGCCTGTTTTTGTGCCAGTACCAGGCTGTTTTGATTACAGTGGCCTTGTAATACAGTTTGATATCAGGTATTGTGATCCCTCCTACTTTGTTCTTCTTTCTCAAAATTGCAGCAGCTATTCGGGGTCTTTTCTGGTTCCATATAAATTTTTGAAGTGTTTGTTCTATGTCTGTGAAATACGCCATTGGTACTTTAATAGGTATTGCATTGAATCTGTAAATTGCTTTGGGTAGTATGGACATTTTGATGATGTTAATTCTTCCAATCCATGAACACGGTATATGTTTCCATTTATTTGTGTCTTCCTTGATTTCTTTCTTCAGTGTTGTGTAGTTTTCTGCATACAGGTCTTTTACCTCCTTGGTTAGGTTTATTCCCAGATATTTTATTTTTCTTTTTGCTATATCGAATGGGATTTTTTTCCTGATTTCTGCTTCTGCTGCTTCATTGTTGGTATACAAAAATGCCTTTGATTTCTGGATATTAACTTTGTATCCCGCTGTTATGCCAAATTCATTTATTAGTTCCAGCAGTTTTTTGGTAGAGGCTATAGGGTTTTCCATGTACACTATCATGTCATCTGCAAACAATGCCAGTTTTGTTTCCTCCTTTCCGATTTGGATGCCTTTTATTTCCTTTTCTTGTCTGATCGCTGCAGCTAGAACTTCTAATACTATATTGAATAGAAGTGGTGAAAGTGGGCAACCTTGTCTTGTACCTGATCTTAGTGGAAAAGCTTTTAGTTTTTGCCCATTGAGTATGATGTTGGCTGTAGGTCTTTCATATATGGCCTTTATTATATTGAGGAATGTTCCCTCTATTCCCACCTTGCTGAGTACCTTTATCATAAATGGGTGTTGTACCTTATCAAAAGCTTTTTCCGCATCTATTGATATGACCATGTGGTTTTTGTCTTTGCTTTTGTTTATTTGGTGTATTACATTTATTGATTTGCGTATATTGAACCATCCTTGCATCCCCGGGATGAATCCCACTTGGTCGTGGTGTATGATCTTTTTGATATATTGTTGGATGCGATTTGCCAATATTTTGTTGAGGATTTTAGCATCTATGTTCATCAGTGATATTGGTCTGTAATTTTCTTTCTTTGTTGTGTCTCTATCTGGCTTTGGGATTAGGGTGATGCTGGCTTCATAGAAAGAGTTGGGGAGTTTTCCCTCCTTTTGGATTTTTTGGAATAGTCTGTGAAGAATAGGGGTTAGCTCTTCCTTAAAAGCTTTGTAGAATTCTCCTGTGAAACCATCTGGCCCAGGGCTTTTGTGTGATGGGAGTTTTTTGATTACTTCTTCAATTTCATTTGCTGTTATTGGCCTGTTCAGGTTTTCTGCTTCTTTTTCATTGAGTTTTGGAAGATTATATTTTTCTAGAAATTTGTCCATTTCACCCAGGTTTTCAAATTTCTTGGCATACAGTTCCGCATAGTAATTTCTTACAATCCTTTCTATTTCTGTGGTATCAGTTGTAATCTCTCCTCTTTCATTTCTGATTGTGTTTATTTGTGTCCTCTCTCTTCTTTTCTTAATGAGCCTACTTAAAGGTTTGTCTATTTTGTTTATCTTTTCAAAAAACCAACTCCTGGATTCATTGATCTTTAGAATTGGTTTTCAGAAAAATTTAAAGAGCAATATTTTTTACATTATTGAGTTAGTGGGTTGTAAAAAATGTTCAAATACTTTTTTAATGTTGTATTTTTTTATTAAACAAAGTTCTGGGAAGTTATAGACCCATTTGTAGAAGATAATGTGTATTTAGTGTGATATGCACTTAGCATACTGGCCAATGATATGAAAAATGATAAACATTCATTGCTTTTTACGTCTTGATTTCTACAATATTCTTCACAGATTCAACACTATTAAATATAATTGAAGGAGAGTGCCACAATCACCCCAAGTATCTCCTCTCAATTTATCATCCTTTTATTTTTAGTGCTTCTCATATTCCCCACTTGCAGTAGGAAGGAAATAAAAATAAAATTATTAAAAGTTTAAAAGGAAGTTGTTTAAGGGAAAGAAATTTAAACAAAATGGAGGCTCCAATCAGGGGTGAATGACTAGGGTTAAAGAAATTGAATACTTGGTCCATAGGATGAAACAGTAGGATTTTAAACTGTATTAGAAGACCTGAATCCAAAGTGTCTTAAATCAACAAGGTGATTTATTTTTTCACAAACCAATTAAGTTCTATGGTGGAGCAGCTCTGGAAATGGCTGCTGTTGTGACAATCATGTCACCAGTGATGGAGGTTCTTTCTTTCTCCCCGTCACCTTAGCATTTGGGCTTAGTTGCCTCCAAATTGGAAAATGGCTCCTGCAGCCTAGAGCTTTACCTACAGAAACAATTACATCATATGAAAAGAAAAAAGGAGAACTGTGTCACCTAATTTCCTCCCAGTCAAACCTTTCACCTCTCTTCCCTCCCTGCTCTCCCATTCTCCCTGACTGCTGGCCCCATCCTCTTCCCTCTTATTTTCTCCCTCTGTCCTGGAAACACTGACCCAGAGCTATTCAGTAACTTAGGACACATGCTGAACTTCTGCCTACACCACAAAAGGACAGAAGGGGTATTCAACTTCCACAGTGAGTTGAGAATGTTGGGGATTGAGAGGCATATGAGTGGCTGTGGATTGGATACTAAGTGACTAACAATGTTCCTGGTTTTGAACTTGAGAGGCATGAGGCTACT
Source organism: Sturnira hondurensis (assembly GCF_014824575.4). Lineage (NCBI taxonomy): Eukaryota > Metazoa > Chordata > Mammalia > Chiroptera > Phyllostomidae > Sturnira > Sturnira hondurensis. Next base: position 33,365,368 of record NW_028076767.1, read on the forward strand.
GCAAGTGCTGCTCTGTACACAATTGCAGGTAACACTTGTTCTGTTTTAAGGATTCTTTGGGGTGGAACTTTAATATTTTGCAAAATATAAAAGAAAAATCAAAGAAGAATAGCAATTCTGTATTTGAATTGTGAGATGATAATCAAAAAGCACATTACATTTCCTCTGGAAAGTACAGCAAAAGCAATTATTTCATTTGGAAAATGGAATGTACATGTATTTTCAGCTGCTGCTCTGTTAACAATCCAACAAAATTGGAATTCAAGAAAAAGTTGACTATCAGCAACCACATAAAATAAGAACAGATAGAGGTTAATATGTCACTGTAAGCTTGTCAGTGTACTTTCTAAATTATTTTTTAAAGATTTTATTTATTTATCTTTTAAAGAGAGGGAAAGGGAGGGAGAAAGAGAGGGAGAGAAACATCAATGTGTGGTTGCTTCTCATGCGCCCCTTACTAGAGTCCTGCCCTGAAACTCAGGCATATGCTGGAATTGAACCAGAGACACTTTGGTTTGCAGGCCAGCACTTAATCCACTGAGCCATACCAGCCAGGGTTATTAAGATACTTTCTAAACTGAATAATTAAAATTCAGTAAATTATTAGATACCAAAAAAATACTCACTGAAACACTTATGAACTTGTTAATATTTTCATATCCCTACTATGTTATGGAAAGGAGCCATAATTTTGCATTAATTTTTTTTAAATAAGCAATTACTTTGCATATTAAATAAAAGTAGTTAGGAATGGATACCTACAGATAAAAAAGGTAAATAATCCATAACTGATGTGTTAAATATTATCTGAGAAGTAACCACATTCTAAAAGGAGACCTCTAAGCTTGTGCTTTCTTGTATCTCATGCCAGGAGAAAGTGGTGGAAATAAAAATGGAAGATGAGTTATCCAAGAAAAATGGCAGATACCACACTATTGGCCATTTTAGGTCATCAGAAAAACAAAACAAGAAACCAGAAAACTCATCTCCACCGTGGAAATAACATACTGCATGCTTATCTTTAAAATAATGTTTCCTTCCTTGGTATTTGTATTATGATTCCCAGGTAGAATCTAATTGTACTTAAAGCCTATTAGCAAAGGTTATGTGGTGCCCTCTGTTGCAGCATTCTTGAGTAACCAGGCATGAGATACAATTCCAGTAGCTCTTAAAAGCAGAAAAGTAAATTAAGTTAGTGTGTTAGAGAACCTCAGCTAAATTATGACATAATTATGAAATATAGGTTAGAATACTTATATTTTCTCATGAGTGGCAAAATCGCTGAATCCAATAAATTCTGTTAGACTACAGAAGCAAATTCCTTTTATAAGAGAGGGCAGGAGGAGCAGGTATGGAAGCTAACAAAGGTATGAGCTTCAACTGGTAAGGGACACATTCTTTGAAAACGTTCCTAACTCTATTTCTATATATGAAACTAAAATAAAAATGAAAAAAAAATACCATTCTAAATATACAATTACCCTATCCCAAGGAAGATAAAGAGAAGAGGTAAGTTTTAATATATATATATATATAGTAGAGCTACTCATAGATTTCCAGAGGACATTTTTTAATTGAGGTAACACAGTTAATAACATTATATGAGTTTCAGAATCATAATATTACAACTCAATATCTGTATATGCTGTAGTGTGTTCACCACCAAAAGTCTAGTTCTGTCCATCACCACACGTTCAAGCCCCTTTACCCATTTTACAATCCCCCTGTCCTTCCCCTCTGGCATGCATCATGCTGATGTCTGTATCTATGAGTTGTTGTCTTGCTTTGCTTGTTCATTTTTATTTTATATTCTGCATATGGGGGAAATCATATGGTTTTCATATTTTTGTCTTACTTATTCACTTAGCATAATACTCTTTAGGTCCAACAATATCATAGCAAATGGAAATACTTCACCTTTTTTTACAGTTGAGTACCAGTCACTAAAAAAACAGTGTGAAACTTCCTCAAAAAATTAAGAATAGAACAATCACATAATCCAGCTATTCTACTTCTGGATATTTATCTGAAGAATATATAAGCACTACTACAAAAAGATATACACAGTCATACTGTAGCAAAATTACAATAGCCAAGATGTGGAAACAATCTAAGTGTCTATCAATGGATGAATAAAGATGTGGGGCATTAGTTTTTTTTCATGACAGATTTTGATAATACATGCACGTGATTAAGAACTACTATAAAAGACTGAATGAATTTATAAAAACAGCAAGTATAAAGAAAGCTAAATGCTAAAGTTTTACTTGCAAACAAAACAACAAAAATGTCAAAGAAAAGTGTGTTGCTCTTCTTTATGTGGAAACCAAAAAGAACAGAAGAAGTGGTAAATAAGAAGGTAGAGAAAAGGCACCACTGTTCAGCGTGGTTGGAGAGAAAATGCCAACAGACGAGTGTGGAGATAACGTGTGACAACGACACCTCACAATGGAGCTGGGGTTTGGAGATTACTGAATGAGCTGTCACAAAAGTGTTCAGTAATCGACCATGGCCAGCAAACTCTGAGTTGTTAAGCTGAGGGAATTTAAATTTCATTTCAATGCTGAGAATCTTTGACTCCAGATGACTGTTGACTTGGTTAATTGGAGTGTTATAATCTGCAACAAAGAGCATGGTTTCAACAGGTAAGCACACATAATGTCTGTTGTTCTTTTCTTAATTGGAAAATTATCAAAATTAAAGATGTTCCCTAAAGTAATTTGGGACCTGTAAAGTCTTGCTTACTAACAATGGCAAATAGATAATAGCAACCCACAAATATCGATCACTACGGGTCCTGTGTTTTACATGAATAACAGAAACTAGAAAGCATAAATATGCCTGAAAGATACTAGATAGAGAATGTGGAGTTGCATATTTCTTCTGAATAATAAATGAGCTATATATCAATCCACATTTTTAGGGAGTTAGAACTTGTTATTCCAGAAATACTGTTCACTGTAAGGGAAAGAATATTCATGAAATGTTCAAGTGCTTTTCAGGCGGCACTACCGTTCTGCAGGGATAAGATCACTAAGGTGTTGACGTGGCGATAGACTTTTCCTATGAATAGGAATAGGGATATACTATTACAAACTGTTAAAGGAATAGGCTGAATCTCTAGCTTGCTTCTGAGATCAGTTCTTTTTCCGGTAGTTTTCATTAGTTTTATCAAATCAGTGAACAAAGAGTACCTACATTGTGCAGAGCCAAAATCACGCCAGTCTGTTTCTACAGAATTCGAGAACTCAGAATCTAAAAAAAGCACTGGCACATCAGATTTACTTTACCTATATTCAAAAGCAGAACGCTATTTGGATTTTTGAGACACATAACTGCTTCCAGCTGTTATTTACACTTTTCCCTACACTGAGTAGCTGTTCTGTGTAAAGTAGAATCCTCGGCAAACTTTCCGCCGTTTCTGTTCTATTGATAATTCTGCCAGGCACTATCACAGGGCCACACCTGTGTGATTATTGAGAACATACTGAATCTTTGCAGTCGTAATTGCACTTCTCGTGTTCATGCTTTCCAAAGCACATCATTTGCTGGCCTGCCTTCATCCTACTCTTCCTTATTTAATCTCGTTCTCCCTATTGCATAATAGTTTTCATGATATTCATAATTTCCAGAGGTGTAACTGGATGAAAAGCTACGTTTCCTTTTTATTTTTTTTTTCAGTTTAACAGCAAGTTAGAAAACCTAGACCTTACTTTCTGATACACTCATTTTTTTGTTGTTGTTATGTCTAGGTGAACTGTAATATTGATGAGGGCAGAAATTGAATCTTGCATATCGCTGAATGCCAGGTATTATTACAGTGCCTGGTGTACAGTTGGTTTTCAACATATACATGTGGATTGAAAGGGCAAATAAGTGACTGCCCAAGTGAATACATCAAATACTAAATAACTGCATAAAGTAAAAATAATATAAGTAGATAAGCTATACTGCTTTTTAACACTTTTCATTTGTTACACAATCTGAACATCCCTTTGTTGCTGTATAAAACTGGAACTCTACCCTAAAAGGAATTTCTAGCTTGTTAAGTCTTTGCATTCCCAGAAACAAAACCATCAGTGTCTTAACTTTTCAATTTTTAGGTGGTCAAAATGTGATCATAATATTTATATAGGTCAATTCCTATTCAACTCAATAATTAGATTATAGTTCTCCATTTTCTATATGTCGTTATTGAATTACTACAAAAATTATAAGAACAGAAAATATAACAACAAAATTATTTTATCTTGCCATATCAGAGTTAATGTAATTTTTAAAAAGCATTTATTGAATGGCTATTCATGCATAAATTATTCTAGGAGATAACATTTCATTTAGTTCCTAAAACAACAGTTCTCAGAACCCCTTTACACTTGGAATAATTACTGAAAATCCCAAAGAACTTTTGTTTATGGAGATTATATCTCTCAGTATTTGCCATATTAGAAATTAAAACTGGTAAGTGCTTAAAATATTTGATTCACTTAAAATAGAAATAATAAAATCATTACAAGTTAACATCACATTAATGAAAAAGACTTCTTAAAAATAGGAATGGTTAAGATATTTACAAATATCTTTATTTTCTGGGTGAACAGAAGAGAGCTTGGTTCTCATATTTGCCTCTACATTCAGTCTGCTTGGCGAACACCACTGCACGTGTGTGAGAGATGGGGCAAATATCATGTTAGTATTACTTTGAAAATAGTTTGACCTCATAGACTCTGTGAAAATATCTCTGAAATCTGCCCAGATCCCCAAACCACACTCTAAGAATCTTGCCTAGAATACTCTTTTGAGCAAATATTACCACATTTAACCTGTGAGGAAACTAAACCCCAGTGAGATTAAATGACTTGCCAAAGATGACAGAGAAAGTGAGTGGTGGTTACAGAATGAAACTCCAATCCCTTGATTGCAGAGCCAGAATTTAATCCAGTTACCACACGTATCCTCCCCACACTGTTAACTACAACTATTACTTCTATTTGTAACAGAGTATGCACTGATCATGGGAGTTCGTTTCGGTGCTTAAATTTCAAACAGCTCTAAGGAACACTGTGGTACCACTTAAAGTGCATATGTTCAAGAAAACTGAAAACTCACAAGCGAGTTCTAGAAGGACCCACAAGAAAAAGAGCCCTGCAGCTGGCTGGTGAAAAGCCCTTTAATTAATATTATGAGAGAAAAAGGATACAGCTCAGGACCCCAGGGATAAACAGGAAAACATGGCCAATACATGAGAACAAGATCATTTCTTTTCTGGTGGAAACTGACAAAGTTTAATCTACTCAAGTCTTCGATTTCTGAGTGGACAGGTAAGGCTACTTTGAAGTAGAAGATTGATGGATTGCAAAGCGGCAGAAAAGACTCGGTCTATATTTAGTTATTGATAAGGAATAGAGAGATTCCTCAGGAGATGAGAAGCTTGGCACTATGTAAAACTGAAGGTTCTCAGTGTCATCTGGCAAGCCCTAAATTAATGACATTTTATCTTAATTAATGTATTAATATAAATCTGCAGGAAAAGTACCTGTCTCTGAGCTGTATTTAATTATTCTCAAAAGTGCTGTAAAGGACAGTGATATGCAAACTCAGCAATATTCCTTGAAACTAATTACCCAGGAAATTTTTTCTCAGACTGTACTGACATAGATAGATATTGCATAGTCACATGTGCCAAAATTTTCTTTAAATTTTTGAAGCTGAACTATTCAAATGAATGAAAGATTACCTTTTTAAAAAGGCTGGGTTTTCCTAGAAGTAATACTACTTAAAATATATTATCATTTCACATTAGTATGTGGGGGTAATAACATTAAATAACTGAGAGATTGTTTTATGTTTAGACATTGTAGTACATCATTTAGATGGATCGGTTAATTCATTTCTCACAACACATCCATGAAGATGTTGCTTGGGTTATTCCTAATTTATAAGAAGGAAAAAGAAGCTCAGAACTGTTAAGTAACTTGCCTGGTATTCCTCATATAATAAATTATAAGGCTAAGATGTGAACCCATAAAGTTTGTTTTTAACTATTATGCTCTACTAATTTGATGACATTGAAACAGAAGAATAAGCTTTGATTTGATGAAAACAAGGCCACCTATTTGGCTTCTGTTTAGATAATAGGACTTGTTTTGCTCAGATACTACCTGCTGGAGCCATCAATTTTTCTTGGTGGAAATGGTTTTCTGACTTTTTATTTTTAGGTTGTTATATAGTATATTATTTTTTCCATAATATTGGGACTTTTTGAAAAATCTAAAGATCAAGGTTTGCTCAGAACTCTAAGTGAGCATGTTTATATGTGTTTTAGCCTTTTAAAGGCAAAAAATGGAACAAGAACCAACAGAAAACATACAGAATACTTTTGATGTCTGGTTCAAAAAAAATGTTGAATCTAACCAATAAGAAGGCTAGTTTCTCCTTCTCCTCCACCTCCTACTCTTTTTTCCTCAATAGAAAACTAGTCACTTCATCTACTTGTTTGACCATTGGCAGGTCACACTTCTGACTCACCTTGTAAAATCATTTGGTTAAACCAGATAATAATAATAATAGTAATGATCATGTTGATGATAAAAAGCTAACAGTTATAAAATGTGCAACAGTCACCAGTCACATACTTGTTCCTAGCTCACATATTTCATTTTCATGTTAATCCTGAAAAACCGGAATCATTATGATACACAAATTCCAGATTTAAAAAACTAAGGGGTAGAGAGGTTAAGATACTTGTTCAACACCAAACACTAAGTGGCTGAGCCAGGGTTGGAATCCACATGCTGACTCTAGAATCCGTGATTTTCTGTATTCAAACTGATTTAAATCAATACTCCCCTCCAGTTAAAAAATAAAAATTAGGCTATAACTTTGTATGAATATGCTACTTCCTTCTTAAATATTCTCTGATTTTTCCATTTAAGAGAATGAATAAAGAGTAAAATAATTGTCTTAATAAACATTGAAATTTCAACATGCTAAAATAGTGACATATATTTCTAAAATTTTAGTGAAATAACTAATATAATTTTAAAGCTTCAACAATTTATTTCAAGCCCTGGCTGGCGTAGCTCAGTGGATTGAGCGCGGGCCTGCGAACCAGACAATCGCGGTTCAATTCCCGGTCAGGGCACATGCCTGGGTTGCAGGCCGGTTCCTTACAGGCTAACTACCAGCAGGGGATGCACAAAAGGCAACCATACATTGATGTTTCTCTCCCTCTCTCCTTCCCCTCTAAAGATAAATAAATAAAATATATAATATCTTTAAAAAAAAGATTCAGTGTCCTCACTTGTAAAACAGAGTTAATGAATAGTTCCTGGTCCATTTAAAAAAAATTTATTTCACACAATAAAGAACACGTATACCTTTGTTGGAAGAATAGAGTCTCAAAATAAAGAATAATCCTTTAAATTGAATACATCCAACTTTATGGAAAAGTCATTACATTGTTCTCATATTTCCCCTAGTTTTGCCTTGAAACAGTAGCATTTTCATCCTGGACAAGCACCTGTTTGTGGCCCGCACACAACACTGTTGCCCCTCACTTTTAAATGCTCTGAGAGAGCGAGGGAAGAAAGAGACACAGAGTGAGATTGATTTGTTGTTCCACTTATCTATGCATTCTCTGGTTGATTTTTGTGTGTGTCCTGACTGGAAATCAAACCCAGAACTTTAGTGTATCAGCATGATGCTCTAACTAACTGAGCTACTCAGCCAGCGTTGAAGTAACCAATATTTTAAATTTGGAAAAGAACAAATGATTGCATAGGAAAAACACAGTAAGCATAGTTATAGATTAGAAAGAGAAAATATGTAAGGGGCCATGTCTAGCCAACCAACATTTGTGCTGCAAACTTTTCATTGGAATAAAAAGTATCAGCTTTGGTTTGATAATATGAATCAATGAAAGCTAAAGTCCTATCACTGAGTCTTAGACACAGGAGGGGGCTGATCCTAAGATTCTGGAATTCACTTCCATTGATTTCAGAGTGGAATGCCTTTAAGAATGGGTACTATTTAAAAATAAAAAATCACCCATCTTCCACAAAATGCCAATAACTAACAACAGTAAATCAAAATTAGGGGTAGAGGGTTAGCAAACATGCAAGAAAATAAGTATTATACACAATGAGCCCAGAAACAGAAATAAAATGCCTCTTGATTTACTTTGCCTTTCCCATATTCTGCCCATTACAATTACATAAAAATTGCATGAGATGGCACAATAAAAGTAAACTGTTGTTTCTTCATTTGCACTATTTGACTACCATAATATTGGAACATATATTTGCAAAATCTAGATCTGAATAGTTTATGATCGGTTTTACTTCACCTCTTTGGTTTGCTTATTCGTTGCTTTGTGTTTAATTTGTTTAGGTGTTCCGAGTCATACTGCTATATCCAGCAGTTTTCTCTCTAAAACATTTATGAGGTTTCATTGCATTACAGCTAAGGGCCCACAGCTTGCTTCGAAGAAGAGCATGATCTTAAATAGTGATAAGGAATTTTATTCTCCTTTATAGATATGTATTACTATAAACAAAATAGATCTAAGACAATTCAAAGCCTCTATGAACTCTCTGTTATTAATTTATCTTTCCTATGACTTTGATACTAATTGAAGATCTTATTTCTTTGGTAGCAGGTTAATATATTTATCATATCAATGGTTCTAGTAGACAATTACATACTAAGTACTTCCTTTTATCACTACTATATGAAAATCTATACATTATTTATGAAATGACTATCTTACAAAAACATCATTTGCTAGGGCTCTTACAATTTAAACACAATTTGAAATTCTTCAAAATTATTTAACTAATAATATTTCAGAAATATTTATTTGTTAAAATGAGACAACTGTTTTTGGTTTGTTTGTGATTTAAAAGTATGTTAGCACTAAATTTTTTATAAGGATAATACACAGATTTTTCAGAAAAAAAATAAAAAAGGGAGAAAAAAATTCTTACCAAATCCCTTTTGCATATAATCATTCTTATTAATTTCTAATTCTGAAAATGCTGGTTTTCATTTTTGGGTTTTCATTTTTGGGTACTCAACATGACTATAGCTATTCTATTTTAAAGTAATGTCTGCTCTTAATTCCTATTTATTCATTCAAAATTCCTTTAATATGACACATTTTTATGAGTCTTACAAATTTTAAGGTATGAAGACTAGTGAGTTCTACTTTGGTATTTTGATTGCTTATAATTGTAGTAAAATGTGATAAAAGAATTTTTCAAAACTTAAGGGAGAATGAGAGAACATGTAGTTTTTAAACTTCTGTGATGCTATTTGCCCTGGCAGGGTGGCTCAGGTGACTGGAACGTAGTCCCACACACCAAAAGGTTGCAGGTTCAATCCCTAGTAAGGACACCTACCTAGATTGAGGGTTTAATCTCTATGGGACGTGACCAGATGTTTCTCTCCCTCTCTCTTCCCTTCTCTCTCTCTCTCTCTCTAATGAATAAAAGTATGTCTTCAGGTGAGGATTTTAAAAAAAGAAAAAACAACTTCTATGATATTACTTATAGATAAAATCCAAAACATAAATTTGTATTTCTTCATAAATACCAGGTGAATGTGCAGCCCCAAGTCACAGACGCAGATGTGGCCATTGCCATGTGACAGGCACTTGTCAATGTGCAGTCTGACCCCATGAGCTTCACTGTCACCATGCTCTCACTGACTGCTGTCAGGGACATGTTCAGGGGCCAGGCGCCAACTGCATCCTAATCAATCCTTAGTCGGCTTTCTCAGGCACAGTTTTTTTTAATAGTTGGGTTTTTACTTTTTTTTCTTTTAAAGATTTTTATTTATTTATCTTTAGAGGGGAAGGGAAGGAGAGAGGGAGAGAAATATCAATGTATGGTTGCCTCTCGTGAGTCCCCTGCTGGGAACTGGCCTGCAACCCAGGCATGTGCCCTGCCTGGGAATCGAACCGCGTTCACAGGCCCACACTCAATCCACTGAGCTACACCAGCCAGGGCTAAATTGTTTTTATTGTGTTTTTCCTTTACTATTTATCCCCCTTTTACCCTCTCCCAGCTCTACTCACTCCTCCCCACCCCCAATCACCACAATATTGTCCCCATCCTTGAGTCCCTCTTCTTTTTCGCTTGAGCCTTCCACCCCCAACCCCCTGCCCACCAGAGCTGTCAGCCTTCTCTCTATCTACAAAACTGCCTCAATTAGACAGATTAGTTCAGTTCGTTCATTAGATCCCACATATGAGTGAAATCATATGGTGTTTTTCTTTCTCTAACTGGCTATTTCACTTAGCTATATTTTAAACACCTGAGCAAAACATGGCTGAATTGAGTGGACTTTTATAATTTGAAACAATTTCAAAAGTTCACATAGACAAGCATGGACCAGATACAATGTATATAGTAAAAAGAATATGAATTATCACCTTTAAAATGATAAAATAAAAACAAATACTTTTTTAAGTTAAACAGTATGATTCTTCTCTGCTGTCACCATTTATTTCACTTTATATCACTTTCAAGGCCTTTCAAGTGATGTTTATATGTATGTCTTTTTATGCATTGCGTTCCATGTGTATAGCAGCCAGCTCTGTGACACCAACTGATATAAAATGCATGTCTATTAAGCATTTTCAATTTACCCATATGATATAAGGTAAAATACATACCAAGATTGTAGAATCAAAATGGCAAGGTGAAAGATTTTGTCATTTTGATGACTATATCCCTCTTTATATCATAGAAGGAGTGGCAGAAGGACCCACAGAAGAGGCAGAAGACACACCGAGGTAGCATCCCTCATCATCACTACTGGGAAACAAGTAACTCCACACTGTCAAGGGATCAGCAAGCTGCCATCACCCAGAAAATGTGCTTTTGTTGTGTCTTTAGTTTTCCTAAACCATATATATGCTCGGGATAGACAACATTCTATATTCACATGATAATGAAACAAGGGATTGTCTTACTGTAAAAATACTTCCAAAATACTGTTTTTGATATTAATTTTTCTGAACTTACTTTTATCAGGTTTTTGAAAGAATAATGCATTCATAGATGGTTGCTGCAAAATATTCAAACAATAAAAATATAAACAAAAGACAAAGTAAAAAATATATACTCAATGCATGTAACATTGTTGTCTGTTTTAAGATGTTTTAACACATACACATAATTTTAGGAATTTTTAATACCAACTACATATATACAAAAACATATATTATTCTGACCAATTTTTTAATTTAATTATTGTTCAAGTACAGTCTACTGTCTTTTACTCCCATCCCAGCCCACCCCCCGTGCTCCCCACCTCCCTTCCATTTCTACCCCCCCTTAGTTGTTGTCCATGTGTCCTTTATAATAGTTCCCATAAATCCTTCCCCTTTTCCCCCTGAAATTCCCTCCTCTCTCCCCTCTAGTTACTGTCCCCCGTTCTCTATTTCAGTGTTTTTGTTTTTATTTTGCTTGCTTGTTTGTTTTGTTTCTAGCTTCCTGTTAAAGGTGAGATCATATGGTATTTGTCTTTCACCACCTGGCTTACTTCACTCAGCATAATGCTTTCCAGTTCCATCCATGATGTTGCAAAAGGTAGGAGCTCCTTCTTTCTTTCTGCTGCATAGAATTTCATTGTGTATATGCACCATAATTTTTTGATCCATTTACTGACGGGCACCTAGGTTGCTTCCAGTTCTTGGCTATTGTAAATTGTGCTGCTATGAACATTGGGGTGCATAGGCTCTTTTGAGTTGGTGTTTTAGGGTCCTTAGGATATAATCCCAGCAGAGGAATTCCTGGGTCAAAAGGCAGGTTTACTTTTAGTTTTCTGAGAAAAATTCCATACTGTTTTCCATAGTGGTTGTACCAGTCTGCAATCCCACCAACAGTGAACTAGGGTCCCCTCTTCTCTACATCCTCTCCAACACTTGTTGTTTGTTGCTTTGTTTATGATGGCCATTCTGACCAGTGTAAGGTGGTACCTCATTGTGGTTTTAATTTGCATCTCTCTGATAGCTATCGATATTGAGCATCTTTATATGTGTCTCTGGATCCTCTACATGTCCTCCCTGGAAAAATGTCTGTTCAAGTCCTTTGCCCACTTTTTAATTGGGTTGCCTGTCTTCTTGGAGTGAGTCGTGTAAATTCTTTGTATATTTTGGAGATTAAACCCTTGTCTGAGGTATCATTGGCAAATATGTTTTCCCATACAGTTGGTTATCTTTTCTTTTTATTTTAATACTGTTTTCTTTAGCCATGCAAAAGCTTTTAATTTTGATTAGATGCCATTTGTTTATTTTTTCCTTTACGTCCCTTGCTGTAGGGGACATATCAGTAAAAAAGTTGCTACGTGAAATATCTGAGATTTTCTCACCAATGTTCTCCTCTAGGACTTTAATGGTGTCACGGCTTATATTTAAGTCTTTTATCCACCTTGAATTTATTTTGGTGTGTGGTGTAAGTTGGTGCTCGAGTTTCATTTTTTTTGCATGTAGCTGTCCAGTTCTCCCAACACCATTTGTTGAAGAGGCTATTTTTACTCTATTTTATGTTGCTGCCCCCTTTGTTGAATATTAATTGGCCATAGAGATTTGGGTGTATTTCTGGGTTCTCTGTTCTATTCCATTGGTCTATGTGCCTGTTTTTATGTCAGTACCAGGCTGTTTTGATTACAGTGGCCCTGTAATACAGTTTGATATCAGGTATTGTGATCCCTCCAACTTTTCTTCTTTCTCAAAATTGCAGCTGCTATTCTGGGTCATTTATGGTTCCATATAAATTTTTGAAGTGTTTGTTCTATGTCTGACCAATTTTTACTCTCTATGAATAATAAAAACATTACCTTTCTATTCTTACATATTTTTAATATATTAATAATATTTAAAATTGTGTAAAATATAAATATATATATGCATATTTTTATCTTATGTATGTGTAAAATGTGCATTTCATACATTTTAAATGCATATAAATAAAGCTATACATATATTAAATCTCCAGGTTTTTTGAATGATAAGTAATGAGGTTGTACACAGACTATTGCTATAACAAACAATATTGAAATGAATATCCCTATAAAAATCTTTTTTATAGTACCTTACAAAACATTATTTCCCTAAAGTTACTGGCTACTGACATTGCTGCAATACTAGACAGAACTGAGCCTTGAATGAATATAATGTCACAGCTAAAGAAGGCAGTCTGACAACTGGCCCAGTTGTTCAGAATCTGGAGACTCCCACCTCCAAATGACAAGGAAGCTGACATCAAGGTAGACTGATTCCACCCAAGACTCCATAGCAAGACTCCATACTTTATCTAAACATGAATCTCCTTCTTCTTTTCTTTCCTTTATGCTGGCACTGGCCAGGAAAGATAAGGGGATAACCGTTCAGATTGCTGGATTTGTCATCAAAGATTCAAGTCTCTCTTTGGTGCTCCCTGTGACAAATTTCTGTTCTATTCCCAATGTCACTGCAAACTACAATCGCCCAAGAAGTCTCTTGCTGGGTTCAGCTTCTGTGACCAGAACAACCTGCGCCTTGTTTTCACCTCTCTTTGATATAACTATAGCTACCCAATGAGACACAGATTCGTGAATCTTAACACTCTGCATCCCCACCTTCTCATGTTTACCTAGATTAGATGATCTAGATCAGATCTGCCCCTACTCCATAAACTATCTCCCCAGCAGCCCTCACCTTTGCGAAGTATTTAAAACAATTTTTATTGCAGGACAGGAGATTTTCTTCCTGTCTGTGTTGAAAATTTAATGGATGCCTGGATTAAATGGGTCAAGGCAGCAATCACTGCAAAAAATAAAATAAAATAAATGTGACATTTCTGTCCTGCCACTGGTTATAAATTTGGTCTGTTCAGTTACATCTTATTGGGAAAACGAACAGATTCTTATTGAATGTATGCAAATAACTACACGTCAAGTCAAATAAGGTGACTCAGCAAAGGCGTTTTGTACAATATTTGCCTTAGTCTAGCTTTTTGCAAAAGGAAAGTAGAACCTGAGACAAAGACTTGCATGTCTACATTATCAAGTTGTGTGCAGCTGGTCCTCAGTAACCTTTTACTTAGTTTTACTAACACTGAAATATCATTTTTCCAAATTATTTTATGCTTTATTATTTCTAAGTTTTGTTTGATCAATTGCTTAAATATTCTATATATAGATACTTAGACATCCACATAAAATTAAATAAATAATTTAAAGTCTTCAAACTATATTAACCCCATTATACCAGATAATATGGAATTAATCATATTAACTTTCTAACATGTTGTTATATCAATAGAGAAAACCTTGTTCATTATTTTGCTACTACATTATTTGGACCTACTACACTTTCAGCCCTAGTATGCTACTACCCTCGGACCCCAGGCCTCTGGGCCCCTGGCCTCAGGACACCCTCTCAGCCCCATTTTGAAGTACCTGCCTCCCTCTGCCTGGGCCCAGTAGAGGTCAGCAGTGCTATTCAGGCAAGAGAGCCCAAGATTGGATATGCTCCTGTATTAACTCCAGGTCCTACCTCGCATCCAGCCTCAGATTTTCCACTCAAAGCACTCCTCTACCCTCTATTGCATGCATGGATTCCAGATCTCTGAACATGATTCTCTGTGGTTATCCCTGAGCCCTATGGCTGCACCCTTGCAATAGATTCCCCACTGCAGGTCGGTGCTGCATTTCCTTCCCCGAGTAAGAAGGATCGGTGCTGACATTGATGGTGCTGATGCTGGTAACAATGGTGTTTGTTATGATTCTCACTCAGAGAGTACAAAGGATGAGTTTGCTGCTCTGGGAGACACAGTCCACTGTCACACCTTGGGTCAAGCTGCATGAATCTACTTGGCAGTTCCTACTGTGATAGCACTTTTTGTCTACACCACCCAAGGGCATCAAGGGTGACAGGAGATGTCATCCTCCACCCCTCATTTCACTGACACTCATATTGATCATTCCATCGTGTCCACAGGCTTCTCACCACATGTCAGATTGTACTTCAAGAAATGTACCCATTTCCCGACTTTTGAGATTGTTGTGCAGTGCCATGGGGCTCTGCCAACTGATGTCCACTCTTTTCTTTATTTAAATGATATGCTGTGTTTTATGAGGTTGGTCTTAAGCCAAACCTGAAGAGGGATAATCAGTCCTCACATGGATGGTATATACTACTCGTCTTGTTTCACCCTGGCCCCTTGCCTAACTGGCTTTCTGGAGGTTGTGTGCAGAAAGTAGTAGTGGGGAGTACAGTCAATATTTTAAAAAACCACATTCTAGTAATACACTAACTATACCCTAAAGAGTTCAAGAGAAGTTGTAATTAGACAATGTGCTATGGCTACATTTATACTATAAAATTCTGAGTGATAAATTTAACATGACCAGAAAACAAATACATTTCACATTTTACTCCATACTCTGCAAATGTGTTGCATTTGTGATCATAATTAATGAATCACAATGACAATTTAGAGAGATATTGGAAGCTAGCATTAACATGAGGCACAATGGATGATGGATAATGCCTCACCATGAGTAATGATGTAACCAGATTTAAATAAATGATATTGGAGAGCTGCAGAGGCAAAAATCTATGTCATTTCAATACAAGTTTCCCAAGTGCCACTGCCTCCTAAGTAATAATAGCATAGCTACTTTTTCTCATGATGGGAGATAGGAAATCAGCTATGAATGCACATTTGACAGTGGGGAACATGAACAGATGGCTCCCAGACCTGAAGAGGAAGGTGCCAGAACAACATGAAGAATCTTCACATTCACTGACCTGATGATTGGAAAATACTTAAGTACATTTTCTCTAATTACCAATCTAAAACCAAATTCTCTAATTACCAAACCTTTTTGATAAATTAAAATATATGAGGTCTATCCAGAAAAATTCCAGCCATTATTAATATAATCACAATGGTTTGTATGACACTGATGTAACCTGGCAGCCAAGGCAAGGGAGATGCAATGCACACGCGTGAACAATGACGACTTCATTGTACTAGTCAGTGTGGGCTGTAGACTCCATTGAGTGAGTATGTGTACAGTGTGACTGTTCCATTCAAAATGACTGAGTAAGCTGAGCAAAAAATCTGCATCACATTTTTCATAAAACTTGAACATTCCTCTGCAGAAACTCTTGAGATGATTTAGAAGGCTGGAGCTATGGGCAATTGGTGATTGGCAGCTTCATCACAACAAAGCACGCATACATGCATTATGTCTTTTGCAGAGTTTTTGGTGAACCGTCAAAATCACCCAGGTGACTTAGCCCTGCTAAAGCTTAGGTTTGGTGACCTGCGGCTTTTCTCAAAACTAAAACCACCTTTGAAAGGAAAGAGATTTCAGACCATGGATGAGATTTAAGAAAACACAACAGGGCAACTGATGGCAACTGGAGAACTGAGTGAGGTCCAAAGGCACCTAGTTTGAAGGGGTATGAGGCCTCATTGTCATATGTACAATGTTTCTTGTATCTTGTACATTCTTCAGTAAATGTCTCTATTTTTCATAGTACATGGCTGGGTAATTTCTGGACATGTCTCATAGCATACCTCACAGGGGCCTGAATTTTATAGTTCATTTTTGTAAACTACATTGTTTGTACACTTAGGAGCCTCCCAAAAAACATATGTCCAGGTCCCACACACCCTAGAGGTAACCTTGCCATGTGAACCACACACCACTTCTGTGTTTCTTAAAGTGAAAAATAAATTGTGTGTGAACAATTACTACATTAGTTATCTGTTGGTGTATAGCAAGTCACCCCCAAATTTAGGAGCTCTAAACAATAAACAATATTTGACATAATTTTGGAAGATCAAAAATATGGTAGTGACTTAGCTGAGTGGTTCTGACTTCAGGCATCTAAAAAAATAGTCAAATTGTCACCATGTGGGACCCCCCACAGGCTGCTCATATAATGCGCCAGCTGCCTTTCCCCAGAGTAAATGGTCCTAGAAAAGTGAGCATGCTCAAGACAGAGTCACAGCTTTTGCATATCCCAACCTCAGAACTGACAAACCATGGCTTTTGATATAGTCTATCTTATAGAAATGAATCACTATGCCCAGTTTATACTCAAGGGAGAAAGAATAAAGACCTGCTTTAGGGAAATAGTACCTCAGCATGTGTGCACATATTTTTCCCAGTCTTACTGATGTGTAATTCACAACTAAAATTGTATATATTTAAAATGGTTACATAATGATTTGATATACACTGTGAAAGGATTACCACATCAGGTTAATTAATACATCTCTTACCTCACATAGGGTGTGTGTGTGTGTGTGTATGTGTGTGTGTGGCGAGAACACTTCGAACATGTCGTGTATAAATACTTTAAATGCCACAATGACCTACACAATGTTTTACAACTTATCAGGTAATGGACATTTAATAGTATATAAAAGTAACAATAAAAAGGAAGCAAGGATATATGTAGCTAGACTATCAATTTCTTTTTGCATTCTCTATAATTTTTAATTGAAATCTATTCAGAAATTCTGTAAGCAGACAAACTGTATTGGTACACTCAAATAAACATCATTCTACAGTTTTATATCGGTTAAAATGCTGGAAATTATGCTTAAATGGATCTTTCTAGAGAACATATTTGTTACTCACATGATTTTGTTTGCAAGATGATAATTTTATTTTATCCCATATACTGTGAGTGGAATAAATATTTTTACTGGATTTGTCTATTCTAAGTAATCATATAAACTTAGTTGAACATAGGTTTTTATAATGGTTTTATTTTAAGTATTTTTGGAAAGTATTATAACAATAGAATCACATATTCAGTGTAAGAAATTAGAAAATTGAAATTAGTTATGAATTTTGTGAAAAATCACACAAACTTTTCACAGATTATATTACACAACATATTTTTGCATTGTGATAAAATCAAGATGAAATGTAAATTACTTAACTTGAATAATTTACTCAACATTCACTTTGATTAAAAATATTACAAAGAGCTTTTTAAACCTTAAGTGTTGTTTAACACTACCAAAGTTCTTAATTTTTCTTCTATCAACTAGATGTCAATTTTTAATTTTTTTGCCTCATACACTATTCCTGTCAATCAGTCTCTCCCTGCAACTCGATTATTTTTCTGAGTTAATATTTTTAAATTAAAAAAATACAGCACATTTGAATCATGGACATTTTTTCTATTTCTGAGATTATTGAGTTTTGGTTTTGCTTTATTAGCTTTGATTTATGTGAGTGCTTCTTAGTTTCTGTAAGTCAATCAGAACAGAGCTCCAAGGAATTTTATAAACTAATTTATTAATTTCTCCAGAGTTAAGCAAGGGATATCAAGCCATATGTTCAAAAAACATTTCATTAACACAATAGAAGTCTCTTATCAAACTTCCAGAGACACAGGGAACTTTGGGGATGATGGCTTTGTGCAGGATAGTAATCATTTAGCATTAGGTTGAGCCCTAGGCAGGGACCGATAGTACTACAGATACTGTGCACCGGAATAGCCAAGGTGAAGGTTTTGTGTGCAGTGAATGTTCCTCCACTGTTTTCTCTACTTCCTCCAAACAGGCTTTGATGGCTTGAGATATGAAATCAACTTCAATGTTTAATGTTTATTTAACATTTATTAACAATTAATGTCAATAAATTAATGCTAAGAAATAAGTATAGATTAGACATTCATTAATAATATGTCTTCTTGTTAGCAAATATCTTGTTTACATCATAATATGTCTCATTTATGTGTTTTTTTATAGGCTTCTCTAGTTCTTTCTGTAGAAAGAAGAAGAAAATATTTTACACTTAGGCTAACATCTAGACAAGCCAGCAGTGATCTTTCCCATGTCATCTACATTTCAATGTTTACACAGTCAGCTACATTCACACAGTTATTATTAAAATTAACTAAAGGTATCTCAAAAGTCAGAAAGTTCTGATCACTAAACCATGCACGTATGACTATGCTGTACAAAAACGGTGGGATTTTTAAGACCGACTGCTAGTATCCAAAAGTCCAAAACGAGAAAGGAAGAATGTTAACCATAATTCCCTACCCCCAAAGCTATAATTATTAAAATATTTTTATGACAAGACAAAAATTATTTTTTTCAATATCTCTATACAGCAATGCAAACAAAAAACTATCAGGTTCGGTTTTACAAATTTAGCCATGAGGAAGATCAGTACTGATGAACTTTTTAATGAAGTCTCACCTGCTAACTGTATCAGCTATGTAACAGGAAGGTCAGGGAAGCGCAAGGAGCATGGAAAACTCCTTGCGCTTCATTATGACTTCCTCCACCCAGTGCTTCCTCAGCATCCCAGAGGGCACAGAGCTGTGTGTGTGTGTGTATGTTTTCTTTAAATGATTTACGCGCTTAATAGTAGACAAACAAGCCAAACAACAGAGCATGCTGTAAAAAGTCTGGAGACAAAATAGCCTCTATACTGACCACAAAAAAAATGATAAAAGCAACTTTCCAACCTTGTAACTGATACAGGTCAAGGGTCCTACCAAATCTATGTCCTGTAATGTCTTGAACCTGGTAGCAAAGACATGGGCACTCCAAAAGAGAAGTGATAAAATTATCTAGACAAAAGATTAATGCAAATGGCAAGGTAAGGGATAAACTCACCCTTTCTGTCATTTATTACCCAACAAAACCAGATAACCAAATCCTATAATAAAAACTAGGCTCCCAACATTTTACCACTAGCAGAAGTCATAAACTGGCAACTGGGTACAAACACAAATCAGACCTCACAGTAAGTACCAGACATACTCCAGAAAGAGAAATAGAATCTGAAACAATAATGGAGACACCAAAAGAAACACTTCTATCTCTGAATGGTGAGGCTTACCCATGAAACTGGAAAAAGCTGACTTAGATGTGAGCCGCCCATGAACTCCACCTCTTGGACAATATTTGCTAAGCGGTACCAATTGTTAAACGAATCTGAACATTTTGGTGGGACCTCCATCTTTGGGAAGAAAGCTTGTGGGTAATAGCATATAAAAATTATATTTTTACCTGAAAATGCTTTGAAAGAGAATCCAAACTTTTTAGTTTATCACAGGATGCAAATTTTTTCTTTCTTTTTTCTGTGGAACAGGATGTGCATAAGTGTAATGGTGTTTCAAGGCAAAGTTAAATTTTACTTTCCTGAATCAAATGCATACATTTAGTAATAAGCCATACTAGCTATTTGAGAAGAAAATGATACAAGTTAGTCCTCCCAATCTAGTATTTTCACCCAAGCACAGGATCCTGGATATAAAGCATTAGGTATAAGCTACTCATGCCGTCTCCCTCTCCTGTTTTCTCCAATCAAACTTAATCAGAGTGGAGGGTATTAGTGACAACTGGCCAACAAATCTTCTGATGACCTGTGATAGTACAATAATTTATTTTATCTGTGACAAAAACTGGAAAGAATATGTGGTAAAGGATAAGTACTTCAGTTTTATAAAGCAGATATGTCTTAGAAAGTAGGAGTAGAAATTATTATTTACAATACCTTGTTTTTAAAAAAACATTAAGGATCTTTTAAAGATTTCTTTAATGTCCATGCAGTGAATCTTATTAGGCTTCCACTTTTTGTTTTTAAGGCATCAAAAAATCCTCAAAACTAATTTTCTGAATCAACATTATAATGAAGCCTCACAAAATTACTTTGATACTACTGACTTTGGTTTATTAATTCAACTTTAAAATTCAATTTTAAATGAAGACAAGATTTTTTAACATTCTTAGAATATATTTATGTAATATAGTCATTAAGAATTTGCTGAGTCCCCTTTCAGAAAATATTAGTTGTATATGGGAAACAGAAGAACAATGAGTCATTCTAAATTTAATACAACCACTGATTAATATGGTTTCTTGTGTTTCATCTATTATGGAAAATGTGTTTTTTAAAATATTGATGCCCAAACTCTTTTTGATAATAAAAGTTATATGTACTTTCTGTGATTTAGTTCATAAAAATTCTATTTATGCTTATTTTTATTTTAAAATATATTTAAATACTTTTAAATTATTTCCCACAATTATTTTATAATGCTGTTTAATTAGAGCTATATTTTTTTCTTGAGTTTTTTAATATGTTAAAAAATATGGGACAAGTTTAAGAAAAATACAAAAGCTATTGCACTTTGTTTTCATAAGCAAAAAAACCTATTTTTATTAAATGCTATAAATAGGGGAAATGCTTTATTTAATTGTTAAAGCCAATTTCAAAAATTTAATGTTTGAAAGGAAATCCTAAAACCACTCTTGGAACTACAAGAAAGTTTATTGAATGAGCATGTGCAAACCTTTCATAACATACTATGCTATAAACCAATATATATTTCCAGAAATGGAAAAATGTTAAATATTCCCCACATAGGACAATCTTTACATCATACACGTATTGTCAGCTTCATAATATGCAAACAATGTCACAAGCAAAGCTAGACTCCTTTTTAATGAAGATGCAATAATAGTTTCATAATCATTTTCTGTCAGACATATATCCAATCCTGTATTCTCTGAAAACAACCACTTTATCTGTGATTATCTGCACAAGGCTGAAACATATGTCTTCCCACTGCAGCCAGATTGTCATGTTTAACACACTGCTCAGTCAGTTCCATCAAATACCTCTATTCATTCCACTTCCCAGCACCGTTGCCTAGTCATTTCTGCAACAGGACATATTGCCAGTGACTCGGGAACTGAAGGGAATGGACAAAGATCGATCCCATCAGATGTTATCAAAAATCACTTCAGAATTATACTCTAACCACTCCACGTAAAGTCATTATAAATACCATGCATATGTTAGTAGATTTTTACATGTAAAAAAGGCAGAAAAATTAGAGAACTAAATTTCAAAATAGTGCATAACAAGGAACGAATTAGGAGCCCCATTGTTACAGATACTGATTCAAAGTAGAATAAAACATTTAATGAGATTTTTTATTGATTTTTTATGTTACTGAGATGACATATAAATAAAGAAAACTCATAAAATGCTGGAAGTCCACTAAGTTGATTTGGTTAAGAGCTATTTTGCTGTGATTATAATATAAAGTAAAATAAAATTCAAAAATAAATTACTTTTGCTTTAAAAGAGAATTGAAAGCCATTTATAAGACCTAAACAACAAAACAATTAAACAAGCAAAATATAACCAAAGACACTAAAATAGAGAACAGCTTGACAGTGACCAGAGGGGAGAAGGAAGGGAATTTCAGGGGAAAAGGGGAAGGATTTACAGGAACTAGTATAAAGGACACATGGACAACAACTAAGGGGGGTGGAAATGGGAGGGAGGTGGGGAGCATGGGGGAGGGGGGCTGTGATGGGAGTCAAAGACAGAAAACTGTACTTGAACAACAATTAAATTTAAAAAAATTTAAAGACATAATTACAATAAAATTTGCTTTTCTAAGCTGTGAGAATATATTGATTTTTTCAAACACCATTGTATTTCACTGAAGCAGAGTTTTGTCGCTTAATTATAAAGTAAAACATTTATTTATTCTTCATTTCTACTGGGGTGAAGTTAAAGTATGATTTTATTAAATCTGAATATAGCATGTTTAGTATAGAAACATGCACTTATTAATCAGGAAAAACTGCCAGTTAAAGAGTTTTAATTATTATGAATATAAAATTTGATTATTATCTAACTTCATGTTCTGAGTATTAATATGTCCAAGATGTCCTTAAATTTTCTTGAAAACTGTTGTTTACAATACATTGAAAAAATGCTATAAAAATTGTGTAAGAAATATTGTTTATTAAAGTAAATAGTTCTATGCCAAAGTTTACCCTCCTTAAAATATCAATGGGATGCTCACACATTGTTTTACTATAAATATTGATTTTAACAACAGTGTGAACACATTAGGAAAAAGCATTTTTATGTCTCTACAATGTAATGACTCTCCATAAGTCCCTCAGAGATTATATAAGTAAGCAAATAAAAACCTTCATGGGTACGTGTGTGGGTGTGCTTTTTCCAGAGACAAATTCTAGTGGCAATTCTCCTAAAAATTACTGTTTTTATTCTCATGGTAAATAATTTAGAGACTTTAACACTATTACACAAAATCAATCGGTCTCCCTTTTTCTTCTCAGCTATTTAAACCAATGTTTAATCAATACCAAGTAATATAGGCACTTATCACTATGTGGGGTTAAGGCAATTTAGGAAAGACATTTTCCTAGAGCTACTAAACATTTGTAATCTGTGTGAAAAAAAAGCATAACCTGGATAAACTCTTCTTTTGGAAATTCAAGCAGATCTTTAGTGACAGAGGTTTAGGATAATTTGAAATTTAACAGCCCTACAAATAGCACTCTCTGCTTTTCAAGTTACCGTTTCTTATATCCAAATCAAAAACTCCATCTACTGTCCAGGTGCAAAGTCGTCGTCTGGAGATGCTTAGTATTTCAAGTGTCTGTGAATAATGTCTATTCATTAGGGAAGCATCAGTAGTTCTAAAAATCCATTGGCCCTAAGTAAATTAATCATGTGAAAATACTGTATATAATATAATCCTGAATTAATTTAGATGCGCTCCACAATTGCAACTAAATATTTTTTCATTAGAATTATAAAAACCATAAAAATATAAACATAACACACATAGAAACTAATTCTCTTAAAGCAATATGAAATATGGGTATTATAAAAGATAAAGAGAACTGGAATAATCAAGTTATTGATTTAAGCCCCTTAAATTGAAACAAAGGATCTCTTTCTTCCTGAGTTCTAACAGATGAAGTTTTATTAACAATAATAATGTAAATAACTAAACAGAGAACCTAAAATTGAATCTTTGTATTTGAAATAATTTATAAAAAGGAGTTTTTATTTATCTTTAAGATTGTGACTATAAGGCTCAAAATGAACATTTGTCTTTATTATATGCTATTTATTGAAGTTATTTAAGATTACATAGCTGGAGCAAATATTTATTTGCATCACCCTCATTTGTACTAAATTGTAAGTTCTCCAAATACTAGAGATTATATCTAGTTTTTTTTTTTAATGTAAAATGTCAAGTTCTAATAGAGAAGCTTCAATGAATATAGATGAGACCATGCAATGAAAACATTTGGGGCTGAGAATCAGGAAAACTTCCTTAAGGACTGAAATGCTGATCTATCCTACATAACTAAAAATACTTCCCCTATTATTCTTTCCAATGATTAGCATTGCAGATCTATTCTACAAAACCAAAACTAAAATCCATCTTTGACACCTCCTTCTTTTGCATCTTCCATTATATTCTAATTAATGTTTTTAAATGTCTTTTGAATCCTTTCATTTTATCTTTCTGACACAGCATCAGAATTTAGCACAGCATTTAGTGCCATCTAGTCCTACAAATAGCTCTCCCAGCCAAAATCACCAGTATAAAAGTATCGACACCCCACACACACTACAAGAAAAAAATGCCAGAATTACTTCTGCACTCATACCTCACATTATGTTGTCTCCTACCTTCTCTTTGCTAGTCATATGTCCACCAAACTATCTCCAACCACCAAGCCCTTGCTAGGAGTGGAAAAATCTTCCCCATCATGCTAGCCATTGTACTGAACTATCCTTTGATAACTTTGCTAAACTGACCCCTAGTTTTAAAAATTGCTTTTGAAATTACTCAATTTGAGTGTTCCCCCTGGTTCCTGCTAGCACCCTAACTGAAACATACATGAACGGGTCACTTAAGCACCTAGGACATTGCTTGCCCATAGTGAGCACTCATTAAATGCACGTCTGTTCACATTTAATAATAAGTAATAAGCAAATGTTTATCCAAAAGAGTTTCAAGTTCCTCTGTGACAGGGATTCATCACTTATAGTTATGTAATTTTTTTATTCTCACAATATACTAACACCAAAACATAGTTGTTTGATAGACTCATAGGTAAAGTTTTCTAACCATTTCAGAGAAAAAAAATAACATAAGCAGAATAAAATAATTGTGTATAAAAATTTAATCAAAAATTTCTAATGTTTGAATAATATTCTTGCAAGATAAACTCACTAACAGTTACAATACAAGGTAGTGCACTTTCTGAATAACCATTAGGGCTCAACTGAAATGATGAATAAGAAAATAACTTTAATAGATGTTACAGTTTATTCCTTCAAGATAAATAGAAATTATCAGAAATTTCATTAAAAACTTTTAATTACTTATATTGACCTTATTTTTTTTAATTTTTCTGTTTAAACTATAGAAAATGTTCCAAAGATACACTGAGCACATTTTATGGGTTACCCATTTTTTTAGGAGGCTCAAGCAGGAGCACATTTTCTTTTGAGAGTTTTAACCATTATTTGGCCTTGTATGTCCTTTTAAAGGCTTTGAAAGAAACATTTTCTTTAGCATACAATTTGCTGCTTTTTATTTCTCAAAATCCTAGATAAGAAATAAGTTGGCACCTTAAAATTGCATGGATGGATAATTTTATCAATATATGGGGGATGTTTGCACAGATTCATTGAGGTTATAGTTTTGTTTCTCTAACTTTAACATTGGTAGGACTCCAAGCGCAATCATGAGAAATAAAATAAATGGAGAGTTTGCAATTGCCTCCGAACTTCCCTTAAATTCTGTTTTATTTTTATTTTTATAGTGAAATGTCCCTGTTTTTCTTTTTTATTGTATTTTTTCCATTACTATTTAGTCCCCTTGTACCCTCCCACCCACTTGCAATCCCACACTGTTGTCCATGTCCATGAGCCCATTTCTTTTGTGCTCAATCCCTCCATCCTCTAACCTCCCCCCACTTAGCTGTCATCCTGCTCTCCATCTGTGAGTCTGTTTCTACTTTGCTTCTTAGTTCAGTTTGTTCATTAGATTCCACACATGAGAGAAATTATATGGTATTTTTCTTTCCCTGACTGGCTTATTTCACTTAGCGTAATGTTCTCCAGGTCCACTCATACTGTCTGTCACAAAGGGTGAAATTTTCTTCTTTACTATGTGGCCAAGTAGTATTCCATTGTGTAAATGTCTTATGGTTGTTTGATCCCCTTATCCATCTACTGATGGACACTTGAGCTGCTTCCATATCTTGGTGATCATAAACAATGCTGCAATAAACACAGGGATGCTTATGGGATGGGAGTAATAGACAGAAAACTGTACTTGAAAAATACTTAAATTTTAAAAAATTAGTGTTTTGAGTTCCTTCAGATATTATCCCAGAAGTAGGATTGCTGGGTCAAAAGCCAGATCCATTTTTAATTTTTTGAGGTATCGCCACACTGCTTTCTACAGTGGCTGCACCAGTCTGCATTCCCACGAACAGTGCGTAAGGATTCCCCTTTCTCCACATTCTAACACTTGTTTTTTGTTGATTTATTGATCATGGTCATTCTGACAGGTGTGAGATGATATCTTATTGTGGTTTTAATTTTCATTTCTCTGATGATTGGTGACATTGAGCATCTTTTCATATGTCTATTGATCATCTGTATATTCTTTTTGGAGAAGTGTCTATTCAAGTTCTTTGCCCATTTTTTAATTGGGTTGTTTGTTTTGGTGTTCAGTTTGGTAAGTTTATAAATTTTGGATATTAAACACTTATCAGATGCATCAGAAAATATATTCTCCAATACTGTGGGTTGTTCTTTTATTTTGTTGAAGATTTTCTTTGCTTTGCAAAATCTTTTTAGTTTGATATAATCCCTTTTGTTTATTTTTTCTTTTGTTTTCCTTGCCTGGGGAGATATATATAATAAAATATTGCCAGAAGAAAAGTCTCAATTTTGCTGCCTGTTTTTCCTTCAATGATTTGTATGGTTGTGGGTTTAACATTTAAGTCATTAATCCATTCTGAATTCTTTCTGTGTGTGGCATAAGAAGGTATTCTACTTTCATTTCTCTGCACACATCTGTCCAACTTTCCCAATACTATTTGTTGAATAAACTATCTTTAACCCATTGTATGTTCCTGATTCCTCTATCAAATATTAATTACTATACAGGTGTGGGTTTACTTCTGGGCTCTCTGTTCTGTTTTGTTGACCAATGTGTCTGTTTTTATGCCAGTACCATGCTGTTTTGACTATGACTTTATAGTATAGTTTGATACTAGGTAGGGTGATTCCACTATGTTTTTTTTCTATCTTAAGATTTCTATGGCTACTTGTGGTCTTTTGTGGTTCTACATAAATTTTTGAAGTATTTGTTCTAGTTCTGATAAGTACATCATTGGTATCTTGATAAGAATTGTGTTGAATCTACAGATTGCTTTGAATGTTATGGACACTTCAATGATGTTAATTCTTTCTATCCATGCACATGGTATGTGCTTCCACTTATTTGTATCTTTTGCTATTTCTTTCTTTAGTGTGTTATAATTTTCCAAGTATATGTTTTTTACATAGGTATTTTATTCTTTTTGAAGCAAATGTGAATGATTGTTTTCTTAATTTCTCTTTCTGTTAATTCATTATTGACATAAAAATGCAACTGATTTTGGAATATTAATTTTGTATCTTGCTACTTTGCTGAATTCATTGGTCAGTTCAAGTGGTTTCTTAAAGAAAC
Organism: Sturnira hondurensis; assembly: GCF_014824575.4. NCBI lineage: Eukaryota > Metazoa > Chordata > Mammalia > Chiroptera > Phyllostomidae > Sturnira > Sturnira hondurensis. Next base: position 33,392,954 of record NW_028076767.1, read on the forward strand.
CAGGATTCATTGGTATTCTCTATGAACAATACATGCCATTGGAAAATAAAGATGGTTTTACTTCTTCCTTTCCAATTTGGATGCTTTTTATTTCTTCTTCTTGTCTGATTGCTGTGGCTAGGACTTTTAGCACAATGTTGAATAAGAGAGCATTTTATCCAAAAACAGCAAAATATACATACTTTTCAAATGCATACATAATGTTTTCTAAGAAAGACTACATGTTAGGACACAAAACAAGTCTCAGTAAGTTTAAGAAGAATGAAATCCTATCAAGCATCTGCTCTGACCACAATGCCGGGAAACTAGAAGAACACTGGAAAACATGCAAAGACATGGAAGCTCAATGACATGTTATTAAATAATGAATGGGTCAACAATGAGATCAAGGAATAAATCAAATAATATCTTGAAACAAATAAAAATGAGAACACAATATTCCAAAATCTGTGAGACACAGGAAAGCTATACTAAGAGGGAAATTCATATTACAGGCCTAGCTCAAAAAAAAGCTAAATAAACTAACTTTACACCTAAAGGAACTATAAAAAAAAAAACAAAACAAAGCCTAAAATGAGTAGAAGGAAGGAAATAATAAATATCAGAGCAGAAATAGCCCTTTCTGGTGTGGTTCAGTGGATTGAGTGCTGGCCTGTGAACCAAAGCATCACCATGTCAATCCCCAGTCAGAGCACATGCCTGGGTTGCAAGCCAGGTCCCCAGTAGGGGGTGTGCAAGAGGCAACCACACACTGATGTTTCTCTCTCTCTCTCTTTAGCCCTCCCTTCACTTTTCTCTCTAAAAATAAATAAATAAAATCTCTAAAAAATAAAGACCATGTTAACTGTTTTTTTTTTAATTGGGAAGATGTTGTCCATCACAAGTATACCCCTCCAGGCCTAACAATTAATAAGGAGTACTAAACCTCAATGTTCTTTATTAGTAGAGAGATGCAAAATGACAAAAATGTCTGCAGCTATGGGCAACCAGTGATTGGCAGCTTCATCATGACAATGTGTCTGCTCATGCATCATGTCTCATGTAGAGTTTTTTGGTGAAACATCAAATCAACCAGGTGACTCAGCCCCTCCTACAGCCTAGACTTGATGCTCTGCAACTTCTGGCTTTTCCCAAAACTAAAATCACCTTTGAGAGGGGATTGATTTTAGACTGTTGATAAGATTCAAGAAAACATGATGGGGCAGCTGAGGGCAATTCCAACAAAGCATTCTGCAGAATGTTTTGAACAGTAGAAGAAAAGCTGGGAGAATTGTGTGAGGTCCCCAAAGTGCCTGCCGACTTTGAAGGGGACTGAGGTGTTATTGTCCTATGTACAATGTGTCTCATATCTTGTATTTTCAATAAATGTCTATAGTTTGTGGCTGCAAACTTTCTGGACAGGACTTGCATATTAATTTAATGTTCAGAAGTGTCCTATGAAGTGTCCCATGTCCCAAGCTGGCAAAGTAAGGATTCAAACCTGGAATCTGGGTCTACAGTCCATAGCCTTTGCCACTTTGCGATTATCTGGGTACTTTTACTACTAAACCCCAGTCTTTTCTTCTGCCCCATGCTTTACTTATATGCTGAAATGTGAACATTGAAAAATTACCTTAACCAGTATCCAATAGATGTTTTAAAAAACACTGAAATGATGATGAGTTACATGGACGTGGAAATTTTGTTGTCCCCACTCAGATGAAACAACGTACTTGTTTTTAAAACTATAATGATTCTTTTTGAATGAGGTGTGCTATGAGTTGATGAGGAACTAGACTAAGGATTAGAGGATCTGGATTCTTGAACAATTTTCTCACTGCGTGGCAGGTGGTTTCTCTTCTTCATGCTTCTTCATATGTAGTTTAGGTCTGGGTTCTGCCCGCGTTTGACATTTTCTAGTTCCAAATCTCTGCAAAGGCAGCCACGTTTCCCAAATGCTGACACCACAGAAGAATCTTTGAACACATTTTTCTAGAATGTCTCCAAAATGATCTTTTGTGAACATCTACTGTAGCTCCTTTAGAAAAACAAGTAGTTGAAGGCATGAGTCACAGAACGCCTGATTCCTTAAACTGCTACACAGAATTTTTACCTCATTTTCCTGAGAGTGATTTCCAGGAGCCTAGAACAACAGTGTGACAGATCAAAGTTGAGCCAGCCATCAGTAAAGGACTTAGCTGTAACTCTGTGTCCAGGTCCTGTCATCAGTAAAGGACTGAGCTGTAACTCTGTGTCCAGATGGAAGAGAGAACAGTGAATTAGTTCTCCTGAGCTCTGCGTTTTGTCCTTTGCCGAATGACCTTCCTGAAGAAAGCAGGAGGCCACTTAATAGGCCAGACTTAAGCCAAGTCCCGTATAAACTTCTGTTGGGTTTTTCCAATGTACAGAAACACACTCTAATGTAAAATTTAGAACAGCAAAGGAAACCTACCAACATTTTAGTTGTTTACAATTATTTATCTTTAAGAAAGAANAACAGTGTGACAGATCAAAGTTGAGCCAGCCATCAGTAAAGGACTGAGCTGTAACTCTGTGTCCAGGTGGAAGAGAGAACAGTGAATTAGTTCTCCTGAGCTCTGCGTTTTGTCCTTTGCCGAATGACCTTACTGAAGAAAGCAGGAGGCCACTTAATAGGCCAGACTTAAGCCAAGTCCCGTATAAACTTCTGTTGGGTTTTTCCAATGTACAGAAACACACTCTAATGTAAAATATAGAACAGCAAAGGAAACTTACCAACATTTTAGTTGTTTACAATTATTTATCTTTAAGTGTATATTTACAAACAAAGAAACCCAGTGTTTCATTTCATTATACAGTACTTTAATTAAACCCCATGATCTAAAGATTTAAATGTTTATTCCATCCAGCTGCCAAGTCAAAACTGACACATACAGAGACAGAAGTTTAAAATGAGATTGCATGGTCACAGCCAAAGCTTACTGTCAGTTGCCAAGCAGGATGCGGGATGCTGGCAACTGCCGTCTCGGCAGACTATGGCTGAGCTGCCAAAGCCTGGGAGAAAGACTGGTTTTCTTTAAAGGCAGCTAAATGTTTTAGGGGAGTGCACTGGATTGGATTTGTAAAATATTGACCGGATCTCTTAATTGAATTATAAAACTTTATATATGAGAACTTCATTTTAAATACACTCTGAAGAGGACCCAACATCTATGTACAAAACACTTCAGGATTCAGTCTAAAAACACTGTTGCAAGGATTTTGGAAGCTTCTGAATCTGCACCCAACCTTTTAAAATACAGGATTATTACTTACCTTGAAAGCAACCCCTAAATCAAGTAGATGGGTGGCCTTGTTTTATAAAGTTTAGAACATTCAATTACAGTATTTGAAAGGACAAAGCATTGTCTTGGTAGTATTTCAAAAATAATCATAGGAGTGGGTTTTGATATTCAGTTACACTGGCCTTTTTGCCCAATAGTTAAAATTTGCACAAAATTACAAACAAGAACAATTATTTCCACCCTAGGGGACAACAGGATATTAGATGTTAGACCTTTCATAAGCAGGAAGGGAAAGGGAGGAGGAAATATGAGATAATTTGTCCAATATTATCCATTCAAATCACGGGTTTCATATTCGTGCGACCTTAGAAATAATTGTTAGCTCTTATCTAAAATAGTTGATAAATCATATCTGCTTCTCTGAACTATGCTAGTTAAATTAAACGTGAAAGCAATATGCATGGTGTCTGGCACCTAGATGACAATCAACAGACAGTGTCTGAATCTTGAATCTTGACACATTTATCTGTACTTGTCACAGGCTCTTGTTATAGCATTCGTGGATAGGAGGTTGCCTTTTCACAAGGCATCATGACTAACTTCCACAGTTTTAAATAAAAGGGCTGTAAACATACACACCCACAAGAATAATGAAATTCATCTTAAAAGAAGATGCAAAATCCTACACTTCTTGAATATTCGGGGGTGGCCAGAATCTCAGTATTTGCATTTCTGTGGAGTAACACACGCAGACTATTGCCTAACCTCTTTCTCACTCCTCTCCTGACAGACTAGTCTGTCTACATTCTTCATTTATGGGTGAACCATATTTCTCAGTCTTTAAGCATTTAGAGATTTGCTGTCTTCACTCCTCTCCTGCCTGCTGGATTGTGATGAAATAATCCTGAGCCCAAACTTTCACTAGAGGTGGCCTGTCATAAGACTTAAACTGACAAGGCTACTGTTAGCTACATACTTAAAATCGTGCATTGCCCCAACTCTGGTAGTAAGCTTATAGAAATGAAGCTGACATATTAATGGCCATCTGGCTGACTTTCACCTCATTCTGAGTTCAATAGGAAAGATAGATGCTATTTATTGATCCCCTAGGAGCTCAATGATGAAGGGTAAATCTCAAGCTACAAACACAGCCATAAGCCTAATGAAAACCATTCATCCAGTGCGTAGACAGATGAATGATGCCATCCAACCATGTGTACAACAAGTGAGGAAGTGAGTGAAGAGGCATCCGCATAACACTTTCTGTATCTCCCCCTTTCCACATACGATGGAAATAATTAGTGTGGAGCCTCTCCCATTATGCCATATCTTAGGAGGCCAGAGCAAAGTATCAGCAAAGTCCTTGGGTCAGACTTTTGGCAAGTATATAAGGGCTACAGAAGGGTTAAGCTCAGGATAGAAAAGCTAGGCTCAGAACTAACAAAAAAGTTTGATAAATTATTGCACAATAAATGAAGAGCTCCCTGTCATGGAAGAGCAGAGATTGCCATCATTGCACAGGAATGAGATAAAGGAATCTCAACCACCAGCTGGGTGGCTGGCTTTTAGGCTTCTATCCAACCATGGTATATTATGCTGGTAATTTTCTAATGATCACCTCTTTCTCTTTCTAGATTAATGACTATCTTCTCTTAACTTCTTCATTTCTCTTTAAATTCAGTTAGCCGTTCAATTCTAATATTTCAAGAAAAGTAGAGATTTGCTCGTTAATTCTGGCGTAAAACTCACATACCAGCAAGTACAATGTACAAAGCAGAATTGAATTTCCTTAAGAAAGCCAAGGATGAGAGTGATTATACCAACTGCATTATGATTTTGCAGAGAAAGACGAAAGCCAGATCTCATCAGAGACAAGGTTTCTTAGCACTAGACCCAAAATAATTAGTCAAATGTATTTTCTATGGTTTAGAGTTTTTCATTTATTAATAAATACATTCCAAAGTGAAGTCACCAGAGCATATATCTGCAGATCTCTGCCTTCCTAAAGGTAACTTTAAAGTTGGAATGAACCTGATCAGTTCACCTGACAGTGGTAATTACCCTGCAGAAAGATGGAAATAGCTGGCACATTGCCCCTAGACTACCACATATATTATATATAGCCTCTTTAAAAATTCATTGAGTAAAATCATTGTTTCATGTGACTGAAGATTTATCAGAATCTGTCCAGGTATTTGAATTAAAGTCAACAAGTCTTAAAGTCCTTTAAGACTCTCATTTGAAGGTACAACTGCGTATCTTCCTGCTTTCTCGCTCCCTGTCTGTTCCTCTGGCAGGAGCCTCCCTGATTTTCTTCAATAGAGTGTGAAGATGTGCACACAGAAAACTGGAAATTCTACTCCACAATTATGTCGAAATGTTTATAATTTTTACATTAAATGAACTGACAGTTAAAACATCTCATTTTTCTTACCGTTTGAATATAAATTCCATTGATTATCATAAATATTAAAACTCATTTTTATGGCTTGATTGAGCATACTCCACAGTACTGAAGTGGATAAAAATCTAAAGTCTTAGAAACCCAAAAAGTCCTGGCTTTCATATATTTTCTCCACATTCTGTTTGAAAACTGAACAGTCCCTTCTGGAATTTATTCTGTTCTTCTTGTATTTAATCATTGCTCTAAAATGAACAGAAAAAAAGCTTATTTTGTCTCAGACCTCTTGTTTCTTATTATCTACTCATCCCACTTTTAATATAAGGAGCAACTTCAACAAAGCCCAACTTTTGTTTGTTGTTGGTTTAGACATAAGGTAGTCTAAATCTAGGGCTAATATTCCTGCTTTAACTGCATTATTAAGAATGTTTGTTAGGTCTATAATTTTATAATTGGATGTAGGGGAGAGGGGATAATTTTATCAAATTTATTTTGAAATATTTAGAGATAAAACAACAAGATATGAGAAATGGCCATTGATTTAATCAAGACAACACTGAAAGACATTTTGGCAACTGGGGAAATGTGAATATAGACTGAATAATACAACTTACTGATGTATTAACAATGGGGATCATATAAAAAGGGTAGGCTACAAAAGAGCAGGCATGATATGATCTTTATAATTGAAAAGCTCATATATATCCATATATCTATATAAAAACATAGGTAAGTAGCTGAAAGAATATTGTTTCAGATGTAAACAATGATCATCTATGGGTCATGGAAATACGATATTTTTATTTTATTTTACTATTTTATCTGTATTTTCTAATTTTCCCTAATATACTGAAATTGCCTTTTTAATCTTAAAAATAAAAGCAAAATGCAAAAATAGAATTTTAAAAGGCCTGTAGGCTCAGGTTCAATTATTACACTAATCCCACTTCATGTCAATTCTTACACCTAGGTAAATAATCAGTATAAAGATGTATCTCTTTCTTTTGGCCAGTGGCTCTGTCCTAATGCCCCAAAAACAAAACTTCAGTACAATTTTTCAGGTCAACCTCCTTGAGAAACAGACTTTAATACACAGATTACATGAAGTAGATTATTAGGGAGTTCTCTCAGGGTTAAAACCACAAGGAGTAGCAGAAAGGAAAGGGGAGAAAAAGTAGAATTGGTCAGAAGAAGTTGACCATGATTTAGTCTCAAGATAGACAGGTTGACCCCTCAGAGTTGTCCTGAATGAGTGGAGACAGCAAGTTGTTATGAACCTATACTAATTATTTATTGGGTATAGGCCATCCCAGGAAGTGGACACATTATTGAGCAAGGCAGCTGTCTTCCACTAAGGCTATTGCCCCAGAGGACCAATAGCTAAAGGCTGTCTGCCAGCAACACTCCCAGGAGATGGAGTAATAAGTCCTTGATTCCTAAGGCAGAGTATGAGCAGTATACTGTTGTGTTCACATTAAAGGACACTCAAAGCCCTGACTTTACACATGTAGCATCCTGTACCCTAAGTTCAACCCTGAAAGGGAAAATATGTAAGGGCACAACCTCAAAGCCATAGTCAGAGAGCCAAAGAACAGGAAAATGAGCAACAGAGAGCACATTAGTGTTAATGCCCATTCCATGACACACTAGAGTAAGGGTCCAGCTTGCATCTCCCCAAAAAGACAGGGTTTCAATGTACAACTCTTGCTTCTTAGATGGAAGACAGAGATGAGACACTGTGCCTAAATGCAGATGAAACTTTATCCCCTCTGAAAGCTCCATTTGTGAGATAATTGAGCTCAAATTGTCTTTCTTGACCTTGATCATAACTCATTCATGGATGTATTAAAAAGTTCTGTGTGGGGGGTTATGAAGAAGAGGAGGAGAGCTTCATCACCTTTTCAAGTCAATGGTTAAATTCTACCAACAACTGATTGGGTAAAGGGGGTTGAAAAGAAGAATCTCAAAGATAATGTCAATATTTTTACCTGAAAGAATGCAAATCAAGGAGAACATGACATATTATTCAACAAATAGTATTGGAATAACTGGCTATCCCTTATAAAACAATATTAAAGTAAATCCCTATCTCATATCATATATACAAATGAATTTCATGAATAGTAAATAAAAACATTAAAAATGAATATAGGTTTTTTAATATTTGAGTGATTACATGTCATATACATACACCCTCCCTGACACAAACTTACTCCAAATTACTCCAAATGCCTAAAACTGACTGGGAAAAAGTAAAGCTAAATAGATGCATACCTATATTAGAAATAAAGATACCCAGCTAACTAAAAAACGAATAGCATTGCCAGATAAAATACAGGATGCTTAGCTAAATTTGAATTTCAGATAATTAACAAATATCTTTTTAGACAAAGTAGGATCCATGGAAGATTTAGGACATTCCTATACTGAAAATCTTTTTCTTTTTTTTGTTTTTAATATACAGTACATTTAGTAATCTAGTGTATTATTACTCTTTTAGTATATTTGCTAAATCTGGCAATCAAAATATGGGATTCTTCAAAGGAAACACAAAATATGATTAGATAAAAAGATTATTTACAAAACTCGATATGGTTAAAAATAATACATGGAAACATTAAGAATACTGTTTTTAACTTTAGAAATCTCTGATATGATTTCTAATTGAGAATCTCAACCTCCCTCTTTCTTCCCATCAGATTCCTCACTCACTTGGGGCAAGGAGCATTTAGTTTTCCTATTCCGTGTAGGCTCTGCTTCAAGTATTAAGGACTATTGGGTAAGGCAGAGGAAAACAGAAGCTCTTCCATTCCCTTCCCGCATCCAGATTTACTGACGATCATCTCCACGAAACCTTGTCCTTGTCCTACATAGGAATAGTCTCCTTTGAAAGAAAAAATTTTCACAATGAAATAAAATCGACATTACTGCTTAACACAGTTCCCATACCAACTAAGTCTGGAACCAATGGCATGGAGCTTAGATGCATAACATATGAGCAAAGTTTATATTGTCACTTGCATTTTCTTATTTCCACACTGTTTGCTCATGATTAATAATAATAGCTACTTAGAAGTATTCTTTGGTCTGAGCAAGATGAATATTTTGGCAAATGTTGCCTGAGACTAATACATTTAAATATTGATCAAGAAATTCTTCTAACTTTGCTTATTAACAACCTTAAAATTCTCCTAGGGTCTACTATTCTCTCAGTTGCAGTTTTTCCAAGGACCTCTTTAGATGAGTGTATAGCATAATTCAGGTTATAAATATACACTTTTTTAAGGTATGCAGAAAAATAGGCCCTGGCCCAGAGTTAAAAAGTTCACCAATTCTATTCTTAATTATAAGAATATTATTTTACCTCTCCTTTTTATTACCTTCTTTCTGTTTTGCTTATAAATGATAGTAAATGATTAATGACACTCTATATTGCCTTTCCATGTTGTAATTCTTATGCCTATTTGAGGTGTCTGCTAACTGATTTATTTTGGCACCTTTGGTATTGCTTTCTAAAATATAGTCATTGAATTTTAAAATTCACAGAATTTTCTCAAATTCTTAATTAAGTCAAATATCAGGACACATTTTTACTAAAACGTTTTAAATAAACTATTAAGTCAGAATATCAAAGTCTAAAAACAATATTTATTTATTATATACTTGCACTTATTTACTAATGCTTCTCTAGGTTTAGATGTCTTATGGGTGAATCTAACCTTTTTAGATGTTAATATATTGCCAGAAATTTATATATGAATATGTATTTTTATATATTTACAATATTATTTAGAAAAATATTTAAGATATTTAAAGTGTGTTTCTTTCTATATTTTTAAGAACCTTATAGTGAAACCAGAGGTATACACAATTGTCATTCAAATCACAAAATATGAACATATAATAATTATAACAAGATTATAAGATTCTAAGAATCCTGGAACACCAATTCAAAAGAACCTATGCACCCCAGTGTTCATAGCAGCACAATTTACAATAGCTAACTGATGGAAGCAACCTAAATGCCCATTAGTAAATGACTGGATCAAAAAAACTGTGGTACATTTACACAATTGAATACTATACAGCAGAAAGAAAGAAAGAGCTCCTACCCTTTGTGACAGCTTGGATGGAGAGCATTATGCTAAGTGAAACAAGCCAGGCGGTGAAAGACAAATACTATCTCACCTATCAGTGGAACCTAATCAACAAAACAAACCAGCAAGCAAAATATAACCAGAGACATTGACTAAGAACAAACTTAATTAAGAAGTTAATAACCTCTTAACTTCTTAGAGGAGAGGTGGGAGGGAATAATGGGGAGAAAGGAGGGAAGGATCGCCAAGGAACATGTTTAAAGGACATATGGATAAAGACAAAGGAGGGTAGGATCAAGGGTGGGAGGTGGGTATGGCTGAGATGGGGGGAGTGGGGGGGGATGGAGACAACTGTACTTGAATAACAATAAAAAATAAATAAATAAAATTATAGATAACACAGAGACAAGAGGAGTCATGGAAGTAATTTTTTTCTGGTACATCTCATGTGAGAAACCTAAGAATCAGAAAGTCTGATGAGTCACTTCATGCTACATCTCTAGTTAGTTAATTTGAGAATCTAGCCTTCAGAGCTTCATGTAAGGTTCTGTCTATTATCCTCATGAATGGTTTGTGTTGCCTTCTTGGTTTTGCCCCAACATTTCCATCAGATAATAAATTTTTAACTAGAAAATCAAGTTTCCTCCTAATTTCATTACAATCCCCTGCACAGCAGTAACTGAACACCAAACATCCAAAGCAGGCCAGTTTACTAAATAACTTGTGATCCTGGAGAAAACAAAACATTTTTAAGAGGTAGAGAGCATAAAGACAAGAGTCGAGGTAGTAGAACAGTTTACAGTTCACTGCAAGCAATTCAGAAGCAATTCTTAGGTGTTAAAAACAATTATTTAAAAGTAAAACTTTTTCATGAATCATTAAACATGGAGATAAAAAAAGATATGGTAATTTAACACAAGTCAAAAATGATCTCCATAATGTGAATCCTGATGTGCTTTAAGGATTTCTTGTTTTCCAAGTTCATTGTTTCTATGTAAACTACATACCTAGAGAAGTTAGTTTGCTCTGTCAGATCGAAGGAGGATTCATCTGAACCCCCATTCCATACCTCTATATGGTCATTTCTCCCCCTAAGGTATATGTAAATTCTGCCGTGCTTATGTTATCAATGAATTAAAAACAGCCAGGAATCAAGTCCAGTAGTGTGTGTATTGAGATAAGCTTTTAAAAGTAAATACCTTTAACAGTATGAAGTCTCTCCGTTAGCTTTATCACACTTCATAGGATAAAATAGAGATTTGCCAAAACAATATTTTCATCTCAAGCATCAAACTTGAGAGCTGAGAATTAACAGATTCTATCCAACTTGGCCAGCAGGAAGTACTGAATTGTGGCTGTATAATTGTGAAATATGCCTTACTCATAGCGTGGAAATTTTCATTACAAGCATAGGGAGTTTGTAGATTTTTCCTTTTCTTATGATTCACTTTATTTTACAATAATGTTCACATCCTCCTTGCAAGTTAAAGACACTGGGTTTCTAATAATTGTTGCTAAATGTTGAAACAGCATGTTGGGCTAATATGACAAGAAGTCTCCTGGTTTTCACTGTATTTTGCCGTATAGCACTTCAAGTGAACATTGGCAACAAAACCCCAAAGGCATCCTCCAAATCACTTCTAGAAAACCCAGTTTCTAACTAAAACCACTGAAGGGTTTTATGTTACTTTTAGGTACCTGGAACTCTCCCCTCCAAACAATAACCAATGATAAATAGATTGACCAATTAGAGTATGAGCTTTCTAAGGAAACCACACCTGCTGTTTCATGCTTTAAATAATAAATTTTAAAGATAAAAAATTAGGCAGACTCAGAAAAATAAATATTTAAAAACAAACAAAAATTGCTTTAATTTAGCTAGATTTTAACCACATAATATTAAAATGAAAATTATATGCCCAAGATTTGGCTGGGTATTTATTTAAAGTCCAATATGATCATATTAAAGTAGTATATGTGGAACCACCATATTTGGTTACTGACACTAACTTACCTGGTGTCATCCCTTTGGCAATGTCACAGTAGAAACAGGAAGTTCGACACCATCTTAAAACACCATTATACCCTGGCTGGCATAGCTAAGTGGATTGAGCACGGGCCTGCGAACCAGGCAGTCGCAGTTCGATTCCCAGTCAGGACACATGCCTGGGTTGCAGGCCGGTTCCTTGCAGGCTAACTACCAGCAGGGGATGCACAGAAGGCAACCATACATTGATGTTTCTCTCCCTCTCTCCTTCCCCTCTAAAGATAAATAAATAAAATCTTTAAAAAAAAACACCATTATAAAAACTAATGTGGTCAGTAACACTGTCTTTACCCAGTTAGGCTATTTTGAGTGAAATCTAGCATGTGCCACAATAGACAAAGGGGTCTGACACTTGAAGCACAAATGGGCTCCTGCTCCACAAGGTAAAGCAGGTGTCGGGAACAATTTTCAGTTCTAATCCATTCTCTGACCTACAGGAAATTCTATTTCTTGTGAATTTTACACTCCTTGCCAAGCATTACGAATTCCTCCTCTCTGACATAGCATTCAAAAATCATAAATAAGCCCTGGCTGGTGTAGCTCAGTGGATTGAGTGCAGGCCTGCGAACCAGAGGATCATGGTTCGATTCCCAGTCAGGGCACATTTGGATCGCAGGCCTGTTCCCTGCAGGTCAACTCCCAGCAGGGGACACACGAAAGGCAACCATACATTGATGTTTCTCTCCCTCTCCTTCCCTCTGAAGATAGATAAATAAATAAATAAAATCTTTTTTAAAAAATCAGAAATAGATTAATGAGCACATATTCAGGATTAACAAATATACATGGATTAATATACAGCTCCAAATAAAGCTTTGTCTCCATTTTTATCTAAATATTTCAAAGATGTCGATGATCATTACACCGTGCATGTGTGTGTATGTGTGTGTGTGTGTGTGTGTGTGTAATTTAAGTCACAGTTAAAAAATGCAGCTTCTAATGTAGTTCTTAGAGTGTGAGCACTAAAGCATGAAGTTTCCTCCGGATTATTTCATGCACCACCTTCTGAAGGAGGGCTACTGATGGATAAGGGACACAAAATGGCCAATCAGCCCGTATCTGCAATCAAGTCCTTCTGCTTCTGAGCACTTTCTGTACAATACTAGAGCTACAGCTCCTGACAAAAGCATCCAGGAGTTTCCATCAACATAACTAACTGTCTAACAGACATTTGGTAAGTTTTGTGTTCTATGAAATTGATTGGATACAAGAGAGCATCCCACTCAGTGGTACAAATCGAGCTGTAGGCATTATAGCTAAAGGAGTAGAATGCTATTTGGCTTATTGTCTATAACAGAAAATACAACTCGTTTTTCAAAAGATATCATAAAAGTATAATGTGCACTGATAAATAGCTTGATGGCATAGCAATACAAATGGGCTGCACTATTTTGACTTCTTATAGGAATCACTCTTACTGGATTCCAGCATAGTGTCTAGTCATCAATCAATTCAAAAATATTATTTTTAAAGCCATATTAAATGCATTTTTATATTTACTATAAGGCTTCAATTGAGTATACCATCTATCATACCAGAAAGCATCTTTTTATATCATGTATTGTCCAGTAGATTGCATTAAGAAATTTATTTCAAGTCTCAGTTCCAGAAATGCCCATTTTCTCACTAACAGTAGGTTCAAATTTATCTTGCTTACAACTTCTACCTGAACATGATTTGCACTTTTATTTGGTTTTAAATAACTCAGAGCTAACTACGGGGCCCCTTGTAAAGCTATGCAAGGATATGATGCACATTTCTGCCTGTGCTCTGTGAATTCTTGCTTTTGTTCTCTTCCTACGATTATCTTTCCTTGGTTCAATTCAACTGTTTATTTTAACAATCTTCACAGTACCCATTATTTTAAGCTGCTTAAACTCCTTTGTGAAACAAATATATATAAATTAATAATGTTTATTTCATCAGGCTTGATGTCTTTAAAGGAAACTTTGTTCCCATTTTGTCTTTTTTTAATCCAAATCCTTTGAGGATATGTGTGCCTGTGTGTATTTTAATACTCGTTGGGTTTGTACAGGAAGACACACTTAAAACTGATTTAATAGTTTTTTTCTTATCTGCAGCTGCTATTGATTAGGCAACAACAAAAAATACTTTAGAAATCCTTTTATTTTCCTTTTCACTTGAAGACTCAAGGATCTTTTCAAGCAAGTGTAAGGAAAAAGATAAAAAGATTTCTAAAGGGGATACAAATTAATAAACCATAAGAAACTGCACTAATCCAGTGTAGAAAATTAGTTCTTTAGAAATCTCTTGATAATACACTTTCAAATCTCTCCAGTTTGTTCAATAACAACACACATTTGTGTCGGTTCCAAGTACATCACCTCGATATATCATGTGTTCAGTGTTCAACTGATAATTATGCACTTGAAATGATTGAGAATATATTTAGGCATCAACACATTACATAATATTTTTTCTCTCTCCTTCAGATAAATAATATGAACTTGCCAGCATGAGCCATAGAATTACATAATGTGTTATGCATAGTGAGTGGGTAAGCATTATGTTCGTGGTTCTGCTTAAGAAATAAAGTTGAAATTACACAAAATAATCCACCGTGTCACTTGGTGATTTCCTTACTTGGTTTTACATCCCTAAAACTGTAGCTGCTTCTGCAAAAGTAAAACCAAGGACAGGTTGTGCTCAGTGGATACTATAAGCATTCATGAAACTATGAAGGTAATATTCTATTTATCTAGGAGAGCGTGGTGTTTAAAGCAAAACCAATATAGGCAATAAGGCACAGTTTCTAGTATTTTAAAGAAAGAGGCATCTTTAGAAGTGATTCAGTTTGGACCCCTTATTTTATAGAACATAGTGTTAGTCATAAAATTGAGTAATTTGCCCCAAAGAAACAAAGCATTAGAATTAGATGAGAATCAGGCCCACTGATTACCAAATCTGCAGGTAAATTATCAACTCCTCTTTGACAAAAATGCTTTTATCACGTTTTATAAGTTTTAATCACAGAAAATATGTTATATAATCACATTTTGTATTTTCTCCAAAAATTATTCTAAATATTCTGCATCCTATAGCCACAAAAAATAAGTACAATTTCTTGAGATTTCCATTTGTCTTTGAGTAATTTTTCATAACTAATAGTGACCCTCATGAACTTTTCATTCTTATAAGAAATTTCAACATTTTTAGTGACATTGGAGGTGAGAACCATGTGGGAATACAGGAAAAAACTCAAAGAAATAATTAACTTTGTAGGACATTCTTTTCCTCCCCAGTTGTATGCATCTTCATTTTTTTAAAAAGACTTGACTTATTTATTTTTAGAGAGAGGAGAAGGGAAGGAGAAAGAGCGGGAGAGAAACATCAATGTGTAGTTGCCTCTCTCGCGCCCCTACTGGGGACATGACCCACCACCCAGGCACATGCCCTGACTGGGAATTGAACTGGCAACCCTCTGGTTTGCAGGCTTGAGTTGAATCCACTGAACTATACCAGCCAGGGCCATCTTCATGTTTTATTATAGGTCTGTTTTCGGTGGGAATTAGGTTCCTCCATAGGATCACTAGGAAAGTATTCCAAGGAAACAGACATGGGAGACTGTGGTGTGGCATGGTTTTTACTCGGGTGGGAAAGAAGTAGCCCTGGTTTCCAGTGCCCCATCTCCTTCTGTGCCACCATGGAAAAAGTTCAATTTTGTCTTTGGTAGGGTCAGGATGAAGGCCTGTGCCCAGAGCTTCCGCTGCATACTGAAGTACAATCTAGTTCACCATCAGCAATCTTAGCATTTGTTTCTAGCTGCTTTCCATTCATTTCAGGCTTCCTCCTGGAACCAGTGTGTGGAATTGCACAGCCATGGGCCACATGGCTGCTAGGGCCACATGTCCATTGAGAAAACAGACAAGTACACCACGCAGGTATAGATCACAAGTAAGAGAGCGAGAGAAAGAAAGAGGGAGAAAGCTTATTTTTCCCCTTGGATTATAACCAGGAGCCTGGGTGTGGAATGGACCAGATGTTTTTCTCAAAATGACCAATCAACTTTCCAAACTTCGGTGGGCTTTGCTAGGCCCACCCCTAGTTAGACTGGCAGGTCTACATGGCCCAGCACCTCCCTTTATGTCACCCAGCAATCTGGTACTGAGCAGGTAGGGAGGACGGCTAATTCCCTTGGTGGAGCACAGTGCTCTTGTCTCCTGGAGTGTGAAGCTGTAGTTTCCTGGCCGAACAAGCAGGCGTCTGTTTCCCAGTTTTTTCAGCTCTATGTTCCTTTTGCTCAATTATCTAGGTAAACACTGATAGTAACAGGTCTATGTTTTACAAAGTTTTTCTGAATACTAACATGTACTACATAAAATATACAAAATGAAATAACTAATCCATTTGGTAGCAAGTGGAAAAAAGAGCAAAATTAATTGATTAAAACAATGACTTTCTTGACTCCTATAACTTGAAAATCTCGGGGGATTTTCCAGCGTGTTTCTATTCAAAGAATGAAACAATGTCACAAGGATTCTTGCTATTGCCATTACATTTTCCGTATTGCCATGCCTTGGTTAGTTCTCAACTCCTTTCTCCATGGTAGAAAGATGGCTGCCTCTACTTTTCAGTTTTTACATTACCCTGACAACGACTCCAGTCAGGCAGGTCAGGGATATCTTATCTCCAGTAGTTCCAAAAATGTTCTAGAATACAGTTTCAGGATTCTTATTGGACCACCTGCTCAAGCCTCAATTAATCATTGGAATATGATGCTTTAATTGCTCATGCCTGGGTCACAGGGCCAGTTCTGGGTCTGAGTCACCTTCACTTAAAATACATAAAAGGTGAATGGGAAAGCAAGAATGGTGAAAATATATGCTGGCCAGACCAAAAATTACAGATGTCCTCTGCAGTGTACTTGTTTAGCTGGGCGCAAAGTTTGGGGCCTCCTTTCTTTCTTCATTTTCTTATAAGTAGCTGTCATGGGTTGATTATTCTTTATCATGCCAATGGAAAGGCATTCAAATAGTCTGTGGAATTAAAGCACAGCACAAAATCTCTCGTGGACAAGTCCTCTCTCAAACTCCGTCTGCCTGTTGAGCAGAAATGGTAAACAGCAGGTCCGTTTTCAAAACGGGGAAAGACCTGCATTACTCAGACTTTTTCTCAGTGTCTCTCTATTCCATTTCTCCTGTTGCCATCTCCTGTCATGGTGGTGACAACCGAGCAGAGGTTTTGATGTTGTGGTAGAGGCGGAGGTTAGAAAAAGGAGATAGCTGTCTTGGTTATCAGCGTCAGGAGGAAACCTTGACAGGGCTAACCAGGTTAAGAAAAGGGAGTGTTCAATGAGCTCCAGCTCCACCTTGCATTACTGATACTAGTTCCCATTCTCTCCCTATAGTAAAATTACATATTCCCACCATTGTCCATAGGAATTTGCAGTGCCTCCCTCTTGCGGTTGAGTACACTCCCCTGACACTCCAACTTTGGGCTGGGCTATGTGATTTGCTTTGATCAACGCAGGCAGAGAGTAAAATGTGTGAGGCTTTAAAGGAGCTTGCCTGATTGGTGACACTGAGCACTTTTTCCTGTGTTTTGGGCACCTGTATGTCTTCTTTGGAGAGGTGTTTATTCAGGCCCTTTGCCCATTTTCTAATTGAATTTTTTATTTTTTGGTGTTGAGTTTTATAAGTTCTTTATATATATTTGCTATAACACCTTAGCAGCTGTATAATTGGTGAATATGTTCCCCCTTTCAGTGCACTGTCTTTTCATTTTGTTGATGGTTTCCTTTGCTGGGCAAAAACTTTTCAGTCTGATGTCGTCCAATTTGTTTGCTTTTTGCATTTGTTTCCCTTGCCAGAAGAGATATATCAGAAATAAAATATTATTACATGAAACATCATCACTCATCAGAGAAACGCAAATTAAAACCACAATTAGATATCACTGCGCACCTTTCAGAATGGCTATTATCAATAAATTAACAAACAAGTGCAGGTGAGGATTCGGGGAGGAAAAGGAACCATCAGGCACTGTTGGTGGGAATGCAGACTGGTGCAACACAGCCACTGTTGAAAGAAGTATGGAGTTATGTCAAAAAATTAAAAATGAAACTGCCTTATGTTCCAGCGAGTCTGTTAGCAGCAGAAAAAATGGTATGAGTCATTAGAGACAAGTTGGGCCGAACCTTCGTCTGCCATCTCCATACTTGAGTCTGGCTTGATAGAATTACAAGCCAAGGAACTCAAATTATAAGGGAAAATTTATTTGGAAAGTTATAGAGGTAGCAGAAAAGCCCTTGAAGCTTAGGAGAAAGAGGGAGACAGATAGATGCCTCGAGGTACAAAAAAGGGAAGATGTATGGACACTCTCTAGAAAAGGAAGAGAGAGAGAGCACTCACCAGGTCCCTGTGACTAAAGCTTTTATCTGAAGGCCCTGGGGGACAGTCCCAGTAGAATATTCCCAGCTTTCCAGGTGTGCCCCCTCATGGTTTCCACCGAGGGTCACCATCAGGGCATCACTGGTCAATGAAGCTGGTCCTGATGTCAGCCACTGTGTCCCTCCATCTGATTTTGCTGCTTCTCTGGGCCTGGAGCAGAAACACAACTGAAGTCTAGATGTCATCTTCCAGGGGCTAATACTGAAGGAACGATCGGGAAAGGGTTTACAGTTTCGCCCACTGCTAGGCACCTGGGGCTCTTCACCCTGGTGACCCTCTGCACCTGGCCTATTGTTCCTACTACATTTCCAGTTCTGGAAATATATCCAAAGGAACCCGAAACACCAGTTCAAAGGAATATATGCATCCCTATGTTTATGGCAGCATTAATTACAATAGCCAAGATTCAGAGGTAGCCCGAGTGTCCATTAGTAGATGAGTGGATAAAAAAAAAAGCTGTGGTATATTTACACAGTGGAATACTAGTTAGTTGTAAAAACGGAAATCTTACCATTTGTGACAGAAATTCGCAAATGGAGATTATTGTAAGTGAAATAAGCCAGTCAGAGAAAGACAAGTATCATTTAATTTCACTGATATGTGAAGTCAAAATGTAAGTGAACGCAGGTCCAGCTGTCTGCCGTTTCAAAAGCCAATACTCACAAGGCAAGTGCTGGTGTAAAGGACAGTGGCTTATTCAGACACTGGCCACTTGACAGGGGACTTATGTCTCAAAGCCCATCTTCACCTCATCGCAGACAGGGTTTTTTTATATATACAAGGAGCGATGGGAAAGCAGAACAAAGAGATCAAGGGAGGGGGCTGAAAATTTTTCTATGAGGGGACAAGCACAGTTCCTCCCGAGAAGACAAGTGATAGATAGTCCTGCGTGCACCATCCTGGTTTAGTAGCCCTGGTTCCACACCATCCTGAGAAGGTCAGCAAATCCCCCCATATTGGGTTGATTGAAGGCCAGCAGTTGTATCTTTTGAAGTTAGTTCCTACAATAATTACACAAACATGTTGTTTGTCTACAAGCTACATGTTAGTCAAAGTCAGCATTTACAGATACAATGTCAAAAGAATGGTGGAGTGGGTTACAATTCCCCACTGTTACAAAATGAACAAAATACACTAACAAACAGTATTGAAACAGACTCAGATACAGACAGCATACTGACCACTGTCATAAGAGAGAGGGGTTGGCAGGAAGGGTGAAAATGGTGAAAGGATTCAGAAAAAAAAAAAAAAAGAAAAACACCCCATAGACACAGACAACAGTATGGCAATTACCAGAGGGAGAGGTGGGTGGGGGAAGTAGAAAAGAACTTGGAGCTGTGAACACGCAATACACTATATAGATGATATAGAATTCTATACTGAAACCTATATAATTAACCAATGCCACCCCAATATATTAAATGAAGAAGAAAAATTATTACTATTCATATACAGAAAGTACATACATACATACATACAAACATAAGCTAGTTTGCATGGTGTGGCTTGAGCTTTGGTCTTTCTGCCACCTGTCGTCAGATCCTGCCTGGGTCTCAGAATGAGTTGTGTGGAGCAGCTCTGAAGCTGACTTTCATTCTGAAGAATAGCCACCCCAGCCAAACCCAAGACCTGTGAATGGAAATTAGGAGGAAGATGGCAGCGGAGTAGGACAAAGGATTTCGCTTCCCTCCACATACCGGAGAAGGACCTAGCTGATCTGCGGAGGAGCGCAGCAGATGCCCAACGGGGACCCAGCATATAAGAAGGCAGGACTCCAGAGAGTGTAGCAGACACTGAATGACCAGAGGTTGAGGAGAAGAGACAACCTCAGATCAACAAGGTACGAGGGAGCAGTGCAGAGGTGGCGGCAGGCCCTCCAACGGGCCGAGCCAGGGCCCTACCTGGCCGCCCCGGTCTCTGAGAGCTGAGGGTGGGCAACACCGTCTCTGGGAGAGAACTGGTCACTGGCACCCCCACCCCCATCTGGCAGGGAGCAGATTGGAAAACACCATAAGAGATCAGTCTTCCAGTAGTGGGAGAGAGGGGAGTGAGCATTCCGAAGCAAACCAGAAACCTCTGATAACCCGTGGAGTCAGGTTGCTGGCTTGGGAGACCTGAGAGTTGCCCGAGCATTCCCTGCTTCACGGCCCTCGCCAGCCCTTGGCTTGAACAACCACCAGTCGCCAACACCTTCCCAGCCTCACGGGGCCTGCGCAGGCCCTCGACTTGGGGAACCACCAGTCGCCCGTGCTTTCCCTGTGGCGTGGGACCTGCGCTGACTCTCAAACAGTTTCGGGGAGTCTCAGGCTGCCGGCTGGGCCCCTGGAAGAGAGCCAGTGACTAGCTCCATCCCTACTCAGCCGGCGCAGACAGGGAAACAAAGGGAGTCAGGCTGTGGCTGTTGGTTTGGGAGAATTGTGAGTTGCCCTGTGTGTTCAGCCACAACACAGGGAAAGGTCCACACCCAAGCCTACGAGAACAGGAAAGCCTGGCTGGGAGAGTGTGCCATCACGCCAGACCAGGGCTGGAAAGCCTGGGAGAAAATCCATTTTCAGTAGGGCTCAGGAGAGTGGCGCCAGTCTGGATTTTGGGGGGGGGTACTGGTGAGACCACTTGAGCTTACCGAGGCGTGAGAAAGGCCACACTAACAGCCCCTCAGGCTGCTGCAGCTAGTGAGACCAGAAGAAAAGGTTTGACTAGCTGGAAACCAACCAGAGGAGTAGTGGAAGAGGAGAACACCAAGATACCTACAGGAGACTGCACCACTGAACTTCACAGGTATCCTACCACAGGAGTTCACACCATAAACTCAGGGTACCAGAACAGATCAATTTAAGAAGCTGAGGCCAACAAGAAGAGCATCACAAACAATGGGAAGACAAAGAAACAATCCCCAAATGAAAGAAAAGGAGGAAGTCTCAGAAAGAATGTTAGATGAAATAGAGGCAAGTCAACTATCAGATATTGAATTCAAAGCACTGGTTATCAGGAAATTCAAAGAGCTTACGACAAGCTACCAGAAACTACAGAGTAGCTACAATGAACTCTCCACAAATTATACCAACATGAAAAAGGAAATAGAAACCATCAGCAAAGGCCAAGAGGAAATGAAGAATACAATTTCTTAACTGAAGAACACAGTAGAAGGAATGAAGAGTAGGATTGATGAGGTGGAAGACCTCATAAGCGAGCTTGATGACAGGGTGTAAAGAATCACCCAGACAGACCAGGTAATGGAAAAGAGAATCAGAAAAAATGAGGAGAGTCTAAGAGAAATGCAAGACAATATGAAACGTAATAATATCTGAATAATAGGAATACCAGAAGGAAAAGAAGAAGAACAAGAGATAGAAAACCTACTTGAAAGAGTAATAACGGAAAATTTTCCTAAGTTGAGGAGAGAGAAAGTCACACGAATCCAGGAATTGCAGAGAGTCCCAGGCAGGTGGAACCCAAAGAGGCCCACTGCAAGACACATCATCATTAAAATGGCAAAACACCAACACAAAGAGAGAATCCTAAAGGCAGCAAGGGACAAAAAGGAAGTAACATACAAGGGAGTCCCAATAAGGTTGGCTACTGACTTCTCGATGGAAACATTCCAAGCAAGAAGAGAATGGCAAGAAATATTTCAAGTAATGAGAAACAGGGGCCTACAACCAAGGCTACTTTACCCAGCAAGGCTCTCAATCAAGATAGAAGGCCAAATAAAGAGCTTCCAAGACAAAAGAAGTCTAAAAGAATATGCCTCCACAAAACCAGCTCTACAAGAATTACTAAAAGGGCTGCTTTAAGGAAAGGAAGGAAAAGAGTGAGACAGAGAGGAACACAGGTACACAAATGGCAATGAATAAGTACCTTTCATTAAAAACCTTAAACATAAATGGATTAAATGCACCAATTAAAAGCCATAGAATAGCTGAATGGATAAGAAAGCATGAGCCACACATATGCTGCCTACAAGAGACCCACCTCAGGTCAAAAGACCACCACAGACTGAAAGTGAAAGGATGGAAACAAATTTTCCAAGCAAATGGACAAGAAAAAAGAGCCAGGGTGGCAATCCTCATATCAGACAAAATAGACTTCAAAAAAAGGGCTATAAAGAGAGACCCAAAAGGTCACTTCATATTACTCAAGGGAAGAATCCACCAAGAAGACATTAACATCATAAATATATATGCACCCAACACAGGAGCACCC